>NW_008804545.1:4521428-4552611 GCF_000145635.1 Gaeumannomyces tritici R3-111a-1
TTTTTTTTTTTTTTGCAAGAATATGTCAGTCAGCTCATGGCCCAAAACGTCGTCATGGGCAAATCAGAGCGGGAGGACAAGAGAAGAGAGAAGAGTGAGAAAAAAGAAAAAAAAGAAAAGAAAGAAAAAACTCACGGCCTACTATCATAATGGTGGCAAACGAGTGCGACCCGCGGTAGTCCGTTGAGCGCGTGCTCTTGGACCAGTCCACCCACTTGGTGTCCATCTTGCCGGGCGGCCTGCTGGATCGCGGCGACGACAGGCGCGAGACGTAAAAGACCCTCTGGAGCTTTGGTGACGGCGCCGTCCTGCTGCCGCTGCTGCTGCTGCTTCGTCTGCTGCCCGCCTTCTTCTCCTCCCGCGCGGCCGCGGCTTGGTCTTCCAGGGTGACGGGCGGGGGGTTGTAGGTGGGTGGTGGGCGGGGGGTTGTAGGTGGGTGGTGGGTGGTGGGTGGTGGGTGGTGCACGGAGGCTAGGTAAGGAAGATAGGTACTCCAAGGTAGGTAGGGGGGTGTGCTAAGTGTAGGGTAGCCGGCGGTGGTCGTCGAGCGCGTCAATGCCGTTTCAATGGTGTCGAGACGGGGTGGTTTTGGTGGGCTGTGTAGGTAGGTAGATCGTTTCCTTAGTGCTAACTAAAACTGTCCTTGCGGGCGGGTTGCAGGGTGTGGAGAGAGCTCGTGTTAGCAAGATAGCAGCTGCGGGGGCCCCGTTTGCGCCTTGTCGCAACACCAATTGATTCGAAGCGACGCACGGTTCCTGCCTTGGGTGCCTTGGCAGATGGCGGCAATCGCCCGTTTGCGCTATCGAATTCCAGGTGTCTGAGAGGATTGATTGCTGCTAGCCCGAGGTTGATGGGTGTCGTCTGTGCAGACGTCACAATGCTGGTTTTGTCTCGTGTTTGTTGGTGTTCTGTAGAAGAACGGCAGCCAGTCCGATGGATTCAATCCCATCCATGTCAGCACAGTTTGCGCCTCTTCAACCGCCAAGCCTGGCCAGCCGTACCTGCCCAAAACGGTATCGACATCGCCACGGCGACCACCACCACTTTCCATCATCAACCAAGTACACAGGCTTTGGGGGAGTCATTCATTACTTGCAAGAATATGGATATCAACCTATAAAAGTTGTACACCGCCATGATGCAACGTCAAGAACGCTCAGAAACAAAGAAAGGACAGATGGCCCAGGCACTGCACCGAAGTGACATGCAAGAGCTTGAAGAAGCGAATGTCGTGAAAAGGTGGCAGTGTCAGCCTTGGAAGAAGAGAAGAATATGGGGAGCAAAGCACCCTAAAATGTCAAACATATGCCCTTCCGGCATGTATGCTGCAGCGAGAAAGGAAACAAAGACAAGATGTGACCGCCGTGATGCACGCCTCAAATATGCTCAAACTCGGAGATTCAAGGGGTAGTGTAACCCAAGCACAGAAAACAAACACAAAACAAAGTGAATTAAAATCGCTTGCTCTTCCAACCTCCCCTAGAAATGGAAAGGGGAAGCAAGTCGGGGTATATACGATGCGCGCGGATTATCGAAACGCTTGCCAGCCTTCTCCCTGTCGCAAGGGCATAAAGTCCGTGTCGACAGCAGTCCTATCCACCAGGCGGGCGAGAAGGATGGGGAAACGAAGCCAAGGAGAAAAAGAAGCTCGTCCATCGTCGTGCCGGTCGTAAGAGGATTGGAAATCCCCAAATTGATGATTTCCAACGTAAGGGGCCGTTTAAATCATGTTCCCCTGAACACCTGGACCCAGCGTGAGCTGGCTCAGACTGAGTGTCCGTGCAGCCTTCTTCCGCCTCGGATCCAGCTCCTCACCGTCGTCAGTCTCGTCTCTGAGATCTTCGCCGAACGCGCCGTACGGGTGTGGTGACTGCTCCTCTCTGGGGGTTTGGAATACCGAGCCGTCCTCGTGCTCGCTATCCTCTCCGTCACTCTCAAATACTGAGAGCGTCTTCACAATGGGGGGTTTGCCGCCAATGCCCCCAAAGCTCGTCGTGCCCACCTGAGGCACCGTGGGAAATGTCTGTCCCGACGGCGTGCCCAGCGGCAACGAGAGCGAGCCGGCAGATGGCTTGGACAGCAACCTCGACTGACTATTTGCCATGGCTCCCACAACCCCTGGCAGTTTGCTATCCCCGGCAACAGCGGCCGAGGCGGGCGATAGCCGCTCATGGGACCGGCTTGGGGTAAGACGCTCTTGCGACCGGCTCTTGTGGGGATCCCTCAGCATCGCATACATGGTGCTTGACAACGTATTCATCCGGTCAGACAGCTTCTTGACCTGCACTTCGAGGGCGACCCGGGCGGCCCTCTCTGCCTCGAGCTGCGCTGCCAGGGCGTCCACGGACAATGTGAGATGATGTTCATGCGCGCCGGCGGCTGCGGCAAGAGCGGGTAGGCTCGTGGCCCCTCGCACAGTCGACATCGAAGTCGGTCTCAGCCCCGGCGAAGGCGCCGCCGAATGGGCCGGGATGGCGGGGATGGAAGGAGTCTGCGTGGCGGCGCTCGACGGAGGGTGCATGCTTCCGATGAATGTCTGGCCGTCCCCGAAGGACATGCGCGACGCGTTGCCTTCCGTCGTCACGGCCGAATGCTTACTATAGCTGTAGCGCGAGGAGGAGCTCGCAGCCTCTCCGCTGAGATCTAGCGTGATGGCTTGCATGGCGCCCCGGGGAATCGCGGCGTGATCGGAGGGGTTGGCGCCAAATACACCAGGTGGAGGCGCGGGCAGATCGAAACCGGTGACTACTGGCACCGAGCGCGGAGCTCCTCTCCCATAACCGGTCGCTAGGTCCTCCATGGGGCCCTTGAAACCGGGAACTGAGTGGCAGAGCTGGTCGACGACGCGCTCCAGCCGGTGGGTTCTGGATTCGAGACTCCCCATGCGCTCGTCAAGGCCCACGGCCTGTGTAATCTTCATGCCCGCCATCTCGTTCATGGTAGCAAACGAGCCAAAGTTGAAAGGCTGGGGCGGCGTCTTGGGCGGCGCCTCAGTCGATTGCTGGATGGTGGACGGTGCCTGGGAAGGATCCACCGAGAGCATGCCAGTGTCGTCGTTGTCGTTGAACTCGGCATCCCCGCCCCCGTTCTCCGGGTGCGTCGAGGAAAGTGGTGACAGGTAGCTGGGGCCGTAGCTCTCGCGCCAGTAGCGGATCTCATCGCTGCGGCGTCGCGTGCCTCCAGAAGATCCGGGAATTCCGGGCAGATCGAGTCCGGACAGAGAGCGTGAACGCCGCTTTTGCGCATACTCTCCTGCTATGTCAGATGTGATGGCGCGACCAATCATGGTCGGGTCCTCGTCCGGGTGAATCAGACGGCTCCCCCTGGCGTGGTTGCTGGCGGGCCGTGGCGACAGACCTCCCCATTCGCCGAGGTCATGTCTCCGGTGGAAATTCCTGGCCCCATACATGTTGCTGTGCGTCGCCGTGACGGCTCTCCTCCGGCCCCCGGTGAAGGCGTCGATATGCATCGAGTTGCGCGCGCTTTCTATAGCGGTAATGTCATTAGGACCAACAGAGTGTGACCGCAGCGCGCGGTCGTATTCTGTGATGGGCAACGACGCCGACCGCTTCGGCTCCGCTTCGTTGACTTGTTCCAGTGCCGACGTGTCCTGGCCGGAGAGCGCGCACGGTTAGTACCCTCGCGTTCATGAAAAACCTGGTCATAGCTCATGCAACCTGGGTCACAAGATGCCATGCGGAGCAGGTATATGCACTTACACTGCGGTGCTGGGTCGACGGCACCACGCTCGAGGTGCGATCGGTCTCGTCGCCCGAGCCTTGGAGGCTAGTCTTGTTCTTCTTCTTGCGACTGAAAAGTTTGCTGAAAGCACCACGCAGGGTGGACTTTTTCCTTTGTGGGCGGTTATCTGCCGTGTTGCCCGAGGTGTTGCTTACGACCGAGTATCGTAGCGTGCTTGATGGGTTGGTTCGCTTGTGGCCAGGAGACGTTCCTGTGCCCGACGAAGGGCTTGTGCGGGCGGCAGCTTGCTGCTGGCTGGGCGGTGTCGCGGGTGTGGTTGTAGGTGCCGGTGCTGGCGTGGGCGTATTCACCCGGGGTGGAGTTGAAGCTACCGCCGGTACCGGTGCCGGTGCCGGTGCCGGTGCCGGCGCGGGGTTGATGGGCTGTATCGTTTTCATCGAGGGGGATGGCTCGTGGGAAGCTGCTGTGCCGTTCGCTCCGTGGTCGTCGTTCCGGCTGCTACTCCCGGAGTTGCTTGCAGGCGGGGGAGGTACAAGGGCCTCTGATCTCTGGGATTCCGGCTGGTCGCCTCTGGTCGGTGGTTCCTCAAGCGGAGTCGGACTTGCGATTCCGGCGCCCCTCTGGCGGATGGGGAACTCTTCCTCGGGGCCGTTGGCGGCAAGGTTAGAGCCTGGGTTTCGGATGGGAAACTCTTCGTCGTCGGCCGGGTTCGGTATCGGTATAGGGCCAGAGATCTTGCCGCGGATGGAATGGGCTGGCCGCGGTCGGCCGTGCCCTGTGGATGTAGAGGGGCTCTTGAAAATATTCATAGCGATAGACCCTGGGGGCTAGCCGCTTGAAGCTTTCTGCAATCAAGATGCAGCCTTGTGTCGTGTGTAGATGCGCAGTCAAGCCTGATGCAAGAGGCTCTCGGCACAGAGAGCACTACTTAAGATATACGGGACAGGGCGATGGCGTGCGAGCACAAGCCATGGAGCGCACAGTAGTCGGCCGTTGGATAGCGTTGGCCCGAATCTGTTGATGGCGCGGCGGCTAAACTAGCAAAGGCGGGCTGGCGGTGCGGGAGTCTTTTTGGGAGACGGGCGTCCCTGTCGTGCTCTCGGTCTGCTATGCTATGATGTGCGCTAACGAAAGTCGAGCCCACATGGCCGACCAATGCGGCGATGTCAGGCCCAGGAGGCTCGGCCACGCCTGTTTGAGGATGTGCGTGGGTGTCCAACGGCTCGGCCAACCGGGGGTCAAGGGAGAGATCTGATTATGATTAACGGAGGGAAAAGAAAGGAAAGGTCGAGCCAGCGACGTGCAGGACGGCGGGCCTTGGAAGACCCGTGTCTGGACGGCTATTCGCGCGAGGGTCGCGGTTTATGGACGAGAGATATGTAGGGCATGGAACCCCGGGCGCTGCATTGTCGCGTGTTACCGTCAGCCGTAGCCTCCTGCACCGGAGAGGACCAGCAGCGCGAGCGAGGAGGGGGGGGAGAAAAGGGGCAGTGACAAGAAGCAACGACAGCTCGCCGGGAGAGGAGGAGGGGGTGAAGTGAAGGATGCGGACTGGGCGTGCTCGACTCCAGGTCTTGCTTTCTTTCTTTTTTTCCTGTTCTTTCGCCGCGCAGAGCAGCACGACGAGATGGCATGCGGGCAACGCACATTGGACAGTGTTTCTCTGTCTGGCTCGGTCCAGAGCAAGGCAGGCATGGGGTCTGGCAGGCAATTGTCCGAAGATCCTAGCTCCTTGCCTGAACCCATGAAACTTGCAACTGGGGCCGGCGCAGTGGGCTAGCCACGGGCCACGGAGCTTCGCAGAGCAGGGATAGGTCAGACGTTTGCAGGCCAGGGAGCCCCTGCAGCACCACGGGCGAGTGGGTGTGGGTGGGTGGGCATCTTGGAGTGTTCGAGGGCGCGACAATTGGAAGAGAGCTGCACAGGTGGTGCGCGGGGAGGGGGCCAGGGGGTGGGTTGCCATCCTCCCATCGATGGCGTTGGCCGCTGAGGCTGGCCAGTCGGAAAGGAGCGTCTGGCAGGGCGAGGGCCACTATGCATGGGGAGACAGGCTCTGGGTGGTGACCGCTGTCGACATCCGACACCAAACAGCTGCTGAGCCCGAGAAGAGGCTCGTTCACAGCTGCGGGGTGGTTAAGGGGCGTGCGGCGGTGCGGGTGCGTGCCAGGTCTGGTCTGGTCTTGTCTGATCGAGCGAGAAGGATTGTGCTCATTCGGGAATAACAGACAGGAATCGTAGGATTGATTCATGCACTGCTTTGCTAATTGCAAGCCGGATTCACATTTTAGCCTGGGCACCCATGGATAGTTGCATAATTAGGATCTTGCACTGCAGTCAATCTGCTGACTGTGGTGTTTTCCCAAGCTACGGGGTTGGAAAGAACGGCCCAGTTGGGACGCTCTCGCGAGTGTGGTGCACTGCTGCTTTGGGTAAGTGACACCCACACAATCAAGCAGCGAGCGACACGCCCAAGCTAGATGGTCTGTGCGTGGGTGCGTCTTCCCAGGGCACGATTCAACTTCCTGTTGCGAATTGTGATGGCGGGCTATTCATGGCAAAAACCGACGTCTTGGGGAGCGCCGACGGCGACGCGGGCTGCACTAGTTCGGGCACAGGATCGGGCAGGCCGCAGCAGGCTGGCGGTTACGAGGCCTGTTGGACGCACGAGACCTGGTTGGCACCTGGCCGCCATGCAGTTCGTTCCATGGCTACCACACCCATCGCCCGAGCGACCGTTACCGTCTTCTGCGCTGCGACGCTGGCGGCTGGCGTTGGCCGGGGATTTGGGCATACCGGCTCGGATTGACTCGACTCGACAGCCGTTTTGAGCAGGCTGGAATGGCCTAGCGCTCGATAGCCTGGGTGCAGCGTGCAGCGGGTGCCTCGTACAGTACAGGCTTGGATCTGGCTGCAGGCCCCGCCTCGAGGTGACGTCCTTGTCCCACCTTGTTTGATTTTGCTGCATCGACGCAGCTGGGCCGTGGAACCGCCAGGCTGGCCATGGGTCCGGCTTATTTACCTCCGGCCATTCCTCGAATTGACGACTTGTGCATGCACCAGCCGCCGCTCATGCATCGCAGCCAGATCCGCCACCTCGACGGCGTTGCTGCCCGCCAGCCCAAGGAGACGCGCTGCTACTGCTACTACTCCGGACAGCATCCATCAACGCACATGCAGACCGCATTCCTCCCTTTTCAGCCGCCGTCGGCACAACGCCCGTGTTGCTCAACAAATCCTGGGATGGGCGGCCAGGCACAGCATCGGCCTTGTACACGTCACTTGGCCCGTCTCTCGCCTTTAGCCCGACGTCGTGGCACCCGTCAGCGGGCTTCTGCTGGGCTTGTATCCAAGCCGCCGTCTGCAGGCCCAAGGAGGCGGTTGCCTGTCCAAGGATATCCCATTCGATGCAGCCGGCTGTCCATCCGAAGCGGTGGGCCGGTCGAGTCGATTCTCTTGGGCAAACCGGCTGATTGTGCTCGTCCTGGTGGCTGGTCATGCCAACGGGAAACCTGGTGGCATTCCTTTCCTTTTCCTCTCCCTTCCCTGTCCCTCACCTCTCTCTTTCCCTCTCGCTGTTTCTGTCTCTACTCCTCTGCCTCTATCGTCAGGCTGAACCCGGTTTGAGACAACAGTAACACGGCGCAGATCCGTGGCTGCTCGGCATGGGGGCCGCCTCTCCAACCCATAGCAGGGTTACCCTTGTCTCTGATGGCCCGCACCCTATTCCGTCTTGGTCCGCTTCAGGTACCGTTCGGGAGAAACATCCCATTGCGGAATATCAATGGCCGTCCACGTCTGCATTGAAAAGCCGTCCTGGAGAGTCCTGGAGAGAGGGAATTGAGTTGGGGCCGTCGTGATTCTGCTTCGAGAGATCCACACCCCCAAGGTCGGGACCCGCTCGCCTCGCAACGTGGTCGCCCGCAAAACCCACTCGCTTCATTTGAATCCCGGCAAGCGACCTCGAGTCTGCAAACGCGCGAACTAGCAACGGGCTTGGCGACGAGTGATGATTGAAATGTCTGCCTCTGGTCGATTCCCACATGGTAGCTTGTTTATGCTCTTGTGTGCTTTTTTCTCTGCCATTCGTCCCAGCTCTATCCTCCTGTTTAAATCGATCCGGGTTGAACTTCAACAGCAGCGCAGAAACCCTCGGCGGATGGCGGCCGAATGGCAGGCCCCACCGAACCCCCGTGTTAATCCCGTTTTGCAAGCCCGCCCGCGGCCATGACACGTCCGACCCCCAATTACCAAGTCCGTCATTTCGTCCGAAGACACAGAACGGCGTTCGCCCCCCAGGGGCTGGGGGCGGGGCTGGGGGAGGAGATGCTCTCTCAATAAAGCGCTGCTCCACCGCGCGTGGGAGAGGGCGACGCTCTGAGCCGAAAGGCTGGTTGGTGCCTGTCAGTCGCTCGTCTCCTCTATGTGTGTGCCGGTGGGCGCCTCTCTCGGTGAAGGCTCCCCAACACGGTCGAGATATCCGGCCAAGTCAGGCCCGCGATCGGTAGACCGCGCCATAGCCTTGTCGTAAATTCTTCGTTGGTGTGCCAGCTTGTGCACACCTCCCCCTCCGTCACTCGGCCAATAACAACATGGGCTAATAATATCGCCTTATACACCGACTCCACGACCTAGCAGCTAGTCCCCAACCGGCAACAATAGTTATTGCGGCTGAAGCCGAAGCTGGGGTGACTGTCTGCTTGCGACAGCACATCGCCCATTACTTTTTCCTCGTTCTGTCCTTTCGTTGTTCTTACTTCCCCTCGGGTTGGCGACACCGTACTGGGCATCCCTGTCACCGTCCTCGCAAACCAAACACACCTGAAGTCGCGACCTGGGCTGTGTGTGTGTGTGTGTGTGTGTGTGTGTGTGTGTGTGACCCCTGGACCCTGGCGGGCGGCCTGGGTGCCTGGCTCGGTAGCCCGTTGAGATTGTCCAGGGTCGCAACTCTTCCCGACCCTTGACGTTTCTTGGCGCGACTGGCCCGGCCAATGCAAAAGGCCGAGCACGTCAGTCCCGCCCCTTTCAAAATATTCCCCACGTGCATTCATAGCCTCCCCGTGTCAATATCGGCACCGCTATCAAAAAATAAAAAAAATGGACGAACGACACGTGTGCGTGTGGCTCTCAGACTTCTGGGTATCTCAGGTCGGCGTGTTCTTCCAGATGTTCCATCCATCTCTTGAGGAAGGCGCTTCCCCTATCGGCCGTTTGCGGTTGCAGGTCTCGGGGGTCAGCAAGAGAAAAAGCAAGGATTGTCGGCGCAGGGTGAAACCAAGACGTGCAATATAGATAACATAACATCTGTGCCCTCGCCAAACCCGTCTCAGGCGCGACAGTGACGTCCCAACACAAAACGCAGCGCGGACGAGGCGAGGGGACAGTGCGTAATTGAGCCAACAACCAACACGGCCGAAGAAATGAAGGGTGGGATGGGGTGGGGTTGAGGGCAAGAACGTGCAGAAAACACATGGCCTCCACGAACCTCTTGACAGTGTCCGAGTCTCCGATTATCGTTAGGGACCGTTTCGGTCGCGTCATGGCCACTGCAGGCGACGGCGAGGATGACATCAGTACACACACGAGGCATGTAACGCGCCGGCGTTTCCAGAAGGGCAGCGAAGCCCAGTCGCCTGGAGCCGTGCACTCACCATTCAGCCGGCGCTTCTCTCCCAGGAAGCCCACCTCGCCCTCGCTGTTGCTGCGCACCAGGCTGACTATGACTGCCTCCTTTTCGCGGCCCTGGAAGCCGTCGACGCTGCCCAGCTCGATGCCCGGGAAGGCCTCTTTGAGCAGCGGCGCCAGAACGGCGAGCTGGTTGTCGGAGAACAGCGAGGGGGTTTGACAGTCCCCCCATCCCTTTGTCAGCAGGAATCCACTTGCCGCATGAACGGCTATACCACGACCTGTTATACATTGCGAAACCCGCGTTTTTTTGGGGGGTTCTCGGCAATTGCGCCCCGAACTTTGGTTGAATGCGGGGACGGAGGACCTTCCGTGAGAGGGCGAACCGCACAAAACGGACCAAAAGGAAATAAGCAAGGGATGAAAGGTAATGCAAGATGCAAAAAGTAACCCAAGCACATATAGAAATGAAAGGAGGGGTGGGGGGATAAGGATGATGGATGTGACAGGCGAATGCCAACATCCCGGCTGACTCGTCCGTGGAAAAGCCGAAACACAAGAACCAGCACAGAAAGGACATGGTATGGGAACGAGACATGGAGATACCAACACGGGACTGCACAGAGCCATGGTGGAGACTCTCACCTGACCGTTGTAGGGTGTGACCACCGCGATATCCTCGGGCTTGACGCCGGCGTCGACGAGCAGCCGGACCTGCTGCGAGACGAGGGCGGCCTCGCGCTCGTTGCTCTTGCTCTCGCCGTGGAGGGCAATCTTCTTCTTGCCGGCCGCGTCGCCCGCCTCGGTGTCGTCGCTGCGCTCGGAAAAGTTCCCGCCCTGCGTGTCGATAAAGATCAGGGGCTCGCGCGTCTCGTCCGTGTCCTCGACAGCGTACGGCAGGTCCCGGAGGAGCCTGCCCTTGACGGCCTCGGCCGCCGTCAGCTCGGAGCCGTACAGCTCGTCCGAGGGGAACCGCATGATCTTCTCGTGCATCCGGTACTGCGTCGTCAGCATGCGCTTGATGGATGCCCCGTGGAGCTTCAGGAGGCGGTCGAAGAGGGTCGTCTCGAGCGTGGCGCCCCGGCCCTTTCCTTTGGCGGCGGCCGGGGCTGCTCCTCCGGCAGCGGTCGGGGTCTTGGAGTTCAGTGACTTTATCGTCGGGGGCAGCTGGAGATGATCGCCGGCGCAGACCGCCTTCTTGGCGGCGAAGAGCGCGACCCAGCACTGCGCCTCCAGGGCCTGGCTCGCCTCGTCAATGATGACGACGTCGAACTTTTCCTGCCGCAGCTGGAAGCCGCCGGCGCCGTGCAGGGTGGCGAGCACGACCTTGCTGGACCGGACAAGGTCCGTGACGCACCTGCGCTCGCGCTCGCGGAACTCCTTGCGCAGCTCCTTGAGGTCGGCGTAGATGAGCCGGCGCTCCCTGGCGCTCTTGGTCTTCTTGATCGAGCCCTGCTTGGCGTCCATCTCGGCCCGCACGTCGCGCACGATGGCGCCCGCCTCGCTCGTCTGCGTCAGCACGTCCAGGGAGTGGGCGGCCACGGACGGCAGCAGGCGGGCCGGGTGGCCGATGCGGACAATGGGGGCGCCGGAATGGGGCGCCAGGCGCTCCGCCACGTTGTCCACGGCCACGTTGGAGGGGGCGCAGACCAGGATGCGTAGCCCTTGCTTCAGGAACTGGAGGATCAGCTCGATCAGGGTGTGGGTCTTGCCTGTCTGTATCGACAAGGCGGATGCGGCACGCATCATTCACCACAGGTTAGATACCGGTACCCTAGACCAAGGCCACACCGCATGACTCCAGTCACATACAGATGGGCGTGACGGCGCGGCCATATCCAGCCGGGGGCGTGCTGAGCTGGGGGCATACATACACCTGGAGGGCCGTGGATGAGCGCAATCTCAGGTGAGGCGAGTGCAAAGCGGACGGCATCCTTCTGCGACTCGTTCAGGGTCGGGTCGATCCATTCGATTTTGCTCAGGTCCGGGTCGGCGCCCAGGTCCGCGGGCACTGGAGACGGCGAGGAAAGACCGAAAAGCACGCGCATGAAGTTGGACTGCTCCGAGTCGCTCAGCTTTTGCATCTTTTCCATCATCATGGTCATCCTGAACCGGCCCATGTCAGCTCCATGAAGCGACGCGGGGGACAAACGGGAGGGACTGACCGGCGGAAAGTGACGTCGTCGGCGAGCTTCACGACCCACACCCTCCCGTTCAAGCCCTTCTCCTCCTTCTGGCCGGCGGCGGCGCCGCCGGCCGAGTCGTCGAGGTCGAGAGCGACGGAGAGGTCGCGGCGGCGGACGCGGGTGACGACGCCGCGGGAGCCGGCGCGCTCGAGCTCGCGCACCTCGCGCTTCTTGGCCGAGCCGGCCGGCTGCTCGGCGACCAGGACGACGTCGCCGACGCGCAGGCCGTGCTCGGGCAGCTCGCCGGTGTCGGAGCTGACGGCCGGGTCCGGGCCCAGCTCGACGACGGTCCGGCCGCCCGAGCCCGTCCGCCGGCCCTCCACCGTCAGGTTGGTCAGGGCGGCGCCGGCCCGCTGGAGCGCGCTAGGCGTGTGGCCCTGGATCAGCTCCGCCGCCGCCGCCACCTCGGCGGCCTGCTCGGCGCCCAGGAGCGCCAGCTGCGTGGCGGCAAACTCTGCGATAGAGACGGGCTCTGGCGGCATTGTTTCTTGTTCCGCGTGGCGAGTATCGTTGCTTTTTTTTTTTTTTTTTTTTTTTGGCAGCTTTGCCTGCTACAATTTGGTGTTGGTGGGTCATTGAGGTTTTGTAAATGGGTAGAGGTTCTTATAAGCTTGGTTAGCTCAGCAACATGATGGGCCTAAAATTGGGACCGAACCACAGCGAGGTCCGGGCAACTCCACATGGAACTTAGGGGACGCTGTATATTCGACGATATCGACAAAACTGAAACTACTATATACGCCATTCTTAACTGCCAAATCACTCGCACATTCCACAGCTCAAGTCATCTTCTTTCGGATTGGAAGAGAAGCGGAGGCTTTTCGTCCTCTGGGAGCTTGAGAACGAGCACCTGTCCCGACATGCATCCAACCGCAACCCTGTCACCGCGGACGGCAATCGAACACGTCCCGGCGGTGGCGGGGGCGTATTGATTCGGAAGGAAAACGACTTTTTGGTCGTTCCACATGGTCCAGCGCCCCTCAACGCTGTAGGAGTACCGCGAGGGCAGATCCGAGCTGGTCGGGGGTGCGTTCGTCAACCTGTTCCGCCAGGCACCGAACTCGGTCAGCAGCACATCATCCGGATTAATGCCCAAGACGCGCGGATGCCACTGCCGTCCCACTTCCCCCAAGACTTCCCCGGGGGCTTCCCAAAGATGCTGTTGCGTTTTCGTGTCCCGCAGACTGATGTCACCAAGCTCCGAGACCGAAACGAGCCTTTTGGCGACCGGCAAGAATGCGAGGGCGCGGTAGGCGGCGACGTACTCGCCCTCTTGCTGTAGCTTAGGGAGTGGCTGTCGTTCTTCGTCGCCTTTGCCGACGCAATTCTCAACGCCCCATATCAGAATCCATGTATCATCGCCACATGAGGCTAGATATCTTCCGTCGGAAGAGAAAGCGACGCGATAGACGTAGTCATTGTGGCCCTCTAGCATTGTGCTTTCAAGCTTCACCATGGAGTCTTGGTCACTGGCCGCATCACTCCGAGAGGTGTCATGATTGTCGTCAGGATGGCTCGGCTGCTCAGCTTGGGGAGGGAGGTTCCATTGCCTCACGGTGTGGTCGTCGGACGCCGAGGCCACGAGCCGGTCTCGAGGGCAGAGAGCGACGCACCGTACCCAATCGACGTGCCCTTCTAGCCTGTGTATCCTCTTCCCCAGCTTCGTGTCCCAGACTCCTATGGTCTCATCGGTAGAGCCTGAGATGAGGATCTTCTCGTCCTTGGAAAACACGGGAGAGGTGATCTCGCGGCTGTGGCCGTCGAGCGAGAGCAGCTGTGTTCCATCGTCCGCGTTCCACAGGAGTATCAAGCCGCCTAGGTTGCCCGATGCGACCATCTTTGCCTCCGAAGGGGGCGCCAGGGAGGTTATGGCTCTCGCGTGCTTTTGGAGTGCAGAGGCATCTTCCGCCGCCACCTGGTCTTCCCGAGTCACCGCCTCCTCATCATAGTTGCCTTCAACACGCCAAATGTGCGCATTGCAATCGCAAGAAGTCGAGGCCAAGAGGCCTCCGCTTGAGGAGAAGGCCATTCCATTCACATCATTATTATGTGCTCTCAATATTTGTCGGGATTGCAGGTGCGAAGCGCCTCCCTGTATGACTTCTTTCCATGTTTTCACCAAAGAGCCCTGGATCGTGGCAAAATACTTGTCGTCGACTGGAGATTGTAGCATGAGGGTGAGATTTGATTCCCTCGCAGCCGAACGTCCTCAGTCGCCCTCCCTGGTCGGTATCCCACATTTGCACACCATTCTTGGACCCAATTACCAGTAGAGTCGAATTGCGTAAGAAGTTCAAGCAAACTGTTGGGCCGGGGTTGGAAAGCCGGCGCTTCACTTGCCGACGTCCAACGTCCCATACGACGATGGTATTGGCATAATATGGCTGCACTCAAGGAGCTTCCTCTTCGAGCTCGCGCTAACCTGATCCTAGGCGAGCCACCGTCAGCAAGATCCCGAAGGTATGCGGCCGTTACTTTTGTTTTCCCCTGGGGCGCCTAACAGCTGAAAGCTGCATAACGCTAATTACAAGATGAATATGTACACTTGAATGGGTGTTCGAAGGTGATTTGCATACAAGAATCTTGTGGCACGTCTCTTATTGGCAGTGCCACCGCAAATGTCAGCAGGCCTCTCAGGTGACGTGGCTTTGCCCTAGGAAGTGCAGTTTTCATTGTATAGCACTGGCGGCCCTAAAAGCTGGCGTTTGACCGCAAACATGATGTCCGTCTCTAGTTTTACAAAACACACTGGGATCTGAAGGCATCTCAACCACGACAGCATGGAACCGGCATCAGGACCAGCGTCCCTCCTCCACCAGGTCTTTCGGCTATATATCCATATCTCCTCGGCGCGGAACTTTTCTGACTCAGCCGGCAAGTGAGAATCTCGAGCTCACAAACGGGCAATCTTGACTAATCAGTGCTCGAGTTCCTCCTTCCAGGTGCCCTATCTGCGCTTATAGCGACCGAATACTTTCGCTTCGAAACTTGGGTGCAAGCCAGCGGGCTCGTCCACAAAGATGCTGGATCCGGGGAGCCCATTTTGCCCGAGTACGCGCTGAGACGATGCATCCTGCTCGCTGCCAACGCCAACTGCGCGACGAAAGACTATAAGGAGGTGGAAGAGATAGTTCTGAGAATCCTGACCCAGGTGTCCATGTGCCTCCAGAAACTCAACAAGCTGAGGGGCAGGTATGCCCTGGATCTCACTTCTCCTGGCCCCTCGCCGCCCCCTGCTGGCGCGTCGGCGGCCGTCCCGCCACCACCTGTGTCAACTGGAGTGCCCAGTCTCGATTCGTTCTTTTCCAGCTCGTGGGCCTCTTTAGCGCTGTCTCGGGATGCTGCCATCCGGCAGGAGCGAAGCCGGACCGTGAGCTTCTTCCGCAAGGTCAACTTCAGCTGGTCGTTTTCCGACGACACGAGTGACCGGCTGAAGATCGAGCAGACACTGGCGACATTGAAGAATCTCAACGACTCCCTGGAATCGATCCTTCCACCGCCCTCTTCTCGAGTCGGCAACAACGGGATTGATCTGACTAGGAAGATTATTAACCTCAAGATGCTGTCCATGACGGCCCACCCGACTGAATTGCGAGCCATTGGGAGGACGACGGCAGCACATGCCGGCAACGGTGGCGAGCTCTATGAGCAGATACGCAACGCCGCCACGCTCAAGGCGATGCAAGAGGAAGGCGTTCCACAATCAGACCTACAAAGCGTCGTTATTGAGGAGAAGATGCTGGTCACGTCTCCTGGTACGCCCTACACTCAGTGGCAGCACAAACACACACGCACCATGTACCAGCTGCAAACGAACGGTCCAACCTCCACGGTTCTGGTAGAAGGGACGCAGTTTCCCGATTCTCTGCCCGACGCCGATATACAGCTCCTCCACCAACGGATCGCCACCCTCGCCTTCCTCCTCAAGCTCGCAGGACAGCCCTATTTCAAGACGCTCCCTCACTGTCATGGCTACGTCCGCCACAGCCACACCAAGTTCAGCCTCGTCTACAACCTTCCGGACTGGGCCGACCCAAGCCGCGATCCAGTCCCGCTTTTCTCTCTCCTCCCAAACAACAACAAGCGCGACCTCGCCGCTTTCGGCATGGGCAAGCGCATCAGCCGCAGCACCCCCCTCCCCACCCTTGAGGAGCGCTACCGTCTTGCCCACGCAATAGCCGACGCCGTCCTCTCGCTCCTCGGTGTCTCCTGGGTCCACAAGAGCATCTGCAGCTGGAACGTCCTGCTCTTCCGGTCGTCGCAGGGCGGCGGCGCGAGCAAGACCGACTTTGCCCGGCCCGTCATCACCGGCTTCGGCGTCTCGCGCCGCGAGAAGCTGTCCGAGGACACGGTCGACACGCGCGATCGAGACTCGCCGCTCGGGCTGTGGCAGCACCCGGACCTGCGCCGCGACGCCCACACGCGGTTCCAGCATAGGCACGACATTCACGCGCTGGGGCTGGTGCTGTTCGAGATCGCCATGTGGCAGGACCTGCCCAGCTTCGACACGGGCGGGGACCTGCTGAGGCGTGTGCTGAACTGTTCGGATTTCGTCGCGCACAGGATGGGCACGACGTATCGGGATGCCATGATGGCGTGCTTGGAGGATGAGTCCCGGTGGGAAGAGACGGGTGTTCAGGGACAGGAGGGGGGGATGGCGTTGGTATTCGCAGAGGAGGTCGTTGTTAGGCTGCTGCTTTGTGTTGAGGGTCTGTGATTGTGATTATTTACAGACTGGAAATGGATGGGTGTGATCTGACGCATTGAGCCATCACACCGTAACACTTATCTCTCCGTCCACCCCCATTGATGCCCTCACGCACGTGTCGTCGTCCTCGTCCTCTGTGTCGTCGTCGTCGTCCCCCCCACTCACCACTACGGGCACAAGAAACCTCCTCCCAGCCTCCATATCCATAGTTCCACTTTTCGCGAGAGCCTGAGCCATTATTTCTCTCCCCACTGTGACCGCGCCACCAAAATGCATCAGAACCCGGCAGGTAGCCAGTTTCTTCAGCTGCAAGGCATCCATGATGGGTGTCCTGCCTGCCTTGTCACAGGCATTCACCTCAGCACCAGCCCGCAACAGGAGGTAAGATATTTCGGCATCTGCTAATTCCACAGCTCGGTGAAGGATGGTTGCCTGCGTCTTCTCAAACCACATCCGGTTCACGTTGGCGCCATGATCGATGAGCAGCTTGGTGGTACCAGCATGGCCGCTGAGAGCAGCTTGAACAAGCAACCGGTCTAACGCGTCCTGCCAGGACATGCCGGAAGCGGTATGGTTTCGGAGGTTCTCCAAGGCCACTTTTAGAAGACGGACCATGTTCTCCTGAGCTGCGCAAAGGCATAACCTGATAGACCAAGTCATGCCGTCGTCATCTTTGGAGCCAACAGTGCGAACAGCTTGATGCTCTCGCACTAGAATTTTGGCGATCTCCAACCGGCTCAAGAGGGCATCCTCGAGGTCTGGGCTGATTCCTCGGGAGTCTTGCGCTTGGCTAATGGTTGAACCGGACAGGATATGGCAGTAGTCGAGGGCGTTTCGGCGGTCTTTGGGATCCAACGATTCGTTCCCGGAAAGGATGTCGACTCGCGCACCTGCCCGGCAGAGCATCCTAGCAACGTCGGCGTGGCCGTTGACCACGGCATTGTGCAGAGCCGTGTGGCCTTTGGTGTCAACAAAGTCCAGGTGGTATGGCGTGTTGAACTTTTGGACAAGGTAGCCCACGATCAGCGTGCTTCCGTATTTGCAAGCCAGGTGCAGCGCCGTCTGCTTCCAGTCGGGAACTACGACGAAGGACGGAACCGAGTCCTTGGAATGCAACGGCTCAAGGAGGTACCGTAGTGGTGCAATAGCCGTGTCCAGATTGCTCGTGAGATGCTCAAAGAGTATGTTCGCGTTGGGGTGGGCGTCTTTATTTGGCGCCCCGAGATATTCGGGTTTCCATAGTGCATTGACGTTTGCCCCGTGGCTGATAAGAGCAGAAGCAATCTCGAAATTCCGGTGCAGCACTGCTTCCATCAGAGGTGTCCGGGCCTGCACGGTCAAGAAATCCATATTGATGCCCTCAGCGGCAATGGCATCAACCACGCTTCCATTACAGCCCAAACTCTGTGTACAGAGTTCCAAAAGCTTCTCGGCATATGGGAGACGGCCGTCGGCAGAGTATTCCTTGGCCCGTTTTATGACGTATAGGACGGTCGTAGCGTCTGCTGTTCGGATGATTTCTTGGCAGACCTCAGCCCAACATTTTGCCGGGTCGCTCGTCCCCTCGAGGAAGCCCTCCTCGGCTAGGAGTTTCAAGATGACTGTGCTACAACCTGTTGTGAAGAGAATATCTGGGAGTAGTGGTATCGGCAGCTTCGTCACCAGGTTGAAGTCGCTGAGAACGAGCAAAGTCTGTCTCATGGCGTCAACCCAGCCCTTGCCTCCATACGCCAGTCGCTCGTGACATGGATTCAAGGCTACCGCCTGAAAGATGAAATTCGCAACCCGTGGATGGCCCGAAGGGATAGGCGGGCTTAGAATCTCGCCTCTTTGGCGTAATTCCTCGAGGAACACGCGGAGAATCTCGGGCTTGTTCAACTGAATGGCCAAGTCTACCGGCCTTTCACCCTCGTATTTGTAGCAAATGTCAGCCCCTGACGAGACGAGTTCCCTCACAAGCGCGGCAATGCCTAGCTCTACGGCCCAGTGCAGAGCTGTGCCTCCTTGTTTGATTCCGAATCCGTCGGCGACCCCAGGCGGACGCTCTGCTGTGGCGTCCAAGACACTTTTGCTGTTTTGGTTGAGCAGTCTGACCAGGCAGGCCAGTCCTCTGGCTTCTCAATGGCAACAAGCCAGTGCCACGGCGTCTGCCCCAGGTCGTTTGGCAATAGAGCTTGGGCTCCCGCCTCAAGGAGAAGCTTGGCGATGTCGACATGATTAAACCGGACTGCCAGCAGCAGTGCGGTATTGCCGTCCTTGTCTTTGGCATCGATAACGGTGCGTAGGAGCCCTAGCCATGACCGAAACCGATCGGGACTTACCCCAAGCGCAGCCCCGATGTGCAGATTCGAATTTCCTCGTTCACGGAGCCATATTGCCTGGAGCTCCTGCGTCGTGAACGAAGTCCGACCCGACAATTTTCTCGACGCGGAAGCAAATGCGTCCTCGCCAAGCACCCGATCAATAATGTCATCGAAGTGAGACTTAGACTTGGACTCGTTTTCCTGTGACGAAATCACTCCGGCTACTTTTTGGGCCTCCTTTTGCTTGGAGTCTCGCAATGCTTGAGGGTTGTGGCGACGGAGCCAGATTCGGGCAAGAAGCGAGCCCTCTTCAACCCCTCTAGCCAAGCCCTTCTCGTACAGGCGGTGAGTTGCAGCATCCATCACTGTGCCAGAGGCTTCGCAGAACTGCCCCAGCATCACCCCGGCAGTGATATCACCGGTCGCCGCGGCCTCTTTCATCAAGGAGGCGCCGACAGCCATATTATCGTCCTCCAGTGGTCCGAATCCATCAAAAGCTTGGAGACCAAGCTGAAAACCAGTACTGGTAAAGGCTGACGGGTCGGAAGCTTTGGGATTCTCGGTGATATCGGATACACACTGGTAAAGCATCGCTTTGACGCTTCTTGGTGCGTCAAACAGACATAGGTGACTGACAAACATCTGGAATCACAATCATGTAAGACTTCGCTCTCGCCGCCTCTAGAATAAAAAAACAAAGTACTTACACGTTTATCTAGGAGCGATTCCTCGCAACTGCCACTACTATCCTTCGTTGAGGTGGGGATATCCTCGGGAAACCTGGAAAGGTATGCGTCATGGTGCAGCGACTCCACCGCCTTGTCAAGGTCCCTGGTCTCAATCGAGGCGGACAGGCAGTGCTGGAGGCATTGTCGGGGTATCGAGACGGCTAGTCTGTACGACTCAAAGCGATTACAGCTGCCTGCAAACCCTCCAAGGAGCATGGCCTTTTCATACGCCTCTTCGAGAGACTGTGCCGCTTCAGCAAAAATCAAATCATCCTTCTTCCGCTTCTGGATATCTCCACTGTCCTGGCCGTCGAACGGATGATTCTCGCCCTGGAGGCAAAGCCTCCACACGAAAAGACCATACGAGTAAGTGTCGGTGCCACCGAGAAACCTGGTATGGACAGGCTGGCCATGCTCGGGCGAGGTCCACGGAGGAGTTCCCGTGGTGGGAGTAACCATTTGGTCCCTTCCATACTTGATAACGGAGCTGCCAAAGTCGGACAACTTGGCCCTCACGCGCCCGTCTCCCAGGTCGAAGACGAGAACGTTTTGGAACTTCAAATCCGCATGGATGACTCCGCTGGCGTGAAGGGCCTGTAGGCCGCTCCCAATCTCTTGGCCGAGCTGCAAACGGGTCTTGATACCGGGTGTCTTCGACGCAACGTATTGCTGAAGGGACCCATGTTGAGCCTCCTCTAGAAATAGCACCGGAACCCACGAATGTGCGACAGGGTCGATGCGGGCCCATTGAATCGACATCCACCGGACGATGCCGTCATGCTGGCTGAGTGGGGGGTGAGAAAGAATTCGCAGCTCCGTCAATAGAGACTCGTATGCGCTCTTAGGGAGAACACCGGTAGCGTCGGGGATCAAGGGATATTTTGCTACCTTCTGGGCAGGAAGGCGACGAGCTTGGAAAAAGCCACCCCGTGCAAGAAAAGACCCGCCCTCGGATGAGAACTCCCCCATGAGGGGTTGGTTGATCATATGCCGATGGGCCTTTACATAGTTCACGACTTGGAACAGGTTCCAGATCGCTTGGAATCGATCGGTCTTGGTCTCCTCCTCCTTCTTGGGTCGTGGCAATACCAGACTTGTGGTTGTGGGATTGATGATCTGACCGTAGTCTTGGTTTAGGAGGCGATCATAAGTGTGGGCGTGGGTGTGGGCTCGCTGGCGATAGCGATTGGATGATGTCTCAGAAGCCATGTCGTTGAATTTTCTGATTTCCTCGATGATGTTTTCATGGACGACGGTCAGGGAAATCAAGGGTTAGATTGGCCTGGATGGAGGAACAGCAGGAGGGAGACGGCCTGACCCCGCACATCTTCGTGCCCGACCGGAGTAGGCTGTGTGACCGTGCAACACCCGATGAGGTGTAGCTCGCGGGCAGGCTGAGGCTGGCCGCATTTGTTGTCCGTGGAACCCCGCCTCTATCTCCAGACACCTCCCGCGTGATTTGCAAGACACTCCCGTCACCAACTCCGAGGTTATTTTGACCGTCATTGACGCCGGCTTCCAATATGCCTGAGAGTCCAGGGCTCTTCATTAAGCTTCCGGTCTTGGGCCATATGTCCTGCAACAACGCCCACGGGGACAGCCTGTTGCATTGGGCCATCCGGGAAAGATGTATCTCTCTGGCTCGTCCACTGATCCCGAGCGATATCCCCGCGAATCTACCCAACGATGAAGGCCAGACTCCCCTCCACCTCGCTGTGGCTGCAGGCGACCTCGAAGCGTGCAAGCTGCTCGTCGACAGCACGGCCGACTTGAGTCTCCTCCACTTACAGGACAAAGAAGGCAACTCCCCCGTCGACTTGGCCATGATCCTGCTATTGAATGGCTCTTCTACAGACGACAGTATCCTCGACTACATTGTCCAACAGAGCGCCCGGGCATCGCAACGCTACGAGGACCAGTGGTTTTGGGCATTTTGTCGTGCCATCTGCAGTGGTAACAGCGTCCTGCTCGACGTCTTCCTCCGACATGGGAAAGGTCTCCTGGATAAACATCCTACAAGGGGCAGCACCACACTACACGCTGTGGCCCATATGATTGCCGTTGCCGCAAGGGACATGACTCCTATCAAACTTCTTCTAAAGGCCGGTGTCGATATCAATGCCGTGGACAATAATGGAGCCACTGCCTTACACACTGCGGTACAGGGGCGCAACGCCAATGTGGTCAAGTACCTGGTCGAGCACGGTGCCAAGGTGGAAACGAGATTTGGCGCCAAACCCCTGGCTGGCTCTATCTTCAACGAAGTAGGGGTCGAAAACGCCCTGGCCTCGGTTGAGGCCGGTGCCAGCACGTTCCACAAGATGAACGAGGGTCAACCGCTGCTGCATCTCGCCGCTCAAGTGGATCAGCGGGGAATCCTCGAGCTCCTCCTGTTAGCAGGAGTCCAAGTCAACACGCTTGATGAGGATGGGGAAACAGCGGGCTACTGGGCTTGTACCAACGGCCATCTCGACAGCCTCGATTTCCTGATGAGCCAAGGCCTCGACCCCAAGGCTGGGAAAACGGACCTGCTGAAAGAAGCTATACAAAAGGGGCATCTCCCCATTGTCGAGTTTTTGTGGGGCCGCGGTATGCCCATTACGGTGCAATATTTGCGCCATCCCCTCGAAGACCGTTGCCGGAGCATGCTCGACTTCCTCTTGCGACATCTGGCACCTCTCCCCCAAAGCCTTGACGGTGGTGCAGATGCCGATTTTAGTAGCGACGCCCACGCCCACAACCCTGAGCGCTTCTCAACAATCGATTCCCAAATCCTCGCCGCTGCCTACTTGGAGCTCGGTCTTAAGATTGGCCCGATCGACGCCAGGTCATGCGCAATCCTCCTCAACGCCTGCGCACAATACGGGTTTCTATCCGGGGCTCGGGTTCTCCTCGATGCAGCCCCATCTCGGGGCGAGGTCCGAAAGTACTACTCTGTATCCTCCCGCTGTAGCGCGCTGGAAATTGCCGCCTGTGAGAACGACATTGCGCTCGTTGGGCTCTTGTTGGAGCATGGCTGGGACCCGAGCCATGAAGACATATACAGCCGGACAAGTCTACATCTTGCAGCGCTTTGCGGAGCTGCAGATGTTGTAAAGGAGCTGCGGGGCGAGTGCAACATCCATCAGAGAGATATGGGTTGGGATACGCCACTTCACCTGGCAGCCTACTCTGGTTCGGTTCCAGTCCTCGAGCTTCTCGTCGATGCCGGAGGGGATGTGGACAAGCTGAACAAGGATGGGGAAACTCCTCTGGGGATTGCCTGTGAGCAGGGCCATGCTGTTGCGGTTCGATGGCTCCTGGAGCACGGTAGCAGCCTAAGCCAGATGGGGAATGCCTCACACCTAACGCTGAGCCCGCTACATCACGCCGCTCGCGGCAACCATGTCGGTTGCATGGAGCATCTGATCGCCGCAGGGTTCGATGCGAACGTAAAGCGCGCTGGTAACAACACTCCCCTTCACGCTGCTGCCACAAGTGGCGCATGGAAGGCCGTCTCACGACTCCTCAAGGCCGACGCGGATCCAAACTGCCTCAATGACCAAGGCAAGACGCCCTCTACATTGGCTTTTTCGCACGCGGATATTCCACCCGACGTCATCACCGAGCTCCTCCAAAAGACCATGGTAGACTGGGATCTCCCCTTATCCCAGAACATCCTCTTCAGCGCCTGCGTCGGGGGGAACAAAGCCGCCATTGGTGCCGTCCTGGGCCTTCTTAATCAGGACCGCCCCAAAGAGGCGAAGAAGACAGTCCGCCGCCTTCTCCCCGAGCTTCTGGGAGAGCTCTGCTCCTCCGGGCCCGCAGCCAACAGCACGGCATTCCCCTTCTTTCTTCCTTATCTACATTCCAGATCCAAGGCGGCCCTATCCATGACCATGCTTTCTGCGACCATCGTCGCCGGCGACGACGCCGAGCTTGTACAGTCGCTGGTGCGTATCAATCCCAGATACGTGGCCCTCGGCACGGCACAGCCGTGGACCATGCTGCATCTTGCTTGTCGGTATGGGCGCATCAAGATTGCGAGAGTGTTGCTGGCGAATGCATCGCCGGCGTGGGCAAAGGGCGTAGATGGAGACCTGCCCTTGATGGTGGCAAAGAAATATCTGGAGGGTGATATATTGGAGAGGTTTGTTAGCCTATTTTTGGTGTATGAGACTACTTTTGAAGCGTTGCTTCAGGACACGGAGTATCAAGGTTTGATTTTGGCGGCGCAATCAAGGATATGTCGGGACAGTGATAATAAGGACGGGTATAAAGAGAATGACAACGACCAAAAGAAGGAGAAGGATGAAGAGAAGGAAAAGGGGAAACAGAAGGAGAAGGAGGAAGAAAAGGAAAAGGACGAAGAGAAAGACGAAAACGGGGAGGAACATTCGGGACGTTCTGCCAATAACAGCAGGACCAAGGAAGAAACTCACTAGTAATAAGCATGGAAATGAGATTTTGGGATGCCGAACAGTGTCCTGCTTGCGTGAACTTCCCGACCGCGTGCTGCCTAACGCTAACGAAGTTGACCAAGGCAACTTGGAAACGCTCACCGCTAGCTCGGTGGTGTACGCGAGGTTTATATATATGTCGCGGCCAAAATATCGTATAGGGGCGAGCTAGAAAAGCCGCACGATATTATCACCTGATCGGAGGCGGATTCCATCGTTTTCGGTTTTGGTGGAGGGTGAGGATGGGTCTCGCATCGCATCTTGCTCCCCGTCTAAAAACATATGGCCGCTTATGGACGGAGGTGCCGCTATCTACGGATGCTGTTGGTTCTGGCCTGTGTGCACGTGCTTAACTAGAGCGGAAAAGGAAGAATGGCCGGTCCTGCAATGCCGATGTAAGCTTATCGAGGCGGTCGAGGCCGGCTCAAGGTCAGGCAGGTCCGAGGCTATAAGCACGCGGAGCTTGGCCGAGTGGAAGGCCTTCAAGGAGACCAGATCTAACAAAAAAACCGGTTCTCCCCGAACCAATATCTGGGCTCGCTACATTGTCGTCAACTTGTCGTCAACCATGACCTAGCACATACTCCAGAAACCGAGAGACACGTGTACCTCTCCAATTATATGATTATCAACACCAGCCCCAACCCGCACCCTTCAAAACAAACACACTCCCCTCAGAGATTCCGCATCCCCCTCGGCTGCAGCGGGTCCAGCTCCTCCTTGGTCAGCGGCCTCGCCTGCCCCAGCATGTCCGCCAGCGTCGCGTGCCGCTGCTCCGCCGTGCCTTCGGGCTTGTCGTTCGCCACCAGCGGCGTGAACTTGTAGCTCGGCCCCAGCGACGGCGTGTAGTTCCTATGCGCGAGCCCCAAGCCCTCTTGAGCCAGCGGCGGCCAAAAGGGAGCCTCGTTGGCCGCCAGCTGCACGGGCAGGCACCTTGCGACGGTGACCTGGGGGAAGGAGGCGAACAGGTCGTCGAGGCGAGGGTCGAGGGCCTGCTTGAGCGAGGCCACGGACCCGGCGGCGGCGGTGTTGGCCACGACGGTCTGCCACGGGTTGCGGCACGTGTTCTCGGCGCAAGACTTGGTGGCGAGCAGTAGTGCGTTGAGGCGGCTCATCAGGCGCTTGGTCTCCGGGGTCGGGTTGAGAGCGAGGTTGGTGATCTCGTGGGGGTCGTCCTGTGAGTGATAGTTTTTGTCAGATCTGATCTCTTGTATCCTGTTCCTGTGCCCTGTTCCTGTATCTCTTTCCTGTCTCTCTTTCCTGTCTCTCTTTCCTGTCTCTTTTTCCTGTATCCTTTATCTCTAGAGGGACTCACAGTGGTATTGTAAAGCTCCACATCGCTCGTCTCGCACCAGTGCGAGTACAGGTACCCGAACCCGTCCCCAGCGATCCTGACGGTCTTGTACGTGTTCTTTGGCGACGCGAACCGCCCGTTCGGCGTGCCGATGGACGCGGTGCCCCAGTACTCGACGTTGAGCACCTCGGCGTTCCCGCCCTCGCCCGCACCGGGGTGCTTCATCTGTGGGTCCTTCCACTGCGGGAGCAGACTGCGGCCGTCGAGGAAGACCGGCATTTCTTGAGGGGAGACCCCCGCGATGTCCAGGAAGGTCGGGGCCAGGTCGAGGTGCGAGCCCACCAGCGTCGACCGTGCACCTGCGGGGACTCCAGGCCCGCGGACGACGAAGGGGAGGTTGGTGTCCTCGGCGAATGGCGTGGTCTTGCCGACGGCCATGCGGTGCTGACCAAGGTGGTAGCCGTTGTCGGATGTGTAGATGACTTTTTGTGTGAGTGAGAAGGCCAGTCCAGCAACTACATATTTCACAACACGTGACAAAGGCATGCCTTAAAGGGCATTGGAAAAGGAAAAGGGGACGCGAAAAGGAAAGGGGCAAAGGAAAAGAAATAAGAAAATCAAAAGGATGTAGGAAAAGGAAAAAGATATAGGAACAGGAAAGAGGTAGGAACAGGAAAGAGGTATAGGAAAAATAAAGAAGTATAGGAGCAATAAGAGAAACAGGAACTGGGAAACGGGAAAAGAGAGGTACTCACTATAAGTGTTGTCAATAACTCCCTTCTCCTCCAGCTTGGCCACGACGTCAGCCACCATCTCGTCGATCCCCATCAGCGCCTGAGCCCTACGGCGGTACTCGGCGTCGGCCCAGGCCACGTCGGCGTCGGGCATGGGCTCGAGGTCGCGGAGCCACGAGACCTTGTTCCGCTGCACCGCGTCGGGCGGGTTGAAGGACGGGGTCCGCGGCACTGTGGCGTTGAGGAAGAGGCCCTCGTGGCGCTGGCAAGGGACTGTGGTGGCCGTCTCGTCGTCCACGTGTGGGGCCGTCGGGGAGAGGAAGAGGAAGAAGGGCTGGTCCTGCTCTGTCGCTGTGAGCTTGTCGAGGCGGTCGAGGCTGAGAGGGGCAGTTAGTTGTTAGCATTCAGATGGGTGAGGTACTTGCCAGCTGGGGTGAGAGGTTGGTTCTTACGCTTTGGCCCGGATTATGTCCGTTTGATGGAAGCCCTTGAACCAGATGGGGGTGTTTCCATTCTCCGACATGACCACCGAGTTGGGGGTGGTCTGGTACGGCTCGAGCTGCATGATTGGACTTCAGAATCAGCATCCATGCTACTGTGGAAAGGTTTCACGGCTGCTAAAAAGCTAGTTGAGACGGGTCGGGGTTTGAAATACTGCTGGGGTAAAGGCACGGGCAGAGAACTGTAAAGGAAAGAGGAGTAACAAAGGAAATGGGAAAAGGTGTGGAAAGGGATGCTGAAGACCAGATATGAAAAAGAAGGAAGAAAGAATATAGGAAAAGGAGATGGGAAAAGCAGGCAGGAAGAGGGCACGGGAAAGACACAGCAAAAAGACTGTCTCGACCATCTTTTGGCCGACGTGGATGCTTTGTTTTGACTTGAGCTGGCTTACAAAAACGTCGACATGGTTCCAGCCCCTCGGTTGAGAAACCCAGTTCAGGATGTTGACTCCGTTAAGGAACTTCCCCAAGTCTAGGTACCTTTGCATGTCAGTCAACGGTCACATAGCTCTTCTGCTTGCGCGCACAAAGAGACCCACACTCTGTCCGGTAGCCGGCCTTGTTGAGCCAGTGAGGCAAGTAGTCGTTCATCTCTCCAGAGAGCGCAAACTTCTCGTAGTTTCCACTGTGTCACCAGAAGAAATCTTATTGCGTGAGCTAGGTAGGTTGCCTCATCTCCCACTTTCTCCTTCAGAGCCAACAAACGGTGGGTGACAGACAAGACATACCCAGGAGCAAACACGTTGGTGACGTTCGTGTTGTGCGCCGCCTGCCCGCGCAGCAGCGCCACCCTGGAAGGGCAGCACTGGGCCGACGTGGTGTGGTGGTTGGCAAAGGTGCTGCCCTTGGCCGCCAGCTCCCGCTGCACCGCGCCCATGAACTTCATCGAGCCGAGGCGTACGTCTTGGTCGTCGCTCATGATGACCACGATGTTGGGTCGCCCAGACGCAGACACTGCGGCCGCGTGCTGGAGGCCTAGGGCGACGGCGACCCATTGCGCCAGGGAGGAGAGGGAGGAGCGCTGGAAGGGCATGTCGGTGAGCTTGTCTGTATGGCCGCCTCGGACGGGAAAAGACCAGGCGAGGAGGGACAGGGCCGCTGCCGAGGACAAGGCGGTGGCGGATCGTCTCGACGACCGGTGGGTTGTTGAGCCAGCGGGGTAGGGGCCATCACGGTGGTGGGGGGTGGTGGTGGTGAGCCGGGGTTGTTGTTGTTAAGTCAGTGCACCCCCTGTCGGCGCACTCTGTAGGCCCACAGCATGGAATCTTCTAAAGTACTCCCGCCCTCCTATTTTTATCAATTCTAATCTGTTTTCCTTACTTTTTCTTTGCAATCTAACTGTCACGGTACGGTCGCTTACAAGGACCTCGCATGGGCTGTAGCCCCAGCTACAACAACGTTCCTCTTTTGCCTTGGTGTAACGGGTACTACCTTGGTCTGGTTCCGTAACAGGCGGTTTTAGAAACACAAAACGGAAAACAAAAAACTATCGTCGTACCGCATAGGAAATTTTGGAAACCCGGCGGTTGATTGGCCAGTGCGGGAACCCAACTGTCTCACAGTACAAAATGGCCCTTACTGGTTTAACTAGGGGAGAGCGGACGGGATCCCGTATATTCCAATGGGTATGGTCGTATGTGGCAACTTATTGCGGTGGGTTGATTGATAGATGTGATGAAGCACGCAAAAAATTTCTGCTCCTTGAGCACCTGCCAGACGAGGCTCTTTATGGTTTCGGTGCCTGAATCTCGCCAATCTTGGTGGTAGTTGGGAGGGAAAACAGTAGGCCACGTTCTTTCCGGGGGCATCTTGAAGCCTCCGTACGATGGCCGAGAGCAGTGTGGTCTTGCCGACACCAGTATCGCCCATCACCCAAAGCACTTGGCAGCTGTTGTCGCTGATCCAGTTGTTGATACTCCGGGGTTTGAGCGGCCCAGTCATACAGCATATCTGACATGTTGCCGAAGCTGCTTTTTGGAGGTGGCTCCAGATGAGTAGGGTGAGGCTTGCCGAGGAGACCCGCTGTCTGCTTCTCTTTCTGGGCTTCGTCTGTCACCTTATCCTCTTCTGCCTGGTCTTCTTGTTCAGGCGCTTCAGACTGCCGTGTTGCCGACCCGTCATCCTCTTTCTGGCTTTCTAGCTCGCACTCTCCCGCCGTCGACTTGGCCCGTCTCGTCTGGCTTTCTCCCTCTAACTCTTCGGTCCCCTGCTCGTCCTCCTCTGTCTGCGCTTCCTGGTGGCCGTCTCCCTCGTCGAGCAGTTGTCGGAGCTGCGCCTCTATGTTACCCCCTGCGAAACCTGTGACAAGGACACCTTCGAGCCTAGGGATTTCAGCCTGTGATTGATTGAGATCGAGAGACTGCGATCGCTCCACGACAGCATTATGCCATTCCAAGACAGGTTCGATCTGATATCGGAGAACTGCTTGGTACAGGCCGGTCAGATCATCCCCGAAGGCGGCTCTTGTGGAGCGCAATACTCGTCCGAGCGTCGGAGTCGCCTGTGTTCATGGCAAGCAGCTTGGAGAGGCCAATGTACCATTCCAACTTGGAGGTGAGCGAGATCATTCCCGGGCCGAGTACCTCGGTTTTCGGACCACGGCAAACTGTCGCCTGCCAAAGCGGCAGCCGTGTGTTCGTGTCAAAACAAACCAAGGGCTTGACAAGTCGGGGTACCTATCATACCTCGATACTAAGGCAGGCGGCGACCCAAAGCAGAGAACAGCCTGGACTTTTGTTGACCAGACGCCGCATAACTCCTCTCAGAGACCCAGGCTCAGGCTGTGTGCCCTCGGCATCGCCGCCGTCGCTGAGCCACGCCTTCAAAACCTCTCCCATTTGCACTTGTCTCTGCTCCGGGTCCGACTGCGCGACCATGTTGCTGGAAGACACCGCGTGCTCATCGCCGCCCCTTAGGTGGCCCGACAATGTCTTTTCGTACCGATCAAGGAGATCAGAGTCGTTTCCCTTCAGACTGTCGTAGGCTCTGTCCCAGAGTTCCGTGTCGCTTTTGGCGAGGGACGGGCGGCTGAATAGGCGGCTTGCTCCTTATCAGTTGTATTTGACGGGGGCTGCTGATGCTGAGAGCTGTTGTCCACCCGAGTCTCTGCCATATTCTGGTCTTGATTCCCCACAGGATGCGGCGGGTCGTGGCTGTCAACATCTTCCTCTCCCTCCTTCCCAGCATGCCTGGGGGCACCCAGCATCTCTGATGTGTCACAAATGGTCGTATATGGGGTGGATCTCGTTGGGAATGTAGCTCCGTCGTCCCTGGATCTTGGGCGAACTCGATGCATGAATCTGAAGAAGCTAGAGTCGCCCGTTTTTTGCTTTTCCGACCTGGGTTCCTCTGCCATCGTCAATATTGAGTGGCTAGATAGGTGCGCGGCTGGCCACTGCCGGCTGCTAGGCTCCCAAGCCTAGTAGATATCAATGATGCTTTTTTTGTGGTGATTATGCTTTTTGGCCGCCAGGGATCTACCTCGGTAGGTAGGTATATAAACAGGTACGTAGCAGGCAGGCAGGTAATTAGCGAGACGACGAAGTTGAGGGCTATCAAGTACTACCAGCAGTTGGTAAAAGGAAACGAGGCAGCCAAGATCCTATCCGGTGACTAACAGTCGACCCTCTGATAGGCTATCGGATGGGCAATAGCCAATGAAGTCGACGTGATTTCCATGAGCTTCACGACTCTGGAAAGTACAGAGGAGCTGAAGGCTCAGATGCAAAACGCCACCCGAAAAAAAAACATCGTCATGATCTGCAGCACCCACGATGAGGGATCGAGGGTGGCCAAGGCATATCCGGCCGACTTGTCGACGGAATCGAAGCTGGTCATCGCCGCCTGCGACAAGTACGGCAAGCTGTGGCGGGACGTGGACCCGCGCAAGTACGACTACAAGGTTGACGGGGTCGGGGTGCCCGCGGGCGTCATCCCGTTCCTCGAGTCGATGGACCGCATCTCGGGCAGCTCCGTGGCGACCGCCCTGGTGGCCGGCCTGACCTCGCTAATCCTGTCGTGCCACCGGCTGGCCCACCCGGAGAGCCCGCGGCCAGCGCAGGCCCGTCAGTTCGCGTCTGCCGACCAAAAGAGCCAGGAGCCAATCGGCATCGTCACGAAGCACCTGGATGACATGTCTCCAACCAAATCGGAGCAGCCCGGGTTCCTCTTCCTCGAAAGGTTTGCCGGGATCGACGACATGATCAAGGTGGGCGATGACGTCGACGCAGAGACGGTCCTGAGGAAAGCGTTTGGGATGATGTCGTAGGGGGACTGTTGGCAGTGGTAGAGCTGTGTTGAGGCCTTTTTTCTCCTTGATTTCTTTTTTCTATCTCGTTTTGTTTTTTCCTCTTGGCAGTTTATTAAACCTCACGTCGGAGTGGACGGGGACGTTGGGATCCCCAGATACCGATGAAGACCTCGCTTCTCTCAGAGTAACATCTCGTAACGGCCCTACGCCCTGGGTAGGCGTTGGGACCAAAGCAAAAGAAATCCACCAGCTCAAATAGCAAAAAATATCACTGCCCAGCCTATATTAAACCGTCCGCAGGGTGTGGCAGTTGCGAAAACCATCCGGTTAATATGGTTTTCTTCGAAGTTTTTTTCCGCACCCCATACGGGGGATCGAACCCGTGCTCCCAAATCTGTTAAATTAGGGCTCAACGGCTACGGTTAACCATTACACCAAAGGGCGGTACCTATTAAATGTCCGGGTTCGATGACTGGAGCAACCGGAGGGGCGTTTATATCAGATGGCTTGGGGTCAGGCAGCAGCAGGCAGGAGCGACCCGGGCAGGCAGGCACGTGGGGGCCCACCTCGCCCTCGTTTTGATATTGATATCGGACACTCGTCAGACGGCAGTCACCTCACCGTGCCGTTTGGCGTCCCCGCTTGGAGTTTCCATCGTTACAACGCATGCCGAGCCTTTCCTCTCGATGGCGCACAAGAATACGACAGCCATCGCAAG
>NW_008804545.1:4556807-4593158 GCF_000145635.1 Gaeumannomyces tritici R3-111a-1
CCCAACGGAAGTGGGCGCGAGGGGAGCAGGGGTGATCACGGCACAGATTCCGTCCTACATCGCTTCGACATGCCTGGCAGGGCAGCCCGGGTGCTGCCCATGCTTGTCTCCCAGCGTCCATCGGGTGTGATGTCAGGGTAATGGACGGGGCGGAACGGAACAGAGTAAGATTGTGGGGATCGTGATTTTCATGTCGAATAATAAACATTTTATTGCTAGAAGCCGTACGAGGCCTCGCACACCTGTTCCAAGTGTAGAAATGTGGCCAGGGACGAGACCACGACGAATGAAGACTAAAGCGCGAATGGAGGATGGTGAAGGAGAAAGGAAAACCCATGAGTGGTATAATAGAAACGAAACAAGAAGGGACAAAGATCGTGCCGAAGACTGCTTCACGTTGACCTGCTGTCGTGAACTCATCCGCGACCCTAGGTAGTTGGTGCTGCCGGCGGTGTTGCTGCAGTAGCATCGAGGCAGTAGAGGCGTGTTTCACAGGCGGGAACGTCGTTTGCGGAAAGCAATCAAGGCACCAAACCATGAAAGCACCAAATCAGGCGGGCAAACAACAAAGCAAGCAAGCAAGCAAGCAAGCGTTGTGGGAAAGAGTGTGTTGTTTCTAAAGGAGTCGAAACGAAGGTAGTCGAAGCGAAGACGATACAGGATCCCCCCATCCTCCACCCATGGCGCGTTGGTATGCAAACAAGCAACGCAAACAACAAACATGCGGCAGAAAAGACAAGAAGAAAAGCAGGATCGAAAGTTTTTCGGTTAAAAGTAATAAAAGCAACAAAACAAGATCCAGAATCCAACTGGTATGGTACGCTGACACAAGGTGATGATACAGTTCAGAGAACACTCTCACACTCCCGTGAGGCCTGCCTCTCTTTCTTGAGAAAAATTGCAAACTCTTGTCAGGTTTGCCCTGCGACTTAACGCTCAAACCCATTTACGTCGTCTTGGCCGTAGAAGCAGCAAGCCCTTTGCTGATCGCTTATGATGATTCCCCGTCCCTTTAAAAAAAGGTGTTGACCCTAGAGTGTGTGCTGCCTTGGAATCCCCGCCGCCGGAAGCTAGCTTCGGACGCGGCAGAAGACGCCAAGGGTCCGCGAGAAGAGAAGGTGGTGTGGTGGTATAGTAGTCGTGAGAGTCATGCCGGGCGTCAAATGTCGTCGAAAGGCCGGCGTCGACACTTGTGATCTTGCTGTGGTGCGCCTTTAGTCGGCGCGCTTGCGCTTCCTGTTGTCGTCGCCCTCGTCGGATGACAGGTCGCTAGCGCTGCCAGGGATCTCGGAGGCGATCTGGAAGAGAATCTTGCCGTAGTGGTCGTAGTCGGTAGGCATGGGAGCGCCCATGGTCGCGTACATGTGCGGGTGGGGGAAACCGACCACGTCACCGTCGTCGATGAGGTTGAGCGGGATGGCGCCGGATCCGTGGGTGCGGGCGTGCTGGGTGAGGTTGTCGGAGCGCGAGAACTTCTTACCGCACTCGTGGCACTCGAAGGGTTTGTCCTGCGTGTGCAGAGAGCGGTAGTGGCGCTTCAAGTGCTCCTGACGCCTGAAGCGGCGATCACACAGCTCGCACTTGAACGTCTTGGACGGGTCCTCGGTGAGCGACTGCTTGCGGCCGCGTCGGCTGGTGGGGGCCGGTACGCCGTTGCCCTGGCTATCCGAGTGAGAAGCACCCGAATCACTCCTGGCGTCGGCCTCGTTGCTGCTGGTCGGGGCCTGCTGCTGCTGCGCGTGCGACTGCTGCTGCTCAGCAGCGGGGGAGGTCGAGGCGGCGGCCATGGTCACAGCGGGACCGCTGGTGGTCCTCTGGCGCTTGTCTTTGTGCGAGTCGCCCGAAAAGGCGATGGGGGCAGAGGGCAGAAGAGGGAAAGGCTCTGCCGAGACAGCAGCGGCGGCGAACTCGAGGTCCTCGGTGCACACGAAGCTGTCGAGGCTCAGGCTCACGGCGTCAGAGCTGGCGCGTGTCCTGCTCACCTGGCTCTCAGTCTTGTCGCCCAGGTTGACGAGGCCGTTGACAAAGTCGTCCTCGGACTCTAGATCCGAGAACTCCTCGAAGACGGGAAGGCCACTGGGCAGCGAGGGCAGGAAGTTGAAGTGGTTCTGAGCAGGGGCGACAGACTCGTCGACAGCAGGCAGGGTGGTGAACTCGGGCGCGATGGTGGCACCGAACTGGCCCACAGTGAGATTCCTGGGATCGCAGAAGTCGTTGTCCTCAGAGCTGACGGAGCGTGCGTAGGGCGCCGGCGAGGGAGACAGCGAAGGGCAGGCAGAGACGGCAGGCGCAACCTCGGGGGCGGGGGCGCTAGTAAATCGGGGCGAGAGCCTCTGCTGCTGCTGCTGCCTTGCGGGCTTGTTGTTGAGATAGACTGCAAAAACCCGTCAGCATGGATTTGAAAAGAGCAAATTCCAAGGCTACTCCAAACGCGTCGAAGCCAAAAAAAAAGCAGAGTCTTTCTGTTGACTTCCCGAATTGATGGCGGCCTGAAAAGTAAGGTGGGGCTGGCCGCATCCACCCGATCGTCCAAACTGTACGTCCCACAAATGCAGGCACCAAGCCGCCAAAGGGCAACCACGACCGAAGCACTTGCTTAATGTGTAAAAAAGAAAACCAAAATATTGGGATCGGTTCGTCTTACCAGGCGTCATAGGAGGGGATGCGCAGTTGGACCACTCCAGAGCAGGGAAGCTCTCGGGCGAGCAGACCTCGGGCTTGACGCCCTCGACGTTGTCGAGACCAGAGAACATGGGGTTCAGGGGCATGGAGAGCATGTCGCAGCTGCCGGGGCTGCTGATGGCGCTGCCCGAGACGGACAGAGGCGGCGTCGACGGGAAGAACATGCCCTCGCCGTCGTGGATCTCGGGCTCCAGGACAGCCGTGGGCTTGCGGGCCATAGGCTGCGGCGACGCCATCGGGGTCATGACTGACGGGTAGCTGGTGACGGGCTTGTTCATCTGTTGGTGGTGCATCATGGGGTGCGCCGGGGGCTGTGAGCAGGCAGAGCCGGGCCTCGAGTAGATGGGCGTCGAGGGCAGGGTCGGGACGACGGGAAACATCTGCATCTGGTGCTGCTGCAGGCTCGAGTGAGGCGCGAAGTGGCCGTGGAACTGTTGCCGGCTGTCTGGCCTGGGCTCCTGGCTGTAGTAGAAGAATGAGGCCGGAGCCATGGACTGAGCCATCATGGACTCCATTGTGACGCTGTTGGGTTCCGAAGCAAGGGGTCAGCAAGGTCGTCCCTCTCCCTCCCACAAGCCCGCGTGCCTGCTCGCCATGGGCCGCGTCCCGGTCGTGATGGTTGGCACCCACAAGTTGCTTTGCTAACTCTAGATGTCAGGGACTCTCACACTCCTGGTGTCTTCCTCTTGTTTCTTGTCGCGTGTATAGTAATTAAGTATAGTCGGTCGCGGTGGTGGGTGGTAGTTTGTACAGTGCTTGTCTGGTGTTGCTCCCAGTTATCGTGGTTTGAGGCAGGTGGCCTAAGGAGGGATGTTCGGTTCCGGTCTGAAGGAAGGGACGGCAGTATAGATCACGCAGGATCGGACTGTCTTAGTGGTCGAGGACTCGGGGCAGGATAGTGTTGTACATGAACTCGTCGGTCCGTGAGGCAGTCTTTTAGTGATGAACTCTCTTTGCTGAGGTTTGGAGTATATGTGTAGAGAGATTGCGCGCGGGCCTGGGTCTAGATGAAGTAGTGTCCAAGTCGAGACCAAAGGGAAGGACGGGCTCGTGAAGATATCTAAAAGAATGGCACGGATGTAAAATCCCAAAAAGGCGAGTCCCCGGAAGAAACAAGAACCGAAAGAAGGAGAAAAGCACAGGTCCCTAGTCGACAGTCTTGTCGATCGTAAAAGTGGGAAGGGAATGAGCGTAACTAGGAGGCCGTGAGGAGGATAAGTACGATTGCTCCACGACGAAGGCCAGATAAAGAGCGTGGAGAAGAGACAGGTACCGTACCGCAGCCGTGGTGTGGGCACCACCCACTGTCCCTCCCCTACCCTACCCACCACGACCAGGCCGCGGCCTGGCGGGTGCACAACGATCTGGCAGGTCCAACTTGACCGGGGGGGAGGAGGAGGGGGCAGGCGCAGGGACGGACGGAGAGGCAGGTACACAGGTACATCGGTACGTACCGCTCTGCCTGTGCTGGGCCGGCGCTAGTGCTTGGTGCTAGGCGGGTGGGCTAGGCTAGGCTGGGGGTGCTGGCACGCTGGGGAGGATGTGTGCACCAGGACTCGCACCACCGCTCCGTTACGCGGTGCGGGATCCGCAGGAGCGAGGTCACCCCAGTCCAAAGAGCGTGGTACCTAGAGAGGTGGCTGTTGTGGGCGTGAGGACCGCATGGAAGCAGGTACCTGCTCCGGACATGCACGCTACTGACTGGGTTCGAGGGAGTGCCCACCCCGGAGGGTGGTCCGCCTGCTGTCGAAGGATGGATGGGAATGGCTGAATGGAGTGCCATGGCCGACCCATCCCACCATGCATGTCTCACCCAAGCTGACAAGGGCACGGTGGACCAGGAACACTGGCACACTTGCCCTGACGGCCCACCGACCAGCACCACGCCCCCCTGGCGACGTGTCTGGGGCAAAAAGACGGAAAACATCTGATGGGGGTGCCGTGTGGGCTCGACGGACTGGATGGCGCAGCAGCACTGTATGTGCAATGCCCATTCTAATTCTGGACAGGTCGCCGGCAGCGCCGTGGGATCCTCGGCTGGGGTTGGTACCTTGGCAAAGTACTGCCCAGCCGTTGAGGCCAGGGAGGGTACTTGTCAGCCTTCTTCCATTCTTTCCATCGCTTCTTGGTCCGATTTATTCTTTATTCTGTATATCTTTTTCTGTTTCTCTGGCGCGCGCACCCCCCCTTGTCGTCATTTGCTCGACGATCCGAACAAGGACGAATGCAAACCTTGACCACAATGTGTCTGTTTGTTCGTCTAAATGCGTGCTTGGTGCGAGAACATGTGGACATGTGCCTGAATGCCATGGATAGAGCTTATTCGATGCTACCCTCCACGGGATTGTTGTTCTGATGTACGCAGATGTCCGTTTGTGAATGTCCCCTCGCAGCCGCCAGCAGCCGCAGCCGCAGGCACACTCGAACTGACTCTGTCCCGTGCAGTAGCCTGGCTGCAGGCGCTTGGTGGTGCGGCGAAGAAAAAGAGGACCAAAAGAAAGAAGGCACTTAGTCAGGAGGGTCAAGCGACAAGAACTTTGGCGAGGCCTCGATTGGAGGGGGGGCGGGAACAAGAAAGAAGGGCCCGAGAAGGAGAAGAAGAAAAAAAAAAAAGGTGGCACAAAAGTTTGGTTGCAGTAGCGCCGTCTGAGAGGATGGCGCGGTGCAAGAGATTTCTGAGCGACATCAATGGAGTGACGAAAAAAATCAGCTCGGCGAGCCAAAACAGCCTCTGGCGGCTCTGGTTGGGGGACGAGTCGTCGAGGGTGCAAATGGCTCTGTCGTATCGCCGGCCACGGTGCAGCACACCGAAATCAATGTGACGAGGTTGGGGTCACTGATGGGAGATACGAGCCGGCCACGGCGTATTGACAATTATCGCCGCCCACTTCCAAAGCCAGCCAGAGGACCAACCAAGAAGCCAACCAACCTCCAGGCCTGCTCAGGCGAGCTCCAGTCTCTGGCCAGCCCCCAGTCCCCCAAGTCCCAAGTGCCACGGGACACCGGCCGGCTGTTCCTGACCGGTACTTTTCCTGGCAAGTCGCACGCTCGATGGAGCAGCAAGATGGCTCGATGGAGCCCAGAGCCATTTCGCAGGTGGCATTGTGGATTTGAGCCTGTTCAGCGCCCATGCCAATCCAATGGGACAGTGGAGGTAGCCAAACCGGCGACGGACCAGTCGACGGGGCCGGGCTAGCGTCTGGGTTGGGCCTTTTGGGTGTCGCCCGTCACAATCTTGGGAAAAATATGCGCCACCAGCGAGCGAGATCAGACGAGGGTGGTGGCACGACTCTCCCATCGCACTAGCGCGGGTGGTCGAGATGTGCGCACATTCAATTGCGGCGCAATGGTGCAGGCAGACTCGTGTGTCACCGGGGAGGCAGCCGTCAAGATGGTGCCTGGGCGCGCTGGGCTCTGCCAGCAAATGGCGCTGCTGGGAACCAGACCCCACCTTGTCGGGCCTACTGAACGGAATTGGAAGAACGAGCGCGTGGTTAGTGCATTGCATAAAGGCGCGCACAAGCATGGCACGCTCTGGCCGACTGGTCCACATGGCCAGCGAATGGCTGTTCTGCCGATCACGACCACAGAGATGCGAGCTGGCTGTCAGCCAGTCATTGATGGATAAGCCCGGGCCCCTCCATGGCGCTCGCAGGTGATCGGTTCCCCTCCCCCTCCCTCTCGTCGGCCACTGGGACGGAGCAGAGCAGATGCAAGGTACGGGGCCAAAAAAAGAAGTCGGGAGAGAAGGAGGGTGCTGAGGGCGAGAGCTTGGTTGGCCAAGCAGAAAATCACGGCGCAACGCCCATCATCGATCACCTTGCAGCCGCGCACCCACTCCGCGACTCTGCGCGCTCGAGATCTGCCTGCTCTGTCGGCCCAACCATGGGACAGACTACCGGATTCGGATGGGGGGCCGAAAAGCGCGACAGATGTGATTCCAGAGCGGCGTTTCGCGTCTGCCCGCAGCGCTGCTTTGATGGCACAGGCCGAGACGAAGGCGATCCCCATCTAGGCACAGCCGGCGAACGAAACAAGCGGTCCCATCTCTTGGTGTGCCCGCAGTGCCTCGGTATTCGGCCACCCCCGCCCTTCTCGTCTCAATGCGTCCCCCGGCTGCCCGGTTAAGGCTCGGGGAATAGACGTGATCAGGAAGGCCTGCTGCGCGCACTCACAGCCTCGCTCGACCCGTCTCTTTATCGATAGAGCATTGAATTTTTGACATGCGCCCACACCGGGCCTGGGTTCACGAAATAAGACATGGGACGGAAGCCCAGGGCCAGGACCAAGGGCCAGGGTTTCGGGGGCCGAAGATCCTCTCGGGACGCCTCGCTTTGCCAACTGACACCGGCTCCTCCACAGAAGAGAAGCAGGAGCGTTTCCACAGCTGCTTCCAATAATAATTTATTGTGGATCCCACTCAAAACCCTCTATTTGTGAGACGCCGTCGAGTATGAGCCCGCTGGTGGTGCTCGATTTTGGCGTCGCGCAGCTAATCAGCACGCTCAAAAAGAACCACGCGAGCGATTCAAACATATTAGAAGAGGGGATAGACATGCCATACATGAGGAAGGGGATCAAGTATAGAAAAGTGTGCGTTGCAGCGGACGCGCATGAGGCAGCGGCGGGTGGGAAAACTGCATGCATCGGCGTTGTGATAAAAATTGCTCAGAGCACCACCACCACCTAGATAAATCAAGGTCATCCAGCATGCGCAATGCAACCCACCCTCACCTCCCAAGTCCTTGCGCGGCACAGACCACCACCCACCGTGCATGAGATAGGTCCACGGAGGGGAAAGAGGGAAGATGGGCGCAACGGAGGAATGGCCCAAAAGGCGGAGGTACAGCGTCGAGGGCATGGGGATGATGCGGGTGCTCGAATCGGTCAGCGCACAAACTCCCGCTCAGGACGAGGTTCAACCCTGCGGCCGGACCTGGGGCCTGTCCAGTCCAGCCCTCCCTCGGGCGCTCAGGCACCCGCGGCCAGCACGCGCAAACCCTAGCCACAGCAGGAAAAGACAGCAGGAAGGGACCAATACACCGTCAGGCGGACGGACAGTGGGCGGGCCTAGAGGGTTCGTCACCTTTTTCTTTTTGAGTGCTTTCTTTTCCTCTCAAACTTTCGGGCAAATACCGGGGATGGGAAACCAGCGATTTGACAGGTGGAGTGATTTACAGGATGGTTCGGATGAGCAACAGGATAGTGGAAGGACCAAAAGCAAGAAGAAAAACGAAAGAAAAGACGAGTTATCGAAAAGAACATGAAGCGACGAAAGCAGTTCGCTGCCAGGTCTGCTGTCTGCCTGCCTGTTTGACAGCGCGAGCGAGTCCAGTGTCTTCCCGCGCACGCACAACGCAGTGACAACCAAGCAAATGCGGGGAATCTCAACATGGAATGTCGCAACACGCACGCCTTCAACTCACAGACCAGCGCTGTTCCCTGCCCGGTGACGATGGCGTCTCGGGGCTGGGATGACATTGGACATGATTAAAAATTTCGGGACATGACGAGGATTGCACAGAGCATTTCCCCCTCACTCGATTCGACCCATGCCTTAACACAGACGCTAGCAACGAGGATAACCGACCACCCAGATTGCCAATAGATGCCCCAAAAAAGCCCCGAACGACTGGGCTGGTGAGCGCCTGGACTTTCAATACGCTACCCAACCTAGAGACTTGCCTAACCTAGACTCCCGCCACCACTCCACACCCAACCACGCAAGTCCATGACAATTGATAGAACGACAGCTGAGGATCGTGCGGCGGATGGGCTGTGCCGGTGGACGCCCCCCTGTCTTGTTTTCCTCTTCTTGTCTCCCGACAGGAGACGGTGTGCATTTGGTGCTCTTCCCGAACTGCCTAATGCTAGATTGCCAGCTCATCACACAAGCTTCATGAGTCGAACTTATCTGCACGTCAAAGTGGTGGAGTTGAGAACCCGAGTCAACAAGGCCGAGAGGGAAGCAAGCCTACTCATGACAAGCTCGGATCACAGCGCTGCCAGCTCTCTTGGGCGTGGCCGAGCATATGCCCTCACCCAAGCCTCCGCCTTTCAGCACGTTTCAGCCATCCACACAAAAGTCTCACAGCCAGTGCATAATGGCGGTGGTCCAGTTCTTTTTGCTTCTCACAAAAAGCCTCCAGAGCAGCAAACCTGGCAGATGTGACTGAACCGCATCGTGGCCCGTTGTGGCATATCTGGCACACCGCCTTGAGGTCCACCTACCTTCTTGGGCATTCTCCCTACATATAACACGTCCAGACATACATATTTTCCCCTCCGCGAATGCAAGGTGGCTTGTGCTTGTGCATGAAATAGTGGAGGATGAAAGCATCGCTGGGTGTTACGTCGGGCTGCCGCTCCCCAAGACGGCAGTCAAGATCGAAATCCAACCAAGACAAAAAAAAACAAAAAAAACAAAACAAGAAAACCCCTCAAGTATTCTTTTTCGAAATGGCCCAGCGGGCGCGCGGAAGCAAATCCGAGGCGGTGGGAAGACACTTACCTAGATCTCGTATGTACCTAGCCAAGGAGCAGGGGTACCCCTCCCCTGGATGGCATCCTCCATCGTTGCTTCTTCTCCATCCGCCGCCGGTGGCCGGCCGATGTAACTGGTCGGGGATGGCGGGAGATGGGGCTTGGTGCGGATCCCCTGGATGGGGCACGCCAGCCCACCAGAGGAAGAAGAGGAGAAGAGGAAGAAGGAAGCCGGGGGGTCGAGCACATACCAGGCTGTTGTACTGTGTACCTACACCGTCGCCCTCGGCGGATGATGCACGGAAAGAAAAGGTGATGTGCCAATTTCTCGTGCCTTGCAGCAAGACTCTATGAACTCCTGCAGGTACGAAACAAGCCACATGCGAAATGTTGGCACACATCACAGGCTAAAAGGACGCGGCAGCATTTACCGCACACGACCAACAAGGCACGACGACGCGTCGGCTTGTTTTTCCCGGGCCCTGCTGCCTCCCTTCCCCGGGCTGTTGGTAGCGGACATGGTCAGAGCCAGCAGCCAACCTCTTTTGGGCGTGTCTGTGGCAAGACGCTTGAGGCTTGACAGCCCGCCATTTCCCACCACCACCACCACCCCAGACCGCATGAAAGTGGCCGTTATAGGGTCCCCACCAGCGCACCAACCCTGGGACTCGAAGGGGACGGGGCCGGCGAAGCTGGTGGGCCCCCGTGAACGGTGCAACGTCGTGGACTTGTGGGCTTCCTTCGTCGGGCCCTTCCATCTTTCAGGGCACCAGGAGGGTGCCCCCTTCGAGAGTCAGTATCCCGGTCGCCGCGTCTTTTCCAACGCGGCCGCGTGCGAGGCGGCCTGGGTGGGAGGTGAGGGGGGGTGGGCTGCGACCTTTCTCCGCCCGCCTTGTTGCTCACTCTCCTCCCCCCTGGCCAGCTCGCCTTGCCTGTTACGGTGACGACCTCAAGATGGGCCCATCCAAGACTGCTTGCCATGGGAATCAAGGTCCCCTTCCCACCGAGAGCAAGTGCCGCCGGGCAAAAAAAATCGCCACCCATGAGGTTTAGCCGGGCCCAGAACAGGTACCACCTCGTGGCGTGGAATTTCTACGAAGCGACTCTCTCTCTCTCTCTCTTTATCGCCAAGATAAGCAGCCAACCCCTTCCGACCTCGTCCTTGGGGCAACGTTCAAAACATTCGGATACAAACACCAGGAGGACGAGACAGGCGCGTCTCCTTGAATGTGGGGACCTTGTTCCATCATTTTATTCCAGCAGCAGCAGCAGCCTCACCGTCTGCTGCTAGCAGAAGGAGTCCCGATATTGTCGATGGGAGGGTTGCCCCCACAGCTCGGTCAGCTCAGGAAAGAATGGCGCATTGTCGCGTAGTCCTAGATGCCAATATTGCGCCGTTCGCGTTTTTTTTTCTTTTTTTTTTTCTGGCGCCCTGGTCCGAACCGTTTCCCACCGGGCCGCGGCTGACGGTCTGGTGGAAGACGACGGCCGGATAAGGTTCCTAAAGACATGGGTCCGTTTTCTGGGATTGCCAGGGCCCCCTTCTGCCCAAGTCCCCGGATTCGCCGCCTTTCTAAGGTTGGTCCGACCTAGAAAAACAAAACGAGGAGAACATGGGCGGGCCTATTGTTCCTAGGCCGCCGCCGCGCTAAAGGACGTCGCAGATTTGGACGCCGGTGTGCAATTTGCCCTGGCCCGCTTGCAGTGGCCTAAGAAAAACAGGCTGAAAGTCTGGTTTCCTTCTCGAAACGATCCCTCGCCTGGGCGGGCTATTGTTCCATAGCCTGGTTACAAGGCGGGCGTACTTATTTTGTTTTGATTTTTGCGATATTTTCCCCGGCCGTTTGCCTACATTTCGATCATCGCCCCGTTGGTTGCTTGTCCCATCTCGGTTCATGCGCATTTCCCCCTGTCAACGGCGTCCAGAAGAGATGGTCCTTGGCCGTGTGGGCGGCCATCTTTGCCGACCTCCCTCTCCAAGAAGGGCTCCAGGCTCCTCCCAAGGCAACACACGTGGGGAACGTTTCAACGGATAGACTCCATCCAAGTCTGCAAGACCCCACAGCCTACGTCCGTCCGATTGGCCCCAAGACAGAAGCCCCTCCACTCTGTCGATATCCACAACAAAACTCGTGCATATTTGCTTCCAGAACGTTTCAGCCAGGCGGTAACCACGGGAGCTGATTGTCTTGATCACCATGAGGGGTCTTCTTCGGATGGGGCTGCCGCGCTTCTTGTGGCGATCGTTTGGACGGATCAGTTCACAGGGCCGGTCTCATGTTGATGGGCACATCCCGTTGCTAATATTATCAGAAGCCCTTGGGACGAACTGTTTTGCAGTTCTGTGCATTGTACCGTCGAGGTTGGACTGGACGACTATTCTCCGATCATTACCAAGCAAGCAGCCACAACGACCACCCTTGACATCCACGACAAGCGCGCGAATGCACACTAGGTTTATCCACCTTCCCAAGTCGGCCGGCGAGATAATGGCTGGGGCCCGGGACGAGCCCGTTCGTCCACCGCTGCCCGCGGATGTGCATCACGACATCCGTAGAGGGCAAAGGCCCGTCACCGAGTTTTTCCTGTTGACGACAAGCCGAAGTAACGCTGGAAAGCACATGCAGTACTCCGTATCTTGCACACCGTTCCGTCTGCACAGAGGGCGTCGCCAGCCTCCCCCCCGTGGAGCCGCTTCCTGTCAACATGGACTGACTTTTTGTCGGTTCGGCGAGTCAAGTGCCCACCCTTCCACTTCCACGCCCTTCCCCCCTCCCCGCGTCGCCGGTAGATGTATACCGACCGACACCGCCGTGGCCCAAAAAGTCTGTTCCCGGCCACTGCTACTCTGGGACACTGGTAAATTTGCGGTGGCCGGACGGGGTGGGTCCCATTGACCACTGCGAAAAGGTGGACCCTGGCTTGCGTAAAGTTCCCATATCAGTGGCAATCCAAATCTCCGTGTACGAGACGCCACCATCGCGGGGATGGATGGTTGGGCGACATTTGGAACCCCTCGGTACCATCGGTCAAATGCCACTTTTTCCCACTTGCAACGTGCTACGTAATAGATGACATGAGACCCCGAGGTATGAAGCCCTTTGATGTGTAGGAAGGTGTGTCGACGGGGAGGGAGCAATAACACGGTGGATATTATAGGTCGTTTGCGTACTATAGTATAGGATCAACCCGTATCCGAGCTATTTTACCAAAAAAGTTGTTTGCCTCGGCAAACTCCCCCAACGCACTCTCATCCCCACCTAGTCCTCATTAGGCAGGTTGTTGGCAAAGCTAGATGCCGACGTGTTTCCGTGAGGATCGAGGTCAGTCTGCTTCGAGGGATGTTATTGGGTTTCGGGGAGAAGAGGCAAGAAAGAACAAACCCAAAAGGCATTGTGTGATACTGCACCGCGGATCTGCGTGATTCAGACAACCAACAACACATCAAGAATGGAGGGCAGCCACACAGCAGTCATGGAGGACCAAGCCCTCCCTCTTGCAGATCGGCCGGGGCAGGTACGTAGCAGCTAGCAGTAAGAAACCACGGCACGACTGCTGGGTTCGCTCACCAGGTCTCTCCCGTCCTGTCGTCGCATGTCACGCAGATGGTGCCCGGAACGAACGTCCCAAGGCACCAACGCACGCGGTGGACGCACGCAGGGTCCCGTCCCTGACCGCCACTCCAACCAGCCAGCGCACCCGTCCGCCCGCCCGCCCGCCCGCCTGCCTATCTGTCTGCCTTTCCCCCCATCTCCCGCGATGCAAGATATGTTGTCTCGCGTATGCAGTATTGTATGCACGGTGGCCAAGGTTGCCCTCCTCCTCCTCCCCCTCCTCCTCCCACCGCCTTGTGGGACACGTGCCGAGGCGGGGATGCCAGTCATGGACAACGCACGTTCCCCCACGCAAATCATCACCGCCTGTGCGCGCCTCGAACTCAAACTCGAGTTCGAACTCTTCGTCTCTCCCCCGCCCATCGCATTGCGGACTCGTGATGACCAATATGCGCGCGATGGCGCATGAGCCGCGGGGGACCGCTGCGATCTAAGCGCAGGGAAGTGGGCTTGCCCCCCGTGTTGAAAGCCAAAACAACAACAACACGCGCGCGCATACAAGTGCACACCGTATCTTGATCAGGGCGGGCAAGGCGGGAGTTGGATTACGAGACATTTGATGTGGTCATGTTATGCGTTCGCCCGAGGTTTCTCCAGCGCTCCCTGTTTGTTTTGTTTTTCTTTTCCCTTGCGGCATCGGTGAACGAAAGGAAAGCTGGTCGTGCTCGGAACACAGGGAGAACCTAAACAAACGGCCCAAGCCAGTTCTGCGAACAGGTGGTTTGTTCACTCTCTTCTCCCGCTCCTCCCCCTCAAAGCGGCATTATGACCGACGTCTCCTCTCCCTCCAGACGTTTCGGCCAGGCACGTGCCACGTCAGTCGGGGAGAGGCTCTCGCGAGAGTTTTGGTGACGGGGAGCCGCGGTGGCGAGAGCCGGGGCTTCCCCTGCCGCGCCCGTGTTTGCTTTTGAACGACGGGTCATGCCACGATGCTTGCCCACGCATCAAACCCAGCAGCCCGCGCGCGCGCGCACGAAAAATAAAAATAAAAAATGAAAACAAACAACGGGCGGATCGGCATGGGGAGGGGAGGGGCATGTCTGCCACGCCTGTCCATGCCCGCGGGCGCTGACGAACGTGGGTTTGCCGTCATTGATGGGCCGCCGGGATGATCATGCTTTCGCACTAGGGGAGGGGGGGACGAGGAGTCGGAATGATCTGGCTGTCAAGTCAAAGGTCAAGGAGAATCGTTCAACACCATGACCTTGCTGGACACAAAAAGTGTGGGGCCGGAGTGGGCGGTGGACGTGGCGGTCGCATAAACGTCCATACCAGCCCGCGTCCTGTAATTCTCCTTCGTCGCCCGCACGCCCGCCGGACCGTCCTGCCCGATCCAGTCCTCTCCTCCGTCCGGCATGGAACCCTGACGTTCGATCTTGCGGTTTCAAAGGCGTGCGGGAGGAAGGGAGGGAGAGTGGGCGTGGGGCTGCTCCTCGCCGTCTGGTTGGCGAGCTGGTCGCCCTACGGCCGCGCCCTACACTCCATACCTGTGCCGTTTTGATGTTCATGGGTACCTGGGTGTCTGTTGTTGTTGCTGTCATTGTCGCACATAGCCTCAGCCCGGCTCGGGGGGGGATGCCCTTGGAAGCGCGAGAGCGAGGAATGCGGCCGAGCCTCCTCTCACTGGCTGGGCTCGATCTGGGGGAGTCATCGAGTCAAAATGCTGGCCGGGGCAGGACCGAACGGGGTCGCCGACCGATCAACATTGACGCCTCTTGGCCAGTCAAGAAAGAAAATACAAGTCAAGAAAGCGCGGGTGGGGTCTGCAGTGGCGGTGCTGAAATGCGTGGAGCCCTGTGGATTCCAGTGAATCGACGCCATGCATGACAGAATAACAGGAAAAGCAAAAAGCAACGGCGGGGAGGCAGCCAGCACGTACCCGCGGGCTGCCTTCGGGAGGCCCCCCAACCAGCTCCAGGATCTTATCGGACACGGGCGAGAGCGCACATTTACGTGTTACTTGGTTGCCTTGCCGGGCTCTCGGGTTGCTCGGACTAGCTGGACTACCACAATCGAGAGGGGGATTATACTAGATCGTAGGGCTTGCATGCGCATGTGGAATGATCCATCGCCTGCACGTGGTCCTCTTTGGGCCGAATGAGGTGTTGCGGCGAGGCAGACATACGTTCCGAGGCAGGATGGGAAAGCTGTCTGTCGGAACGAGCCAAGTATCATATCTAGGAGTGTGTGACTGGATAAATCGAGGCGTGGGACTACATTGCGATGGTTGAACTGGTAATAGATCTGGTGGGTTTTCGAAAAAGGGTCATCCCTTATGATATCTGTACAAGATATTCACTGGCCGCTAGACAAAGTCAAAGGGTATGATGGCGGCACGAGTTTACAAAAATGTATTGAGAGAACCTTACAGATTGAACAAAATGATCTCGATATAATGAAACCATCAACGCCAGTCCTGTAATCGTGTGCCCTTCGTCCCTGTGTATATGCAACTCCTCCATGTGAACACGCAAGTGGACATCTCAACACCGGTCCACTCGTGCCAAGGAAAGGTCGCTATATCACCTTTCGCCTTCTCCTCTGTTGCGTAAAATCCCCCAAAGACCTCCAAAACTCGCAGCGGTCAACCTCCTGTGTGGGTATATCCTCCATCCCCGTGTTGGCCGTCTCGATCAGCAGGCGGGAGCGGGAGAGGGAGGGAGAGCCGCCGGTGCCGTTCCGCGTGCCGCTCGCAGGGCCGCCGCTGTTGTTACGCCACCCTCGCGCAGCCCACGGGTGCCACACAGGCGCACCGGGATTCCTGAGCGTGTTGGGCGACAGCGTCTTGACGAAGGAGATCCAGTAGTCCATGACGACGGGGACGACGCCGCTGTTGTACGTGTAGTAGCTCCTCGGGGCCCCGTACACGCCGTCCGGGCCGAAGACGGCCGGGATCTCGAACGTGTGGGGTACCCCGAGGCCCGCGCGGACGGAGTCGTCGTCCAGGACGTTGTAGCGGTACGCCCAGGGGCCCGCGTCGGGTGACGCTTGTAGGGGCCGGTTGTCGGCCACCTTGGTGAGCGAGTTGGACGACGGGAACGCCGAGGCCAGGCTGTCGAGCACGTTGACGGTGGGGCAGATGAACACGCCCTCGCCGTAGGCCCGGGACGTGGACGGGAACCATCGGTTGTGGTTGGGCAGCGCGTCCATGAGCGGGTATCGATCTTGGATGCTGTCGAGGTCGGCCTCGCGCAGCCGCGGGAAGTTGTTGCGCATAAAGGTGCGCATCTCTTGCTGGGACGCGGCGTTTGCGCCAAAGTAGGAACCCTCTGAGCTGCATCGTCAGTACTTGATCACGCTGAAAGGGCCTGGAGATGGCTTAGGAGGCCGGATATGAAACGAGCATGGCATACCGTCGGTGTCGGTACCGATAATCAAAGGCACTTGGACAAACTCTTTCCGCTCAAACATGGTATAGGGGAGATGCCTGATCAGGTCACCGTCAACGCAGGGCGTCCAGTAAAAGAGGGGGAGTGGCGACTGCGACTGGCCGGGGAATGGGGAGGCAACGTTGGCCAGCTGGAGCTCGCCAGTGCTCAAACCCCGGAGGCAGGCCACGCGGTCTCCGTCCTCGGCCGTATCACAACCCACGCCGCTCGCGAGCCTGTCAAACTGCCACTCGAGGCCCGAGAGGTAGGGTTGGGCTGGGAAGAACAGCGACTCTATAATACCACCGACAAAGAGGCCTTCGTTCCGGCCGCCGTATGCCGTCAACTGCATCGCTATCGAGCCGGCCCCGGCGGATGCCCCCGAGAGAACGACGTGATCCGGGTCTCCTCCGAACTGTCAAATCCAGACATGTTATCAGCCGGAGTGGAAATGTAGTGTGTGGTCGAGGCTTAAATCACGGCGCGACATGCAACGACGCAGCTGCCACTCGTGGGGAACTTGCCTTGGAAATGTGCTTCTGTACCCATCGCATGACGAAGCGCTGATCGAGGAGGCCGACGTTCAAGTCGCCGTCTTTCTTGACCTTTTCGCTTGCTAGAAACCCGAAAAGCCCAACGCGGTAGTTGAAATTCACAAACACGATGCTCATGTTGCTCCGCCGGACCACCTCCTCGCCATCATAATTTGCATTTGAATTGGCAGTGTAGCCTTGAGCCTCCTCGTAAGCACCTTGCAAGCAAGCGATTCCATCTGACCAGAAGGTCTGTTGAGGGCTAGGAGGAGACATACCACCGCCTTGGATGAACAACCATACTGGGAACTTGGAATCCGGTGCAGCATCTGCAGGCGCCCAGACGTTGACGTAGAGACAATCCTCATCCTGGTCATTGTTTGGATAGGTGGCTCCGGTAGAGAGGCAGACTGGGCCAAACTAAACTCGGCCTCGTGTTTACACACGTTGACTTAGACACATACACCCATACTCCATGGCAGCCCCCCACAACCCAAGGACTCGCACAAGCAGAGCAGCGACGCAAAACTCACGGCCTTGGCCCTCGTGGGCTTGTTCTCGTTCTCCGGCTCAGCGGGGGCCCTCCAGCGCAGGTCACCCAGGGGCGGGCGTGCGTAGCGCATGCCCCTGAAGACGTTGACGCCGCTCTCGCGCCGGCTGCCGACGTACGTGGCGTAGCCCAGGTCCACGGTCGGGCCGCTGAGCACCTCGGGCCAGAGGACCAGGCCCAAAACCAGACCCATCAGTGCGGCGATGGAGCCGGCGGCGAAGGCGAGGATGAGGATCTGGCCCCTCCGCCACTGCCGGCAAGGTGGGTCGGCCATCAGGCCGCTGCCGCCGCCGGGCGCCATATGTGTAGCCTGCAGGTGGGGTGCGCGGGATGAGGCACAGAGAGGCTTAGGCTTAATGGGGTGCCTCGCTACCTCGGCTGGTGTCATGGCATTTTTTGTTTATTTTTCCAAGTGCGTTGCGGGGAGAGGCTCAGACGTTATTTATTAGGGCGCAAGCCAACGACGCGGTAGGGATGGTCATCCTAAGGGGATGGATGGTGCTTGGCCGGCCGCCGGCTGCGGTTGGCGGATCAGATGCGCAAGGCTGGGCGGCGGTGGGTATCATGACTGGGTGCTTGGCAGTTGTGAGACAGCCCCGGGTGCGAGGGACGAGGACTCGAAGAGGAAGAGAGGAGTTGACCTCAAATCGACGAAGAAAGTAGCATCAAGAGTTCCGTTTGATGATTTCAGACCATCACAGTTGACAGCAGTCCCGCAATCTGACTCTGGGATTGGTGTCGTGAGGGTGTCAGGTGTCGTCAGGTGTCGGGTGCATGTGTTTCTGCCAATACTACATTTCATCCCAGGATCAACCATGAGGCCGTGGAACCCATGGGGCCGTGGACATGGAGAGAGCAGGTGCGTTGGTGAAATTTGAAATGAAACAGATTCTTTCTTTTCTTAACTCGCAGCACCCACGCCTGTGACAATTTCAATTGCCGTCTGCAAATTGCCGTCTGCATCCGTGGCAGCCCGAGGTCTCACCAGAGAACAACACGCAACCTTTTTATTATTGTAAATGCCGTGTAACCCTTCGGCGAACAACGTATGACGTGAAAGCATACCGACCATATAACCGAATCCTGGCTATCGGAGCGTTTTCATTCGAATCCGTGATGCTCGTAGAGCCTGGACTGACTGGCTGCAGGTCCTTGACCCTCCTGGGTTCCAGCGCAGGTGGCTGTGGGGGTCATCGATCCTCTCCAGCCAATCCCAACCCGTCGCTCTACAGGCGAGGGCGCGGGCCATTTAGACCTCGGCCTGCCAAGAGGCCGCTAACCCCAAGCGGTCGCTTCTCAATTGCTAGGCGACATCTCGGCCAAGAGCGCCAGCGCGTCCCATCGTCTGCTCGTTGCAGGTCCATGTCGCCCCAAGAACATTCGGCACCCCTCCCCTGCCACCATGCCCGCCACCTCGTCCTCGTCCTCGTCCTCCCCCGCGCTGCCGAACCCTGCCTCGCCCTCCGCACCAGGTCGTCCCAAGTCCCAGGACGACCGCCCGTCCGCTGTCAGCCCTCGCATCTCGTGGTCCAAGCAGCAGAGGTTGCAGGAGATCCTTGAGGTCAGAGCCCCTCCAACCGCATAGTGCGCTCGAGCCGATAGCACCCACAGCCCCCCCACGAGAATAGCCTCTGACACACCCACACACATACGCACCTGTACCGCCTCTCCTGTACAGATAGGCCAAGCGCGCGCCGAACGCACCCGCAGCTACACGTCCGAGCCGAGCCCGCGGCATCAGGCCGACCCGGCCACCACCCCCCACCGCATGGAGCCGCTCCTCAGCCGTGGCGGTGACGGCGCTAGTAGTGAAGACGAGGGCGGCGGCAGCAAGAGCAGGCGCGAGACGAGGAGGGCCCCGCTCAACTACCAGACTACCACCGCCGCAGGCGCGGCCGGCATCGACGGCCGGCAAGACAGCAGAGGCGGGGGAGGCGGGGGAGGCGGGGGAGGCGGCAGCCAGGCCAGTTCGGTTTACCGGAGATCCAACGCGGGCCGCGGCGAGAGGGGTTCGAGTCCACAGCCCCCGACAACCGCGAATAGCAACAGCACGCACAACGGCACTGCTGGCAGCGGCGTGATTGCGTGGTTGAAAAGTACTCTTTCTTCATTTGGGTCCGTCGAGCTGGAAAACAAGGGCAGCGTTGCCCGAGATCACCTGGCGCTAGGTAATTACACGACCACCTCGCGACTCCGTGCAACGACTCCTTGGTTATCACTCTTTTATGGATGGAACAACTACCTCGAAAGGCACTCGCTGTCCCTACAACCACCGCACTACTGACTGCATTGGCTGCCCTAGAAAGGACGTTCCTGGCATGGCTGCGCACGTCGGTGTCGTTCGCGTCCATCGGCATCGCCGTGACGCAGCTGTTCCGGCTGAGCACGTCGCTCAACAACGGCGGGTCGCCGACCGAGTCGCAGGAGCAGCTCCGCAAGCTGGGCAAGCCGCTCGGCGCCGCCTTCCTGTGCGTCAGTATACTCATCCTGTTCCTCGGGTACGCCCGCTTCGCCCGCGGCCAGAAGTGGATCATGGTCGGCAAGTTCCCCGCTAGCAGAGGGACCGTGATGGTCGTCACCCTGCTTACGTTTGCCGCCATGGTGGCGTCGCTGGCCATCGTGCTCGCCTTTGCGCCAGGCGGCGTTGACTGACTGTTCCTGCTCCTTTAAACATTTGCACTTTTGGCGTCTCGTGGACAAGGGGGTATGGTAAATATGTGTCCATTTTTACTGGTTCACGCGTTGGGTACTTCTATTCTGTCTCCATTCGGGATTATCTCGGCTGGGTCGGTATGGTATATCGTGACACGGTTCAGTAATGAGTAATTAAATCACGACCGAGGCAGCCTGAGCCTAGCCACGTCCAAGGTCGAGCTTCAACATATTTCATAACAATAGCAGCCCCGCAGCATCAATTGCAGCAGGCGCGATATTTCCAGGCGGAAGCCGAGGCACCAACACACCGAGGCTTTTAGTTACAGGCGACCTCGGTGGCTGTGGCTTTTATTGGAGACATCAGGCCATGTCCGCTGGGAAGGAGCGTGTCGAATGGCGGGCACGCTCTCTTGGATGCCACTCTTGGATGCCACTCTTGGATGCCACCTGACATTACTGTGGCCCTATCGGAGCTAGTGCTACGTCATCACATGCTCGTCGCATCCCATAGCAAATCAACGCGATGCCAGAGCGCGCCCGCCACTTGGCTCATTCCAAAACCGACCCTTTTCCATGCCCTCACCCACCAGTACAGCTTTACAGCACAGTACACCAGAGACGCCCATCTGCACATCCAACAGCCGGCTGTCTTCATTTGATGCCTATTTTGCACGCCGCCGACCATGGCAGCCGGACCACGAACGCCTAGCAACGGGAACCGCGCAGGCGGGGAGGAACCAAGGCTGGAATTGAAGGACGAGGACTTTCCCGCCCTCCCCCCGGCGCCCGCGTCGCCCGCCGCCAGCCCGCCGGCGAGCACGACGGTGGCGGGTAGCCCCGGGCGCAAGGACGGGGCCTACGCAAAAGACTCGTCCTCCGAGGGCGGCGGCCCCTGGGCCCGCCAGCCCAGCAACAGCAGCAGCAACCGCCCAGCCAGGAAAAAAAGCCACCACCACGGCCATCCTGGCCGCCACGGCAAGCGCTCGACCGCCGCCGTGGCCAAACGCGGCGTCCGGGGCCGCGGCTCGCCCGGGTCCTCTGTGGGCTTCGGCGACGACCTGGACGAGCGGTCGTCGTCGTCGGACGACGAGGACTCGGAGGAGGACGAGCGGCAGCGCGGCTGGAGGATACGGCTGGCGCCCTGGAACACGCCGCTGCACCGCCGGCTGCAGACGGCCGTGGTGCTCCTGCACTGCCTGGGCATGGGCCTCACCTTCTCGTTCTTCTGCTTCCTCTGCACCATGCCGTTGCTCTGGCCCGTCCTCGTCGCCTACTACTTCGTCTACGTCTACCTCTCCCAGGCCGGGACCGACGGCAGGACGGGCCGCCGCGTCGACTGGCTGCGCAGGTCGCGGCTCTGGGTCCACTTTGCAAACTACTTCCCCGCCAGGCTGCACAAGACGGCCGACCTGCCGCCCACGCGCAAGTACATATTCGCCGTCCACCCGCACGGTATCATCTCGCACGGCGCCTGGGCCGCCTTCGCGACCGAGGCCCTCGGCTTCTCGGCCAAGTTCCCAGGCGTCACCAACAGCCTCCTGACACTCAACGGCAACTTCAAGACGCCCTTCTACCGCGAGTACCTGCTCGCCATGGGCCTGCTGTCCGTCTCCAAGGAGTCCATCACCAACGCCCTGACCAGAGGCGGCGTCGACGGCGAGGGCATGGGCAACGCCGTCTCCATCGTCGTCGGCGGCGCCCGCGAGGCCCTCGAGGGCCAGCCCCGCACCATGCGCCTCATCATCGAGCGCCGCGGCTTCTGCCGCATGGCCATCCGCACCGGCGCCGACCTGGTGCCCGTCCTCGCCTTTGGCGAGAACGACCTGTACGCCCAGTGGGGGCCCCGCGACCACCCGTGGTTCCACAGCATGCAGAAGAAGGCCCTCGCCCTCCTCGGCTTCTCCGTCCCCGTGCTGCAGGGTCGGGGGGTGTTCAACTACGACTTTGGCATCCTCCCCCACCGCCGCCCCCTCAACGTCGTCGTCGGCGCCCCCATCAAGGTCCGCCAGGAGGGCCGCGGCGCCGACGACCTCGAGCGCGAGACGGAGAACCTGCACAGGATTTACGTCCAGAGCCTCGAGGACCTGTATCACCGCTACAAGGACGTCTACTTTAAGAACCGTAAGGAGGAGCTTGTCTTTGTGGATCGGAAATGAGCCCCGCTCCCCTCTTTTGGCTATTATTTTCTTGTCTACTTTGTAACAACATACCCTGTGGTTTTATCCCCCGTTTTTTTTTTTACGTCCTTTCTTTATTTTTTACCGGCACTTCCATTTTGTCCGTAACGTTGGGCGAGGATGAAAATCGGATCTAGACTATGCTCATGGGCGCCTGCTAAACAAAACCTTGAAGTAAGCACACTGGATACAGACCTAGCACCGATTTTTCTTTTTGGCGTAATGAGAGAGAGGCCCATTAGAGGATACGGCGATGCGAGAATTTCAGACACTGGCAATGCAACATCCCTCCGCGTGGGCGTCTGTGTAAGAGGTCCATTATGATCACCGGGCGACACTCTTGGAGGTTTAAAGTCTACCACCAAAGAAGACTACAACACAATATGAAAAAGGGCAGTGGCCATCAGCAGGTGCGCGTCCTTGATGGGTAACGAGGCAGTGAGTGCTGCCGGCTGGTGATGGGTAAATATAATACACTTTGTTCGGCCCAGATTCACCCCTTGAACAAACAAAGGTGTTAGCGAGCGCGAGAGAAAGGCAAGAAAAAAATGACCAAGGACGATGGTAGCCAAGGGAAGGAACGCAGGCAGGCAGCCGTCATGAAAGCATAAAGAGTCGACATCTAGGAAAAGGGAAAAAAAAAAGAAGGTAAAAGAGAGAAAGAAGTTGAAGAAATGACGAGCACAAAAAACCTCCGAGGCCGCTTCTCTCTATCTTTCCCAATAATTCTTTTCCCCGCCCTTCCTCTCCCTGATGCAAGATGGACAAACACCCCGTGGCACACACGGGCTGGTGAAACGAAGGAAGCGCAGCAAGTGAAAAAATAATGCTTTAAAACGAGCCAGATGAGCTGGTAAAAAAAAAAAAAAATGGAGATAGATCCAGGGATCTAGGACTGGCCTAGGTAGACAGGCGAGCGGGCACGGAGCCTGGCCTGTTACAGCTGTCTTGGCCAGCCACCAAAATCTGTGCTGCTTTTTTTTTGGTTCTTTTTCCTCTTTCCCGTGTCCTTTTCCTTTTTCTCTCTTCGAGAATGGTTGCTCTTGTCCCCGTGGAGGTCGGCCCAACGGGTGACCCACCCGTTCGATTGTTTAGGCAATGTTAGCAAAGCAACGTTCCCATCCGTCGGGTCCTCACCACCCCCTGGTCACTTTTTCCTTCCCTTCCCCCAGTTACGTCTTAGAATATATGTCGGGGCAGTCAAGGTACCGATGCGAATCGGAAGCATTGCTGCCCGTCGGTTCGTCATGGAGAATTACATTAGAAACAGACAGCGAGCGCCAAGCAAAGACTCTGGTTGTCAAGGATGGGGCAGCCTCCCCTCCTTCTCCTCGAGTCCCCCGTCTCGTGTGTCTGGAGTGGATCTGGTTTTCTCGTGAGCCAATACATCGTGGAGGCTCTCGTGGGCACGCCCAAATGGCCTGGCATATCTTGACCTGGGATGTACGTGCACATGGCGGCAGGTGTTATTCTTTGGCGAGCGCTTCTGCTACCACCTCCTGTGGCGACTGCACTGGCTGCGCTGGCTGCGCTTGCGGCGGCTCGAGCTGTAGCTGAGGCGACTGCAGCTGTTGGACATCGTGCAGCTGCTGGGTATCAGGTTCGCTGCGACGGCTGGTCATCGCCGGCTCGTTCCGCGAGGTGGCCAGCTGCTGGCGGAGGAAGCCCACTTCCTCGCTGAGTTGCGCCATCTTGGTATCCTGGTACAAAACCTGACTTTCCAGGGCTGACTTGGCAGCCTCGAGGCCGGCCGTGCGTTCCAGGAGCTGCTTTATCATCGCCTCCCACTTGGCGTCCACCGAGTGGATGTAGGCCCAGAGGCCGTCGTCGCCCGAGGCAAACAGGTTTGCCGAGTTGTCTCCGCTGCCGCCGTTCTGGCTGTGGCCCAGGCCGCTGGATGCTCTAGAGTGCGCACCCGTTGCGGCCTGGTGGTTGACGCCGCCAGATGGTGGCGCGGACCCGATAGCGGTGGATGCAGGGGCGCCTACTTGTGTCGGGGTTGAACTAATGTGAGCGACTGTGTGTGGCATTTCTGTGTTGAAGTATAACGGCGTACCTTGAGCGCTACCAGGTTCTTGCCGCCGGCCGTACGCCTGGGCCATCTGGGCCGTGGTACTGGGTGAGCGTTGGTTGCTCGAGTTGGCTTGCGCCGCCTCGTGGCCAAGCTGGGCGGCAAGAGCGCTTCCCGGGCTGAGCGCTTTGGGGCTTTCGGTCATGGCTTCAAGATTGGCAGATGAGCTTCCTGGACCTAGCTCGAGAGCGCCTGAAGGGGTGTGATCCGACGTTGAATAGTCTTGCGGGCTTCCGCCACTACTCGGTGTGGGACCGAATGTTGCCACAACTGCGCTGGCGGTCGTGGCGTCCGAGAGAAGCGCAGGACTAGGAAAGACAAAGTAAAATTCGGACTCGGGTGAATACAAACCTCCAGTGGTTCCCTGCCTCGCCATGGCTGACGGATACGCCCGTGCGTGAGCGCCGAAGCCGTCGGGGGCGGATGCGACGGGGTGTTGGGCTTTGACTCCGGCCGACAGGCTGAGGCGCCTCCGGTCCTCCTCTGTCATGTCCGCCTCGCCCGTGTCGTACAAGACGCCCGACATTACGCTGTCGTCGCCCTCGGGGACTGCCGATTCGTCGTATTCCTCGGCGCCGAAGCTGCCCATGCTGGCGCGCCGGCCGGCGCAGCCACCGGCTCCCTTGGCGTGGCGAGCCAGGGCGTCGCCGCGCGCAAACTTGCGGTCGCATTTGGGGCAGATGTGCGGCTTCTCACCAGTATGCAGCTTGCTGTGCCGCTTCAGGTCGTGCAGGCGGCGGAAGCGCATCTGACATGTGTCGCAGGCGTATGGCTTCTCCTGGCTGTGCGTGAGGAGATGGCTCTTGAGGTTGTGGTGGCGAGTGAAGACCGTGTCGCAGCAAGGGCACTTGTGCTTCTTGGATGAGGGCGAGCGCGGCACGGCATCAGGATGCTGAGACGACGTCATCGGAAGGCTCATGCCGCGTTGCGGAGGCGCTGGCGCGCCCATGGAAACGTTGGGTGGCAGGATGCCGGGGTATGAGTAGGCCGTGTTCTTGTCCTGCGTCTGGGCGTCGGGCTGGGCGATGAAGCTGCCCTGAGGTTGGTCGTTCCGCTGATCGATATCCATGGGAGCAGGGCTGTCGACGACTTGTGCCGTAGTGCCGTCCAGGGGCTGGCTCGTCGGCAGGGCACCCGCGCTCGCTTCGGTCGGGGGCTCTGGCTTCGGGAGCGCCTGAGGCGCCGGCGCGACGACCTCGGTGGTTGGTTTACTGTTGATCAAGCCGGGCGACGTTGGCGGGGCGGCCGCGGGTGCGGGCGCGTCGGGGACATCCTGCGCACGGCTCATGGCCATAGTGGCCGACATGAGGACGTCCAGCACCCTATGGCTCGGATTGTCGCTGATGCCAGCCGCCTGCCTGGCCTCCTCGGCTTTGCGAATGCGCTCCTCCTCGTCGGCCAGGGCGCCGGTCAGCGGCGCGGGGGAATGTCTTGACGCCAGCCCGAGCCGCTGGACCTTGGACGGCGAGAGGTCGGGGTTGGCGACGACGGCGGCGGCGGAAGGAGGCGAGGTCGGTGTGGCCTCGCGCGGCCTCTTGAGCGAGCCTGGCCGCGGGGCTTCGGACGCGAAGAGGTCGGCGGCGCTTATTGCAGCAGCGGCGGCGGCAGCGGCGGCAGACTGGGTCGCCGGAGGGGTCGCCAAGGGGGCTTCCATCGCGACGGGGCCCTTTTCTGAAGCCATGGCGGTAGCGCGGTGCCGTGACGCGATTGGGATTGATCGCGGAGGGCTGTAGCAGACAGGCTATGGCGCGCAGCAGCAGCAGGCAACGGGCACTACAGTCAGGCTCCTTGGACCCGTCGCCGCGCGATTCGCATCGTTCGGCGACGGACAGATGGGGATGTGGCTGGAGCCGTGGCGAGAGTCGTGACGGAACGGAGCCAGTGTGCAATGCGCTTGCCGATGGCGAGCACGCTCTCGAGACGGGGTTGATGCAGCGGGGTTCACGGGGATGCCACGAGGCCAGCGATGGCCGGGCCTGTGCAATTTGCAGGATTTGGGAGTCTCCGCGCCGTCCGGGGGTTCCGCGAGGTGCAGGCCTGGGTGTCTGCAGGGTCGAGTGTGGATGAGGCAGCAGAGAGGCTGAGAATATCGAGGCAGGAACAGAGGGGGCAGTTAGACGAAAAAGCCTGCTGCGCCTCCGAAGCACAAGTGGGTCCTCCGGCGGTGGGAATGCGCAGGCCCACACTTTTGCTGTGGCTAGGCTGCACTTCTGTCCAGCTACACAGTCTCCTGTTCTGCTGTACATAATCCGTCCGCCGCCGTCCCCGCCGCGCCTCCAGCTCCAGGTCGGTACCTTGAGACCTCGAGACCTTGAGACCTTGAGCATCTACCCCTTGCTCGAGGTAGGTACCTCGCTGACAATGGTGACGGCAGCTCCAGGGAGGCGCGTGTTACCGTCTGTTTCCGGCTGAGCACCACCCATACTGTGTGAATACAGAGCTGTGGGTGGATGGAGGATGAGCATTTTACACATGCGGGCGCGCCGTCGACCGCCGCAGTCAGTCGAGGCGCCAACAGAGCCCGCCTGGCAAATGTGGCCAGGCAGCTCCCAGCCACCGCCTTCCAGTGACGTCTGTCTGCCCATAACACACCTTTCCCGACGCGTTACCGCGTTACCTGCCGGCGGGGCTGTGTCTCAAGCTGACCATGCCGCCTACGCCAAAGCAGCCAGTGTAACGGTAGGTTACTGTCTAGCCCGTCGTATCTCGAGTCGCTGGCTGAGCTCAGGGGATGTTCTCGACGGTGCAACCAATCACTCGACACCAAACTCCCCGCTGCCGTTGGTGTGTGTAAGGGCGGAGCGGCCGACTTTGTCTGACAGGAATTGTGACGGCCCCCATTTGACCCAATCTCCTATGGCGTCATTCCCTCACGCAGACGGAACCCATACCGCTCGATACGCGCTTCTGGTTGCTGGAGGGGGTGTGGGGGAGCGGTCGTCCCGAGCAGCCTGGGCGACACTGGAGAGCCAGAGGCCTCTGCTCGGTGCTTCAAATACATGACCTCCTCTTGATCGCAGCCCGAACCTGCGCGTGTGAATGGGCGAGCGTGCAAGCTGAGCCAACACCTTTGAGCCACCTATCACGACGCAGAGATCGGGATCGGGATGCCTTCCAGCCCTTGCGGCGACCCAACCGCCAAGTGTGATTTCATTGGCTGGTGTGATGCAGGTCTATTCTGCCGAGGTGTTCTTGCACGAAGAGGCTGGTGCTCAAAACAGGCAGCTCTCTATCTGTCTGTGGCTTCGGGGCTTCGAAGTTGGAGAGGCTTCTCCTTTGGTGCCCATAATTCCCCATTTGCCGCAGCTTCTTTGTCGTGTCGAAAGGAGGGTTGTGTGCACCCCGCCTGTCCTCTCAATTAGGATCTCCCCATCACTTATGCGCCACCGTCGTGGCAACGGGTTCGCTGGCACTGAGGGTGTTGAAATCGATCAAGTAGTAGCACAACACGACAGGAGTTTGCAGACCCGGCAGCCGAGGGGGAGAAGGGGAAACGCAAGATGCTCTGATTCCATAACAACCCTTCAGGACGGCTTTCTGATGCTCGCCGACACACAACCCGATCCAAGGCCACGCCGTCTTTCTGCAAAGCTCCTGCCAAGGGTTTACCATCTTGGCTCCAATCTCCTTGCCAGCCACCTACTAGGTAGGTAGCGCAGACGCCTGCCTCGCTCTCTTCGCTGCGACTCTGCCAGAGTTGGGCAGGATACCATCGCCAACACAACAGCCAAGCAGCCGGAGAAAGGGGTAATTGGCGCCGAGACCAAATGGGGTGGGCCGCAAACAGCGCCTTTGAGCACACAGCCACACCACCCCACACCGTAAATAGCAGGGGAAATGGATCTTTATCGGCGGCAGTCAGACCAGGAACGCTCCCGCCCAGAAGCCGCCAAAAGAGCTGGATCCACCCCCGAAAAAGGGGGGCGTTTAAGCTAGGACGGGAGAAAGCAAAGGCCCATTCAAGGTGACCGGATGGCGCATGCGATAGAGAAGGCGCGCCCGTCTAGACTATCGCCAGAGCCAAAACGGCAGAAAGAAGAGAAAGAGGGCAACGAAAGGGGTTAGACCGTCTCCGCTGGTCAAAGATCACGGGTCACGCCAGACTGGAACGGAAGGGAAGAGCACGATGCCGCCGTTCACGATTGAGGTCTCTTAGTGTTGCATGCCAGTCTCGAGTTGGGCGGGCAAAGCACCAGTCCGCTTCCTTGGAAGCACTCAAAAGGCACAACAAGACCCTCGTCGGGCCAAGAGCATCCCGCGCTGGCTTTTATCTCGTAATTGGCCTCATCAATCCATACCCACAAACGGCACATCGTAGGCTCACCTCATTTCATTTGGTTGGATAGCGGCAAGAGCTCCTGGGCAAGAGACCCCTGTCAGGCGCCTCCCCTGCCCAGCCGGGGCGCAATTTCGCTAATTCAAAGCAGGTTCTCATGGTGGCCAGCGCGCCCTTCTAGCTTGATCAAAACTCCCTTCCCGACCGCCGTCTGCACATCCACTCTGGACCTCTTCACCACACCACGCTGCTCACCCAACAGAGGTTTCCCTCTATCACGCTCTTTTGAGACCGCGGACAGGCCAACCAACTATTACGCTCTTTTTCTCTACCAGTCTCGACGCTCGTTTTCTCACTTCGTTGCAAGGACAGGGCCGTCATCTCGTCCTTTTCCAAGGTAAGCCGTGCCGCCGCAACGGGCTCGCCCTGATGTCCATGCCCTTGCCTGATGTGTGGTTGTCGAGGTGTGGGCTCGCTGTACTGGACTGGGTCCCCTTTTCCGCCTTCGCACACCGCTAACATGAGTTATCTGGGAAGATCTTTGTGACAAGAACCTGTGGCTCTGACACAGCAGCCTTATCGACTCGTCCGATATTGGATCACCTCGAATCAGAATCCCTAATTCACACCCTACCTTCGCAATGAAGGGGATCACGCAGTTCGCCCTCGCGGCCTCCCTGGTTGCAGGAACCCAGGCCTCGCACCAGCACCACCGCCACCACCACGCTAAGCGCGTGATCGAGAACCTCGAGAAGCGCACTCCCGAGGTCGTCACCACCTATGTCGAGGGCCCCGTCGTTGCCGTGTACGAGCTCGACGGTAAGGTCGTCGAGGAGGGGAAGGCCAAGGCTGGTCTTGCCGACGGTCTTTACTCGGTTATCGGCGAGACCACACCGACCTTCACCCCGCCGCCGCCTCCCCCGCCCAAGACCACTTCGGCGAAGCCCACCACCTCGTCCACCTCGCAGGCGGCGCAGTTCTTCGAGCAAAAGGCCTCGCCGTCTCCCGAGCCCAAGACGAGCGCCCCGGCTCCCGTCTCGTCGAGCCCCAGCGTTGGTTCCGGCTCTGGCTCTGGCTCGGGTGCCACTGGCCTCGATGCCGACTTCCCCAGCGGCAAGCTTGACTGCAGCTCCCTCCCAACCCAGTACGGTGCCCAGTCCGTCCCTTGGCTCGGCCTGGACGGCTGGCTCAGCTTCCAGCAGCCCGACGACAAGAAGTGGATCCCCGGTGTTATGATCAACACCATCCACCAGCCCATCTCGGGTGGTTGCCCCAAGGGCGCCTTCTGCGCGTATGCCTGCCCCAACGGCTACCAGAAGACGCAGTGGCCCACGTCGTCGCAGGGGTCCACCGGCCAGTCTATTGGTGGTCTGTGGTGTAACGAGAACGGCAAGCTTGAGCTTACCCGCCCTGAGTTCCCCCAGCTGTGCCAGAAGGGTGCCGGCGGCGTCTTTGTCCAGAACAAACTCGATGACGTGGCCAACGTCTGCCAGACCAACTACCCCGGTGACGAGAAGATGTCGATTGCCACCGAGACCAAGCCGGGCGGCAAGTACGAGCTCATGAACCCGGACGCGAAGACGTCGTACTGGTGGAAGAACTCCCCGACCAGCGCTCAGTACTACCTCAACAACGAGGGTGTCGACGTCGAGAACTCTTGCACCTGGAAGAGCTCCAAGTACCCCGACTCTGCCGGAAACTGGTCCCCTGCCAACCTCGGCGTCGGCAAGGACATCCACGGCATCACCTACATCTCCATCTTCTGGAACCAACCTACCAGCAGCGCCAAGCTCAACTACAACGTCGAGATCACGGGAGACGTCACCGCCCCCTGCGCGCTGAAGGACGGAAAATTCACCGGCGGCGGCAACGGCTGCACTGTAAGTAACGAGTCGAGGAAGCCGCGGTTTGAAGTACAGAGACGACAAATACTAACCATATGTTTCACACACAGACCGCCATTAGCAAGCCCGGCGGTACCGTCACCGTTGTCTTCAGCAAATAAGCCCCTCTTGGAGGTGGCCCGGCCGTCCTGTGTTGTCTGTGGATGTCTTACTCCTTAGTTTCTTGGTATATCTCGGTGGCATTAGTTGCTTCATCCGCTCTCCCTTTATCGAAACTGTCCTCGGCACACACTTGCGGCTGAAGCCGAGGCGGGGGAGTGGCTCCTTTCCTAAGTCTATTATAATTAGCTGTGCATCCCTTGTATCCTGCATTGGTGATGTCATGGGTTGTATGAGGTCTGGGGTTGATGGAACCCGTGGAGCGTGCTCTCTCGACGTCTCGGGTTGCCGCATTGTACCGCCCACCCTAACCGCAGCCCCTGGATTTTTCGGATTCGGGTGTTTTGGAAGAAGTCGGCTGGTTGCGCGGTCGGAGCCGTGGGTTGTTCTCACTCGCATCGCCCTGCTCTCCCCAACCCTGTGTCCCTGTAGGGTCGCCAAGGTGCTTATTTACCTAGTTGCTAATTGTCATTTGCTCGTCCAAAAGCATTCTTCTCGATATTGTGCAGGGAGCTGGGGTTTGCCCATGCGAGAGCTCCTTTTGTCTATAGCACCTGCTTCGAACTCTCCACAAACTTAAATATGTATCCGAGTACCACCTACGTACATACCTACCTATTTAATCAAATGCTGTACCGACGGAGATGCGCCCTACTTGTCCCACCACGTAGTGTGACTGGTGAGATTTTTCGGCAGAATGCATGCAATTCTTCAATTGGCCCGCTGGGTGTGAATGAATGATGGTTTGACAGGCGGGGGCGCTTTGGGCGAACTCGGATTTCACAGTGTGGCTGACGGCTCGATTGGAACACCTGTCGCAGTGGCGAGCCTCAAAGGGGTGGTCCGGCAGAGCGGGCGGCGGGCTGAGGACAGCGCACAGTGTGCAGGAGTCGGGTGAGTCGGCCACAGCACAGGCTCCATACACTTGCAGCACAGCTCCCAAGCTCCCAAGCCGCGCGTTGCTGCTATCAAACACCATCCAGGTCGCAGCCTGTCAGTCCTGAGACGGCTGGAATCCGACAATAGCATCATCGCCTCCTTCCACACATCCCTTCTATCCTCTTCTTTTCCACACACTCTCTCCCACTCACCCACCTTGCGCACCGGTTTCCGCGCTGCGCCGGGAATCGACCACCCCACATCAGCTACCTGTCCCCCTCTGCGCCGCCTGCTATCCCGCCCAGCCGCGGTCGCCCGCTTCATGAGCGTCCCTACATCGCAGCCGCAACAACCATGAGGGGGGCACGGGGGGCACTACAGGCCGTGGTCCTGTTGGCGGCGCTCTTGATGAGACCTCTCCTAGCAACAGCAGCCGACGGCCCGACGTTCCACAAGACGGCGCTCGAGCACCCCCCATACAACCTGAACTATTTCGAGGACTCGGATGTGGTCCTGTTCCAGGATGAGCGCAGCGGCACCATCTTCCGCAGCGACGATGCCGGCTCGACCTGGCACCCGGTCAAGGACATCGAGGCCGGCAGGGCCGTCCAGCTTGTCATGCACGCATACGACCCCCAGCGAGCCTTTGTACTGACCGATGGCATTCACCACTACAAGACCACAGACCGCGGAAAATCGTGGCAGTCGTTCCTGGCCGACACCGAGATGAGCATCTACCGCGGCGAGGTGCTCAACTTCCATGCCGGCGACCCGGACAGCATCATCTTCAACGGCATGGACTGCCGCAAGTCGCTGTTTTGCGAAGAGGTCGCCATGTACACCACCGACGGCTTCCGCTCCGACGCAAAGTTCCTGCGCGGCTCCACCAGGGGATGCTGGTGGGCAAAGTCCTCCAAGATGTTCGCGACGGGCGACGACGAGATGGACAAGCAGCGCGCCCTCTGCATCGTCGCCGACGCACTGTCCATGTACAAGCAGGATCAGCGCCTCCTGGTCTCAGACAACTACTTCAGCGCCGCCAAGGCCGACGGCGTCATCCAGGAGTTCGAGCCCAATCTAGACACGAACCAGCCGGTCCAGGGTATCATCAACGTCGCCGCCGTCAAGAAGTTTCTGCTCGTGGCCGCCAACTCCAAAAACACGGACGAGATGGCGCTGTTCGTCACCGACGACGCCAAAAAATGGCACAGAGCCGTCTTTCCCACCGACCACAAGCTCAACCAGGAGGCGTACACGGTGCTCGAAAGCACAAACTACAGCATCCAGATAGACGTCATGACGACGCACCGCTCGAACCCCATGGGCGTCCTGCTTACTAGCAACTCCAACGGCACTTATTTCACCCGCAACATGGAGCACACGAACCGCAACCACCGCGGCCACGTCGACTTTGAAAAGATCTCGGGCATCCAGGGAGTCTTCCTCGTGAACAAGGTTGCCAATGCGGACGAGGTCGCAAAGGACCGCAGCGTGAAGAAGAAGGTCGTGACCGAGATCACGTTTGACGACGGCAGGACCTTCGAATCCGTCACGGCCGACAAGGAGAAGCTCCACCTGCACTCGGTCACCGATCTCGACAACGTCGGCCGCGTCTTCTCCAGCCCGGCTCCGGGCCTGGTCATGGCCAACGGCAACACAGGCGACCACCTGGGGAAGCTCGAGGACTCGAGCCTGTACATATCGGACAACGCCGGCGTGTCATGGATCAAGGGCCCCAAGGGTCCTCACAAGTACGAGTTTGGCGATCAGGGTTCCGTTCTGGTGGCTGTCCGAGACGGCGATCACGTCGACGAGATCACCTACTCGCTCAACCACGGCAAGGACTGGAAGACGGCCAAGCTGCCCGACGGCATCAAGCTCAATCCGGGCTTTTTGACCACAACCCAGGACTCTACGAGCCTCAAGTTCATCCTTGTGGGACAGGATAGCTCGCGCAAGTTTTACATCATCGCCATCGACTTTGACGGCCTGCACGAAGCAACCTGCAAAGATGGCGACATGGAAGAGTGGTTCGCCAGGGTCGACGACAAGGGCAAGCCGACATGCATCATGGGCCACACTCAAAAGTACCGCCGGCGGAAGAAGGATGCCGAGTGTTTCATCAAGCAGGAGTTCAAGGACCCCGTCGCGGAGATGACGCAGTGCGACTGTGCTGACCAGGACTTTGAATGCGACTACAACTTCAAGCGAAATGGCGACAAGTGCGAGGCCAGCGGGCCGGTGGCCGCCCCCAAGGACGCATGCAAGAACGCCAAGCCGGATGACGTGTTCAAGGGGTCGTCGGGCTGGCGCAAGATTCCCGGTGACGACTGCAAGAGGGTGGACGGGAAGCAAAAGGACGAGCAGGTCGAGCACAAGTGCAAAGACTCGACGGCGCCTCCTGTGTCGAAGCCGAGCGGCAAGATCAAGTCTACCAAGGGGGACTTTGAGGGGGAATTCACCACCTTTGAGAAGTACTATCTGGAGAAGGGCGACGATAGCCAGGACACGGACGAGACTATCGTTGCCAGGCCACTCAACATGGAGAACAGGAAGGGCGGTCCGGTCTTTTTGACTACCGACCATGGCAAGACTTGGAAGCAGCCTGCGGCGCTCAAGGGCGAGGGTTTCTGGACCATCTTGAGGCACCATTACTTCAAGGAGATGGCATTCTTCATCAAGGAGTCGGGCGAGGTGACGTACACGGCCGACCGCGGTCTTCACTTCCACGAGTTCAAGGCACCGAACCCGGTCGACACCACGCTTGGTAACTCTCCGCTGGTCTTCCACCCGGACAGGAAGGACTGGCTGATCTGGCTCGGTAAGAAGTGCGAGAAGAAGACCAAGGAGTGCTACATTGAGGCTTCCCTGTCAGAGGACCGAGGGGACAACTGGAAATCGATCAAGCGTTACGCACAAAGGTGCGAATTCACGGGGGCGAGCCAGTACCGCTGGCGCGACAACCGACAGATCCTGTGCCTGGTCAAGTCGCGCGAGGGCTCAGAGGCTAGCATCCCGCTCGACCTCATGTGGAGCGACGACTTCTTCAAGGAGGACAAGGTGGTGCAGAAGAACGTCAAGGACTTTGCGACCATGGCCGAGTTCATCGTGGCGGCGGCCGAAGTCAAGCTGGACAAGGACAAGGACCAGACGACGCTGCAGGCGTTTGCGAGTCTGGACGGCAAGACGTATGCGGCGACAAAGTTCCCATACAACTTTGAGCAGACGCACTCAAGCGCCGTGACGGTACTCGACAGCTCGACGCACGCCGTTAACATGTTCGTTCCCACGGTAGCTAAGTCGAACCACAAGTACGGCACCATCATCAAGAGCAACTCCAACGGCACTGAGTACGTTGTGAGCATTTCGGGCGTAAACTGCGACGATCAGTACTACGTCGACTTTGAGAAGATGCTCGGTCTCGAGGGAGTCGCCCTGGTCAACGTGGTGGCCAACCGAGACAAGGTGGACGAGCCCAAGAAGAAGCAGACCAAGATCACGCACAACGACGGCGCCATGTGGGGCTTCCTGCCGCCGCCCAAGAAGGATGCCGAGGGCAAGAACTTCGCTTGCCGGAGTGACAAGGGCGACGAAGGCTGCGCGCTGCACCTCCACGGCTACACGGAGCGCCAAGACCGCCAGAAGACGTACTCGTCGGCGGGCGCGGTTGGTCTCATGCTCGGCATCGGCAACGTAGGCCCGTCGCTTAGCGACGTTAAGAGCGCCGACACTTTTATGACGGCGGACGCCGGCATCTCGTGGACCAATGTCAAGAAGGGCGCCTGGTCGTGGGCGTTTGGAGACCGGGGTTCCATCGTCGTGCTCGTGCCGAAGAAGAAGACCAAGACGGTGTCGTACTCGACGGACGAAGGACGGACGTGGGCTGACTACGAGTTTACGTCGGAGGAGGTCGAGGTCGAGGACATCTCGACGCTCAACTCGGGCGGCTCCAGGAACTTCCTGCTGTGGTGCAAGAAGGGCAAATCAGTCTTCACGGTCAACCTCGACTTCACAGGCCTTAGCAGCGAGGTCTGCAAGTACGACGAGAAGGACGACAGCAAGAGTGACTACTACCTCTGGAAGGCCAGCCACCCGCTGCAGCAGGACGTTTACTGCCTGTTTGGCCACAAGTCGTCGTACCTGCGCAAGAAGACAGACCGGTCCTGCTACAACGGGAACAAGATCCAGCAGTTGCGCAATATCGAGATCTGCGAGTGCACGCGCCAGGACTTTGAATGGTAAGCACTTTTTTTTCTTCATGAGAGGAATCCTTTTGGTGTCATTTTAGCTAACCCACCCCGGCATATATGCAGCGACTTCAACTTCGAGCTCGGAAAGCAAAATGGTTGCCAGCTTGTGCCTGGCTTCCAACCAATGAGCAAGGAAGAATGGTGCACCAAGTACCCGGGTGAGGACGAGTGGTTTGAACCGACGGGCTACCGGCGCATCCCTCTGAGCACGTGCAAAGGGGGCAGGGATCTGGAGAACAGCACGACATCGCACGCGTGCCCAGGACACGAGAAGGAATACGAACAGCGGCACCCGGGGCCCGGCGGCTTCGTCATCTTCCTCATTATACTACTTTCGTTCGGCGGCGCGGGTGCGGTCGGCTGGTGGGTGTTCCAGCGCTGGGAAGCCGGGGGCAGCTTTGGGCAGATCCGGCTGGGCGAGCACCCGTCGGGCGGCGGTCTGCTGGACGCGGACAGCCCCTGGGTCCGGTACCCGGTCGTGGCCGTGTCGGCGACAGTGGCTCTCGTCGGGGCGCTGCCAATGGTGGCGTCGGCCCTGTGGCGGACGGCGACGAGCGCGGCCGAGCGCTGGGGCTTCCCGGGCGGCGCGGGCAGGGGCGCGTACGGAGCCCTGGGTCTAGGCGGCGGGGGAGGCGGCGGGCCCAGGAGGTTCACGACACGGGACAGCTTCGCGCGGGGCACGGGCGACTACGCCGGCCTCGACGAGGACGAGGGCGAGCTCCTCGGGGAAGATAGCGACGAGGAGATATGAGAGCAGTCGGGCGTGCCTGTCTGTCTGTCTGTCTGTCTGTCTCTCTCTCTCTCTCTCTC
>NW_008804545.1:4593559-4614651 GCF_000145635.1 Gaeumannomyces tritici R3-111a-1
CTCTCTCTCTCTCTCTCTCTCTCTCTCTCTGGAGCTAAGGACCTATACAGAGGATTTCCGGCTTTCCGCGTACTGGCGGCCCAAACATGAAAAGGCAAGGTAAAAGCGTGGGCTTGTTCAGGTCGGGTTATATGAATGTGCGGGCGGGCGGCAGCCATGTGTTTCACCTTTCCTTATCGCCGTCTATTCCCTCGCTTTGTTTTTGGAAAGGTTCGTTTTGCTTGGCTTCGCTGGTCTCTCCATCTTTTTGTATCCTTATCCTGTACTCTGTTTCGGACCTTGGAGACGGCGGACGGCACTATAAAGATCTTCTACCATCTCATCCATCTCACTCCCTTGTAAGACCATAGAGAATCAAGCAGACCTTTCCCAGCTTAGCACACGTATCTAACCTACCCACCTAGTGTTATGCCAAGGGTTGGCTCAAGTTGGTTGCGCGCCCAAGATGGGCGACCCCCTCCCTCCTCTGCTCCCCGGGCTTGCTCTTCCGATGTTTGTGAGATCAGCCAACATGCATGTAGACTCCTTTCTCCCCCCCCTGCGACGCAACGCTGACCTACCATTAGCAAGAGCGGAAGCGCAGACTGCCGGGCCATGATTCCATGGTCGACATCTTGAACCCACAGGTCGACGGCGGTAAAAACACGCCTATCAGGAAGGCAGAGCCAGGCCATGTTGGGGTCATTGTACCAAAAAAAAAAAAAGACCCGCCAGGCCTAGGCGGCGCGCGCAACCATCAGGGAAGGCGGCTGGGCTCCCCTTTCCTGCCTATTTTTGTCTTCTTTTTTCCCCTTCCTTCCCCACCTTTCCCCTGCCCGTCGGTGCCGCCGATGCTACCCCCCACCTGTTGGTCGGAACCAGCCTTTCTATGCGTACACGTGTGGTGTGCGTGTGTGTTTGTAGGTAGGTGGTAGTAGGTATGGGCCCCCGCCCGGCGGCTCTTTTGCTTTCCCCTAATCGTCCGTTATGCGGCGTGACCTCCCTTACTGTACCATGGGGGAAAAAGAAAAAAAAAGAAAACCGAGGAAACCAACGAGTTGGGCGCGGTGTGGGCCATCCCCCAACAGGATCGGGAGGAGCGGAAGCGCCGGGCGGGGGTGTATGTGTGACGAGCCCTTTTGACGGACGGAGCTGATATAGTGTCGGTGCCGCTCAGAGCTTTTTTCTTTTTTTTTTTCTTTTTTTTTCTTTTTCTTTTGTCCGTGCTTTGCACAAAATGGCACCTTTGCGGTGTGTCTCAGGCGTGCGTAAACAGCCTTCTTCTCCGCCCCCTTGCGTCGTTGGGGCGGGGGGTGTGCTGCGTGCGACTTTGAGAAGAAGACAAAAAAAAAAAAAAACATTTGAACGTGAACCTACCCAGAGAAGAGAGAAGCCCCTGAGAATGTGCATATACGCATGCATGCATACATCAATGGTGCATAACGGGTGGATGCGCGGGGTGGGGTGTAACAAGTGGGTCCACCGCCTCGCGCGCGCGGGGGGCTGGGCTGGGGGAGAGAAAACATTGACGACGATCGAAACGGGAAACAGCAAGCAGCAACAAAAAAAAAAAGCAAATCGAAAAATGGACCCCGTCGATCACTGCTCGGCTCTAGCCCAAGCGAGATTTCCCGCCCGGGATTCCAGTGGCCCGATCGGCACCCATCAAAAGGGAGCAAATCAAGCCGAAACGAGGAGAAAGAGATGAACAAAATGACCTCATGCCAACCACCATTCGCGTTCTTACAAGTCTTGTCTCTCGCCTCTGGATTAAAAATGTAAGACTGGTAAGAATAACAAAGGATCCCCCGACGGCCCATTGGTGGACCCAAAGGACATGTTCAACCTGGAACGTGCTTGGGCCAACGGGAAAGCAAAGGCCATGTTCCCTCCATCCTGCCGGATCCTTTGGATCGAGGAGCCGCGAAAGACGCTATTCACCCTCCCGCTTCCATTTTCTTTGCCTGAAATCGCGACAGATTTTTTCCTAGCTTGGACCCCCCTTCCCCCACCCAACCCACCACACACACACACGTAGCCGAGCCATCCACCACCTGTTCCTTTCTCACATCATTGTGCTTGTGTGTTTCTTCGGTCGTAAACGAAATGCACACCTTGATGCCTGTCCGCGCGGAGGCGAGCTGAATCTAGCCCAGACCCCGGCCCTTCCCCTCCCAACCGTGTCCGCTGCCCACACATCAGTCACCCTTGCTGGATCTAGGGACCGCAGGGAGGGAAAAAGGGCATACTGTATGAAAGAGATTCTCCTTCCGCTCAGGCCGCCTTGGCACTGTGACCCCCGCACACCACGACACGGGCCTCGTCTCCCTCTCACCCCTTCATTTTTACTTCTTCTATAGTCATCACCAAGTATAGTTATGTGTCCTCAAATGCACCCTTTTTTTTCTTTGCTTTTTCGCGTCATCCCCTCGGGGCGCCCGCAGTGCATGCATCAGCCCCTTGCTCAGGCCTTCTGGGGCGGGTCTCGGCTGAACGAAAAAGAAAGAGCAAGCCCCTAACTCGTGTTACCGAAATGCACGATATTGGCGGACAGAAGGCATGTCGAATGCCTGGGTATGCATGCATGCATGAATGTAGGAGAAGTTTGATTCATCAAGCTGTGCCGCCCGACTGTTAGCCCATCCACATGGAGCCGCGGGTGCCAGCCATCCCGATAACATAGGACAAAATGTCAGAGGCAAGAGTGAAATAATGAAGAAGAGAATATGACAGACATTATATGTATGTATTGAGTTAGAGAGAAGGTACTTTCTTTGATATGTCGTAAGGCAACGGGTATTGCAAAAACAAAAAGGAAATTCGTGCTGTCGCTAATAATGGAGCAAGCCAATCAAACAAAGAAACACCAGGTCTAACCACCTCACGATCTCCTCACGCGGTTCCAGATGCGCTTCATGACGTTTTGGTCCTGTGGAGGCCCCCAATGGTCGAGGCCACCGGGATTCCTGTCCATGATGTCCTTCTCATTGGGCAAGGTTGGCGGGAACATGTCATCGCGTCCGCCCGTCGACTGGGACTTGCGCATGTAATAAGCCCCCTGCTGCTTCCAGCCGTAGATCTGATCCTCCGTCGCCCGCAGGTCCGGTCGCGTCAGCGTCATCTTCAGCGTCATCTCGCGGGATGATCCCGGGGCTTGCCCAAAGTCGTCCGGAGAGGGGACCCTGGGGGGACGCATCGGCCGAATCATGCTCCTGTCCGTGGTGGAGTGAGGCGTCTTGGGAGACTCGGGATCTGCCGATGAAACCTGGTCGCTGCAAGAGAGCTTGTCGTCGCTCTCGTTGTCGTCGTCATCGAAATCGGCAAGGAACGTCTCGAGTTTCCCTGGAGTAGCAGCCCGAGATGGCGCACGCGACGAATGCTGTCTCGAGTGACTCCTGGGTGGCGAGGTTGTGTCTTTGGCGGGGACAGGTGGCGGGGCCCGGGGGTCGGTCGAGGGGAAGCCGAACTCGATTGCCTCGTCGAACTTTTGGGGAGACGCCAGATATACCCTCAGCTTCAGTCGAGCCTCGGGGTCCTGGTAATGTGCTGCCGCGGGGTCGATGGGCGGCAGTGTCTCGCGCGATTCTGCAGCGGTGTGCTTGGCCGTGATCAGAGACAGAGTTCGTGACCGCCTGCGTACATGTGGCGCAGGCGTGGTGTTGATTGGGGCCATGATTGGGCTTTGTAGCGGGCTCGTCGGCGTGCTGGCACCCTTTGTGCCCGGCCTGCTAGAAGACACTGAGGACCGGCCAAACTGGATCTTGCTGGTGGACATGTGCCTTCGGAAGGAAGGGTGGTTGTCCTTGGTTGGCTGAGGCAGCGTGTCGCGCAGGTTGGCGTGGTAGTCGTTGAGGAATAGACGGAGGTCGAGGTCCTCGTCGTCATCCATCCAGCGAAAGCTATCACAGATTGAGTCGGCCCCCGTGGGCCGGGCATCCTCGGATGGCACGACCCGGATACCGCCGTGCAGTGCCGTGTCGGGCAGCTCGCACCGCAGCGACTCCATGCTCAACCGTTCGGGCGAGCAGATACTGGTTCCGTAATCCGTGCTGGCCCGGCGGACCCTGCTAATGGCCTCGTCGGCAGCGTCGAGGATGACACTTGCTCGCAAATTCCTAACCAGGGCAACCTGCTCTTCGCGAGTGAGTTGGTGGCGTTGAATCCTGCCGGGGAGTGTGTCTGTCAAGGTGACCAAGTCGGTGTCGACTGTGTTGTCGGTCGTTGTCTGCAGCGACAGGCGCCCTCTCCGACCAGCCGAGGGCTCGACAGCTCCCTTATCGGGACGGGGCCTAGAGCGCTTCGAGGTCTCGCAGTAATGCCTGAAGATGCCATCCACGCCGCTGGAGGATTGAGCAAACTGAAGACGCTCGAGTGTGGAGAAGTACTAGAGGGCGACGGGTTCTGGTTTTAGCATTGGAGCCATGGACGTGAGGGCGCGGGCAAGGGCCAGAAGAAGATGCAAGAAATGGGGCGGGCGGGTAGACGGGACAACACGAGCAGCCAATCAAGAATGCAGAGACGCATGGAGATGCAGAAGCGCACTATTGGGAGCTAATCCCAGCATCAGGCGATGCCGGATAGGACTCCCTCTGGCTCCGCGAAGGGCACGGCATCCAAGCTGCAGGGCGCGGTGGTGAGGGGACGAGGCCAGACAACCGGGGGGTAGGGAACCGAGGGTTCAGGCGGCGCGGGACCTGCATGTACAGGCGCCCAAGCAGGTCCCAAGCGCAACCGGCCAGAGCGGTGGTCCCGCAGGTCACAGGCAGGATAGGGAAAGGCTGGGTCGGTTGCTTGGTTGCTTGGGAGCGCCATTGGCACACACCCCGGTCGTCGCATGCGGGCCTGGTGGTCGGGGGAGGCCCGCGCCCAGGTAGGAGTTGAGAGAAAACGGGATAGCGCCCAGGACGCGGCCACGAAGCCTGCCGGATGGTTCACTAGAAACCCGCTAGGCTGGACACGAGCAACAGGCGATGCCGCACCGATGTCCCCGCCGCCAGCTCCGGGCTGGCTCGAGGAGAGCAATGATTTTTGCCATTGGCTTTTGCCATTGGGACCCGCGTCTCGGTGTGGACGTGAAGATGGAAACGGGGCTGGTCGAGATGGGCAGGATGGGCAGAACGAGAGGGGGCAGGGAGGGTGGGATTGACTGTCGGAGCAATTGGATGTGATGAAGGGCAGTTTGCTGTGCTGCAACGCAGGGCTAGCGCGCGAGTGACAGTGACAACGAATCATAGCCGCCGGGCCCAGCAATCTCATCTCCCCTCGCAGTGACGAGAGTGCATGGCACAGCAGGCAGAGCTGCCGAGATGCTGCAGCAGAAAAGGCAGCAAAACGCCAAGACGCCCAAAAAGCAAGCCATGTTTTTGTTCCTGCGCCCGCGGCTGTGTCATGCCGCAGTGCATCATCACATCGCACCGCACCGCATCGCACCAGACCCCCATGACCCGTTCGCCTTGCCAGCCGGGTGCACTTGCTTGAGACGGGGGGAAAGCGATGCTCGGAAGCTTGGTGGTCGATGGTTCATGATTGATGGTGCTCGTGCTTGGTGGCGCTACCTGGGAGAGTGGACGTTGCACTCTTGCCATGCTGGGTCTGTGTTTCCACGCTCCTGCTGCAATGCGCGCCTGCCTTCCATGGTAGCCCGTGTGCTCGAGCAACCAATCGCGAAGCTCCTCCAGCCCAGCTCCACCGGCCGATTCGTGGTTTGCCAGGATTGGCGTGATTCGAGGTGATTGGGGTAGGCAACTCAGGGCATTGAACAGACCTATCAAAAACAGAGAAAAACAGAAATTGCAATCTCACCTTTCGTTGGATGGCCACCGGCAGCGCCTCAAACTCCTCCCTGGTCAGCGGCGGGGGCAGACCAGACTCGAGGTCACGCTGCTTGGTGGTATTGGTGGTTGGCGGGGCGTCGCTAGCACGACCGTTTGAGATGCTGCTCACGAGGCTGCTGCTCGTGCTCTTCCTCTCGTAGTAGTCGGGCTCCTGCGACTGCTGGTGCTGGACCTGCTGGTGGTGCTGCGGGATCCGGCTCTCCTTGCCGCCATGTAGTCCGTGCGTCTTGAGGAACGGGCTCATGGACCGGCTCTGCTTTCTTGCCCTCCCGCCGCTCAGATGCTGGTGGTAGTGGTGGCTGGTGGTGTGCAGGCTCGAGTAGTCGTCCATGGTGTCCGAGCTAGCGATGAGGCTACCTTCAGGAGAGGCGGGTGCGAAGGACGGCATCGCCCGATGTGCGGTTGGCCTATCTGGTGAAGCTCTCGTTTCCGGATTGCTTGTTGGCTCTTTTTTTGTTGTGTATTTCTTTTTTTTTTTTTTTGCTTTTGGTTGCTTGGGGCCGAGGGGTGTGGTCGTCGATCGTTGGTGCGAGGTCGCACGAGGCCCAGCCGCAAAGGCTAGCGGCGGTCGGGGACAGAGCGAGCGGCGGCGGCGGTGTATCGATTATCCAAACATTCGGGATTAATGAACAAGATTCGCACACTCAGTAGGACGTGCTGTGTCCGGCGGGTGGTGAGTAGCGATAAATATTAAGTATGCGGAACCTCTTGGGGAGCGAGCAACACCAGCTTGAGATCCCGTCTCTGCTGGACGGACTGGCAATGGACTGGCGATGTTGCTGCTTTGTTGGCGTGGGAAAGGGGAACAAGATCAAAAACAAAAGGCGGCGAGCCCAAGCCGGCAGGCGAGGGTGGGCAGAGGATGATATGGAGACAGCACGCAGTCAGGGCCAGAGTACGAGCAGGGTCTGAGACTACCTGCCAAAGAGGCGGGCAGCGCTGTGTGGCATTCCAGGCAATGGCAGGGCCAGCTGTACCTGGGCGGGTTGGCTACAGGGTGCTCCCTTTTCGGGACTCTGGATGAATGGAGGTAGGCTGCAGATGGGATGGAAATGGGCAGCTTCCGCTCTGAAACCGTGCCTGATTGCTGTCGGAGCCGCCATGCACCCACCACGCCACGCCCTGCCACCCTGTCACTGCCGCCCTCTCACTCCGTCCCTCGTCCTCCTCTCCCATCCCTGTCCGCCATCGACAGGGGCCAGGCGTCGGCTTGTTGTGATGCAACTCCTTTTCCATCTCGCTACAGAGGTTCCCCACAGATCGCTGAGTGCTACCAGAAAGTGCTTACCGGAAGGCTACGCGGGCATGAACGAACCGACGACCAAACTATATGTCGTCAAGATTGCCTACCAAAATTAGCTGGGGTCAATCTCTCTTGATGCCTCAATCGACATGTTGGTTGGTCCTTGGACCCGTTTGTGGGAAACGACACATGGGCCGGAGCGGCGCAGGTGTGTGTGCCCTCCATTTTTGGAGCAGGTCAGCAGCAAGCAGCAGCAGCAGCCAACGGAACAACGGGTGGAGGCAATCGCAGGTAAACGCCAGAGAAACAACAACGGCGCCTGACATGGACAGGGATCAAGGCTGACGGTAAAGACGAAAAAAAAAGAAAAAAAAAGCAAAAAAGGAAAATAAGAGTTCAGCGCCAATGTTCCATCCGGATGGGGGGGGGTTATCTGCGCTGCTTTGGCTTTCCCCGATTCATCCAATGGTTTTTTTCCCCCATCCACCGCCCACCACCCCACCACACAACCGCCGGCCCGTGCCACCCATGAGCCTCGAACGTTGTAGCTTACCCGAACCCGTCGAGGGTGCAGCGCTAGCCACCGAGCGCGCTTTTTAGGGCGGATCAGCTAGGTGCGCGGGGCTGAGGCGCGACGCGATTGGCCAGCGAGCCGGTAAGCCCGCCCCCCAGCGGTTGAAGTGAGTGCTTGCTGTAGGTGGTCAGGGGTGGAGGGTGAGCGGCGCAGGCACAGGGTACAGGCACAGGAACGATAGCCGATTCCAGCCAACCAGAGTGAGCAAGAGGCAGGGGGTCGGGGCGCCAAACGATTGACCGATGTCTCACTCGCCCGCTGTTGGCACAGCAGTCGGTGGTTCCTGGTTCGCTCGAATGACGCCCTCTCGTGTCTGATTGCTCGCTCACGCGTGTCAACCCACCTCCCCTTCCTTAGGTTCCCTTAGGTTCCCTTAGGTTCCCATGTCGTACTCCCAGACGACGCCCAGCCGTTCAGCCATTCTTTCACCGCATTCCATTCCACCTTCCATGGAGCCTGGAATGGAGGCGAACCGGGTTACGATGTCAGGAGCCGGGACTGGAGCATGCAAGCTTATGGGGATGCCTTGGGGGATGCCTTGGGGGATGCCTTGGGGGATGTCTTGGCTGGGGGTGGCGCGCGTACCGTCTTTTACCCACGACTGGTCCCGCACGGGCATAGGGCTTTGCCAATACCGGCCATGTGGGAACAAAACACATGCACAGTCAATAACAAACATAAACAACAACAATAACAACAACAAGCCAGCACTAGAAATGTGCATGCCACCTACCAACCTGGCTGAGCGCCGTCCAAGTGCCGCGCGGCCCCAATACCCCGACACTCGATGGGGCTACATGCGCGGTTGGCACACTTTGCGTCTCCTGCGTCTCCTCCCGAGCGGCAAAACGGCGTGCTTCTTGCCCAACACGGCCACGGGTCGCGAGCGGTTGCATGAACGGGCTCACACAAAAAAGAACACCAATGCGATGCGGGCCGCCCGGAAGCACATCAGTGCGGGCATAGATTCGCTGTCGGCCGTCGACGACGGGGCGGGCTGGACCGCAAAGGGAAGAGGCTGGTGGTGGATCATAACCCGACTCGGGGGCTCGTGTGTTTGCAGCGGTGAACGTCCTTTGTGCATACCAACATATGCCTACACTAACTACATAGACGTGCCCCGCGGCTGGCATCGTCCGTCCAGATCCAAAAGCCGGGGTGTGCCTCCCGAGCCTCCTACATACACAATGCTGCGCATAACCGCAGATCCGGGAGTGCGGGCGGCCTCTGTCCGTCCACCTCCCCCATCACCCAACTGTCAAAGGGCCGTATCCAAAACGACCGTGATGAGATGACGCGCCTCGGAAAGGCCATGATCGGCTGCTTCTCGAAGGCCCTCCTCCCTGGGCCTGGTCCGCGCCGCCCTACTGTGGCGCCGGGGTGACGTTGTTGAGTGCAACATGAACCCGCCGGCTTAGCCACTAACGCTTTCGGCTCCAGGAGGAGGGGGATCGTGATGACAGGCCGCTTAAATACGAAAAAGAAACCTCCGAAAAAAGGTGTGACTGTGCCTCCCTACGAGCCTTGCGTATAGTTACTCCATATTTCCCTAGTGTGTTGTATCCATTAGTTGACAATATGGGATCCATCTATTTTCATCCGTTCCCGTTGCTGTCCTCGTCAGCCCCCACGCCAGCACTGCTTCCTTCCCTCGGCGCCAAAGGGGAATAAGTCGAGCCCACAACTGGCGAGACCCTTCCTTTCATGCTATGTGACGAGCGGTTTTAGATTCACTTTGTCCAGGCGGCGGCGGGGGCATGGTGGTCAATCTAAAAAAAGATACGGCCATGTTATGCATGCATGGAAGGGCCGAGGCCAGCAAAAGTCCCCTATTGTTGGCAGTTGGGGAGAGATGGCTGTGTGCTCTCTTGCCACGGCCACAAAAAAAAACATTACCCCCGGGTGATCCTGCCTGCGCGTCAGGCCGTGCGAACGTAAATGTCCGATTGTCATGCCTCGGATTCTCGGGGAGAGGAGAAAAAAAAAGGCTTCTCAAAACTAAAAGCCCCATGGCCATGGGGTGCCCACATGCACGTGCGAGAGCAGCAATGTCACTCACCCACAAAGAGAGCCGCACCGCCATGGAGATGGCGACCACCACGGAACTCTGATTTGAGAGTCCCCATCAAGAAGCCGACCTCCCACTTTCATCCCCCTGACTCCTATCCAGCAGCAAAAACAAACTATCGACGGCTGCTACCTTCTAATCTCCTTCCAGAACCCGTCGCGGAGAATGCGCCTGACTCGGCGGGTGCCGAAGTGACAGCCCAGAAATGTCCGAAGGCAAGGGTGAGAGAGAGAGAGGGTGAGGATGGGGAAGGTACTGTACGGAAACACGGGCGAGTTTGCAAAATGGGATGAATTCCCGGAACTCTGGTCGAGCCACCGCGACTCCGGGTGCAGGGAGCATCCTCGACCGTGGCATGTCAGGTGACCGTGGCATGTCAGGTCGTTGTGGAGACTGGGATGGACGAGGAGGAGCGGACACAATCACGCAGCAGGCGGCATGGGTGGCGGGAACCTAACGAGATGAAGAACAACGATTGCCATTGTCCGGGCCCTTTGTGCATCACCAGGTCGCCCCATCGGTACACAAACACGTCCGGGTACTGGCCGCATCTCACGATACAGCCCCGTCGCCGTCGCCAGCGTTTGGGATTATTTGAACCGCCTTTCCCGGAAGCTCGGATGTCGGTGGCGGGGCCGTTGGAAGGCATCAACGGGTGACTGTCGGGTATAAGTTTCTCTGGTGGGTCGGTTGTGACAGCCGCACGGCAGCCGTCGTGTCGTTGTGGAATCACATCTGTTTCCGCCTCTTTGAGCCTGGCCGGACCCCCCGGCCTGACGGTAATAGGCGGGCGCTGCCAATGCCGTCTGCCCGGTGCTCTGTCTCTCTCTCCCACTCTCGAACAAGGCAGCACCTCGCCGAAAACAAAACAACCAGACCCCAGCGTGTAGTGAATGAATCGTGCCGCGCTAATCGAATGTCGCTAAACCGCTCGAGGCAGCTGATCATCGTCTTATAACGAACGCTCAGACTTTGCATTTCCCGATTCGGCAAAAAACGGGTGCTTGTGGTCATATCAGCCGCGCTGTACCAATGTAGCCTTTTCTTCTAGCGTGCCTTTTTTTTCTCTCTGGTCGCCTTGGTACCCCTCGAAACCCAAGGTGGCCTCCATCTTTGTTGTGGGTATCGGCGGGGAGGCGCCCACGGTCTGGGCCTGGGCCTGTCTTGATGCCATATCAGCCATTGGAATATAACATATAACAACAACAGTTGCTCTTATTAGACGGAAAGGGGCCGTCGCCCAAGTAGTCATGTTGTGCGTGTCTTACTTCCATATGATGGTACGGCTCCGAGGACCATACACCTCTACGGCGACAGCACCGTCGACCCCCGGTTAGAGCGCCCCGGAGTTTCGCCCGCGAGGGGCCGCTTCGGCGCCGCCGCGGGTCAGCGCCGGCGGCTGGGCCGTCGTCGAGTTTGGCCAGAACGACCGTGGCTCATCGACCAATAACAATGCCAATGCTAGAGACGTCCATTTCGCTACTGTTTTTCTTTCTTTCTTTTTTTTCCTCGAGGTCCACGTCTGGCCGACGCGTGATAGCCATCACGCATGTTGGGGTAGAGCGCCCGTTTCGACGATAGTTCTGAAACGTGCCTGACAACTTACACCTAGGCGTTTGCCACCACCATCCACGCAAAACAACATGGCCAAGGTTTTAACACGGCCGACTTACTCAGCATATCTAAAACGCACCTCATCCTCGAGGCTTAAAGCTAGTGCCTAGATCATTCTCTCGCCGCTCACGCTAAGGAGAGTTCGCCTGGAGGCCAAACCTGTTCGACTACTACGCCTCGTGACGATAGTTTAAGTTGATTGTCTTATTTTCCTGCCACATCTACCGTTGCTGTCTCCGCGCATTGCCGCGAGCTTCGTCCTGGGCCTGCGGTGTGGCGCCAGCCCGCTACGACTAGGGACGTCCTCGATTAGACAGAGTCCTTGATCTGGGGAACCTTCCTCGCCCGGTGAATCACCTTTAACTTGACCCGTGTCCGTCACCCCGGGTGGCGGTGGTGGTGGGACGAAAACATCAGTGTGTCTGCTGCGGGCGCACGTGCCGAGCGGGACGCAGGAAAGCACAGACAGCCGTGGCGGGATTTTTCTTCTTTTTCCCCCCTAGCGCTTATTGGCGTCGTTTATGGCACATCCAGCCATATTCTCTCCTTTGGCACTCCCTTGTTGCTTCTTCTCATTGATCGAGGATAACGCGTCGGGGGGCACTAGAACAGGCACGTTTCAGGTGACCCTTGCTCTGTAGGTACTCGGCGGCAGCCGCGGGTTTGACGTAGAAACTAACGGATCACATCGTCGCGGCCTTCTTTTTTTACCCAAGGCGGAAACCTGAGGGGAGGGGGGTGTGCGTGTGACGACCAGCAGAGGATGGCGCTTATGGCAGCCAGACAGCCAGGCTGCCGATCCCTGGGTGAGCTTTGGGGGCTGGTTGGAACTGGCGCAGCTTCCAACGGAACTGTACGAGCTGGGCCGTCACCGCATTAGTGCGACGGACCCATGGCGTGTGCTGAACCGGTAGAGTTTCCCGCGCAACAAGATGGCCCATCTAGGATGGCTCGATAGCCCTCGATAGCCCCCTTCCAAAGACAAACTAGGCCGGAACAGTGGCCTCTTCTGGAAAGATTTGGAAGGAGCTTGGGTCAAGCCTGGCTAGCGGAAAACCCCTTGGCCGCTTCTGCCACGCGTCCGCTCCAACGTCTGACGAGATGAAATCGCCGACCTAGATGCCTGTCCGCCCTGCGATGGGAAAGGCTGACAGACCTAAAACATCTGGTAGAGTGGGGTGGATGTTGTGGTTGTGCGCCGTGGTGCCTAGCTACCTAGCCAAGAGCGCTCTGGAAGAGCCCATTCTCTTCTGAGTGCGCGGGTAGAGAAAAACGAGAATCGTGCGGATGCTAGATGAGCTACCCAGAGTTTGTGTGTGACAAAATACCGAGCTGCGGCCAACTGGAAGAGACACAGCGACCATGCTGAGCAAAGTGTCGTGCCGTGCAGACAATGAAGGGCTCATCTTGTTGCTTTTGACATTATTTATCATTCCGTTCGCTCGTCGATGTAGAGACTAACTTCTCACCACGGGCGTCCCATCGCCACCATCTTTGATATTTCCCGGTGGTCTCAGCACAAAAACGGCGCCGTCGGGCCTGGTAACGGTGAGTCCTGGTGCCCCCGGACCAAGCGGCCGTGCCTTGCCGCGCCCCAGCAGCACCCAGCCGTCGTGGCTCTTGGTGGCTTGCCTGGGTTTCTGCAGGTGCTCGGACTCCCACTTTCCAGAGGCCTGGTTCGGGTCGTCTCCCCGGTCGTCCGGTAGCTGTGGCCTCTGTCCTCTGGCGACGCTACTGCTGCTACTGGGGCGGCCCACCTGCGCCGTCGAGGCCGCGGTGGGCGTGGTGGTGTCTGTGGCGGCCGCGCCCCAATTTGTCCCCACGGGCGACCCCTGGAGGCCGGTTGGCCGTGTGGTGTGGTGGTCGGCACCCCTGTGCGGATCCGGGTCGTTGTCCTCGGACTCGTCATCTGAGGAGGAGGAGGAGGAGGAGGACGACGACGACGATGTGGCGTTGTCCCAGTCGGCGTCGGTGACGCTGCCCCGTTGGAGACGCGCGAGCAGCATCGCCCGCCTGGCCTCGGTCTCGTCCCGCGATGATGTCGTTGCCGGAGGAGGCGTCTGTCCGGGCACGGACCGGCCGGCATCGGCACGGCCAGCGTGCGGCGACGAGGCGTCTGTGGTGGACATTGGCCTTGGCTCGTCATCATACTCGTCACGGTCGTCGTCTAGAACGCGGGCAGGGAAAGTGAAGCGCATGGCGTCGGCTAGGGGGGGTGGTGGTAGCCCGCGTGCCATTCAAGACGGGGCAGCGAACTCTAGATGGAAGCGCTGGTGGCGATGGCTTCGAGCAGACGTGGGTTAGGTGGGCGCAGTAAGGGCGAGGTAGATGATTGACGGGGGATGGGATGGAGGGGGGTGGCTGGACAGGAGTTGGCTCCCATTGAAGAGGTGGCTGCCAAGCAGCATCAGCAGCCAACGCCGTCGGACGAGACTTGGCGGCGCAATTTCCTCAACGGCCCTCGGATTCGCTGCAAATGGTGCCTTGTGCTCTCCGCGGCCGGTGCCGTCGACTGACGTGCTGTCGACTGATTTAGGCTCTCGACGAGACCACCAATGACGGCTGGCGAGAGCACCCGTCAGACTTGCCCCTGGAGCCTGGCTGCCCTGCAAGGACGCGTCGCCCAGCCACGGCGGCCGTAGCCTCTCAACTGACACTCATTGGCCGGCCACATGCACGGGAATGCGAGATGCGTGCCTCCGCTGATGGCTGTCCTGTATTCGGCCTATCAATTACGCCCACACCGGTCTCGCCTGCGGAAACCCTCTCGATTCCGCCTTACTTGGCACCGCCAGTAGACGGCGCCAGACCAGACTTCCTTTTCGCTTCTTGGGTATCCATTGTACACGCACAGCGCCGTCAGGAACATCAAGCTTTGCCCGAGGCGTAATGTTGACGACATAGCAATTACCATTTACCATGACTTACGTCTCGCAAGGGCTTACGTCTGTCTCGCAAGGGCCCCCATCCGAAAGAACCTCCCGCTGATTCCTTTACCTCTAGAAAACCAAACTTTCCCCCTTGGAGTGCATGTGCATCAGACACAGCCCTCGATCGAGCGAGACTGGGTTCGCAAAGACATGCCTTGGCGGTGGCCATGGTGGGTGCACTGGCCTGGTCTCGCGCATCGTCCAGAAGTGGAGGCAGAGGACTCGGGGGCCTTAGCAGCCCAGACAAAGAAACAAGGGGGAGCCCCGGCCGCACCGGCGGCGGCGCATCTCTGCATGCCAGCCTGCCCGGTGTCTGGGCCACCAAACGAGGTGACCATTGGACGAGGGCGCAACTCTTAGGAAAGCGGTCTGCAAAGCGGATGGATGCCCCAAGTTAGAAACCCGGACCGGGAAACAGCATGGGGGAAGGTGGCTTCTAAATACCCCAAAAAGTCTTCGTTGACCGTTCCGATGGCCCACATATTGGTCACCTCGCTCCTCGTCCCCACAATCTTGACCCGGACGTGTGTCCCCGGCTCGACGCGGTAGTCCTCCTTATCGGTAAACTGCGGTGGGCTCGCATTTGGGTCGTACTTGACGTGATGTGGGATCATCTACAGCCCTGCTGCATCAGTAACGTAGCCCGGTTCTGGGGGTCTGAGGTGGCCAGACCCCCAGCCTGGAGGTTCAACGTACGTGTTCCGAAACGAACAGCCGGAGCGGCCCAGCGTTTGCAAAGAATCCATGAGGGTTGACCGAGTCCACGATGGCATCAACCTGGCATGAGGCGGGCAGGTTAGCAAAGCCGCCAGCTGCTCCCCGCGGGCATTTCGCTCCTCAGCCTTCGCCCTTCCTCCTGACAGAGGGTGGCCCGCCACATGGCACGCACAGTTTCTCCTTTGAACGGGCGCCAGACGACGGCACGGTAACCAACGGTGAACTCGGCCAGGCCGTTTCCGGGCAGGATCTTGCCAGGCGAGATATCGAACGTGTCCATGATGGAAATTATATAGTAGTTTCCTTGACATGAGCCCTCAACGTCCTGCAGCAGTCTCGTCGTGACCAGCTCCTGCATGTTCTTGCCGAAGTACGACGGATGCAGCGTGACGCGCCGCTCGAGGTTGTAGAGGAAAAACATTTTGCCGCCGGATCGTCTTGGTTCGAGACGCTCGGTGGCCGGTGACTCGGACTTGTAGCCCGGAGTGCGGTCGTACGCGTGTGCGGGTGCGGCGCGACGGCTCACGACGCAAAGACTACGGCGGGGAGGCCGGATCTGGGCTCGAACAACAAAGAAGGCCGCACTTGTGGCGGTTTGTGGCGAGGCCCAACTCGACCGCGGGGGAGGACGTTGCCGCCGACGTCGGAGCGAGCGAGCGAGAGCACGGCCGTTGCGAGGCGCGCCTGAAGGGATGGTTGTCGCCGGGACCGTGGGGAGTCGTGCGCCAACAGCGCGAGCAAGCAAAAGAGAGAGCGAGCAGAGCAATCAGAACCAGGTCTGGAAAGTAACGAGGGTCCCAGGGAGCGAAACGACCGGGGAAAAAAGGCGGAGCACGCCGCGACGCAGCGATCAAGAGCAAGAGCCTGTTGGGATATTCTACTGGGTGGGCCTGGTGCGGGCACAAACGCGACGGTCGCCGGCGCGTCGAGGCTGAGGAGCAGGACAAAGGGCGGCGGCGCTGAATTTCTGGCAGATGTCGAAGCTGCGACGAGGCTGACGGAATAGCGCGTTCGCCGCGTCCAGTCAGAGGCTAGAGCTGCGTATCCACACCAGATGGGTGGGCCGTCTGGGAGCGTTGGCACGTGCACTGACACTGAGCTGGGACGTACCTACAGGCCGCCCAAGGCCAGCAGGCGCAGGCACCAACAGCACAAGCATTGCGGTAGCATGTTGAATGCACTGCAGCTCCCGCGCCTGCAGACCCACACACGTGCCACACACCCGGCACATGAACACGGAAGGGCGCATTGAGCAAGTTGAACAGACCACTGCTCGTTGACCAATCCACTGCCAACCTTCAACCACTGCCGCCTTCCTCCTCCTCCGTCGACCTTGCTGGGCAGCCATGTCCTCGGGCTGCGCACACTTGGTATTGCTTGCTCTCTAGCCACGCACACACGAGCCCCCGACCCTTGACCCTCGATCTTGTCTCGAGCAGCTGTCGCACACGATCGATCCTGTCGGCCACAGGCAGACTTTGGCCGACCATGTCGCTCGACCTCGAGAAACACCTCACCTTTGTAAGAGCAGACCCTGCCTGGCGCTGTCCTGCCATGTGTCTCCCTGGCCCTGGCTCTGGCCCTGACTGCTAACGTGACACTCGCAACCAAACGCAGTACGGTGCATACCACTCGAACTCGGTCAACATCGGCATCCACATTGTCTGCGTGCCATTGATCCTGTTCTCTGGCTTTACTCTCGTACGCGCCCTCGATCGCAATGCCTGCCTCCCCTGGCAATGCCGCCCCTCCGGCGCCTTCACAAAATCGACTGACAGCTTGTTGGACCATGGCCACCGCAAATAAACTCTAATAGGCCTCAAACACTGGGGCGCTCTTTTACCTCCCGAGCTGGCTGACCATCCCGCACCTCGAGCCGACCCTCGGCACGCTGGCCTCGCTCGCATGGGGCGGCCTCTACCTGCTGCTCGAGCCCGTGGCCGGCACGCTGCTGGCTCTCATCTGTCTGGGTGCCGCGGCCACTGGAAACTATCTGATCGAGGTTGACCAGGCGGGCACCACCAAGGCGGCCCTGGCTCTGCACATCGTGTGCTGGATCATGCAGTTTATCGGCCACGGAAAGTTCGAGGGCCGCGCCCCCGCCCTGCTCGACAACTTGTTCCAGGCCATCTTTCTCGCCCCGCTCTTTGTCTGGCTGGAGCTGCTCTTTGCTCTCGGCTACCGTCCCGAGCTCCAGGCCCGCGTCCGCAAGGCTGTTCAGAAGGAGATTGCCAAGTACCGCGCCACCAAGGACGCCGCGACCAAGAACGGCAAGGCGAACTAGTTCCAACTCTCAAGGTGCGGCGGGGTGGGGGTCGGCTTGGGAAGCCATATGCCAGCGCGAGGTCAAGAGGAGAAACTGCAGACGACCGGCCTCGGGGCTTGTCGATCCCCAAGCACGATCCGCCACGGCATCTATTCTCTATTCCAGGTTTGGAGAAGCCTTTGATCTCGTATGGACTCATCAACATGCCTTTCCTGGTCCGCCATCTGTCTTGTTCGGAGGGGGCCTTTACAGCCTCGACTAGGGTGCCTTGGTTCCCGAGCTCTACATGTTTTGACGTCGCGTGCGTTGCTTGATGGCGAGCCCCTCACTGTTGAGCGAGGGCTATTTTGCGCACTCCACATGGGCACCGTAGCCGTTCCTCGAGGAACGCTGCCTCGCCGTTACGCCTCGAGCCTCCCAAGGGGCTGGATGCCAAGATTGCTGCGACGAGCCGAAAGATTTGTCTTGGCACAACGAAGGGCTTAATTACCCAAAAACACAGATATGTCACTGTTTGTCAAGGTGGACTCGTTGGAAGATGACAGGTTTGGATGAAACAGGAGAGCGGGACTTTACTAAGCAGCAGTGTAGCATGCCTGGCAGTCATGTTTTGAATAACGTTGGCAAATATCACTATATTTCAACTATAACTTTTTTGGGGCTTGACGATGACGATTTCTACGACACAGGGCGGCAGGAGAGGTTCGATCATTTGCCTCTGGGCCAACCTACCTAGGTGCCTAAGTTGATTGATGAGTCTAAGTCGACTGATGAGTCTAAGTCGACTGATGGATCTGTTAGCACTCCCTCTTGCACTCTATTTTGGCCGAAGTCTTGCACACAAAAGAGATATCAGACGAGGCCTCACTAGGCGCGGAGCGAGCGATGTTTCGCCCAAGCCAGTCCCGTCGTCTCGCTTCGCTGTGGCGACAATTTCCTGGGCTGCACATGACGAGGCATTCGTCGTCGGCGAGCCACGCGGCGCAACGAGGAACCCGCGAGCCGCCGAAGCTGCCGAAGCGCCGCCTCATCCCGGCCTCACGACGTGGGGCGGCGACGGGCGTCGGGGGGCATGGGATCCTGCTGGGGCCGGCGACGGTGGTGGTCGTCCCCCTCGGCCCCTCGTCGACGCGCTCCTCTTTGGGCGTCGCCGGGTCCCCCTCCAGCAGCGCGCGCATGGAGCGCTCCACGTGCAGCGGAGACACGATCCTCACGGGCCTCGAGGAGACCACGGTGGCGAGGGGCGGGAATTCGTAACGGCCCGGGGTAGTGGTGGTGGTGGCGGCGGCGGCGGCGGCGGCGGTGGTGGTCATCTGTCGCAGCACCGCCCTCGCGGGCCGCTGCGGCCTGCCGGCCCGGGCGGCCGACACGTGCTCGGCGGCGAGCACGTGGGCGTGGTCTAGGTGGGCGTTGCGCCGCTCCGCCGTGTACCGCGTGGCCCCGAGGTTGAGCGGCGGCGGCGAGTCCTTCACCTCCGTGCTCCGGCTTCGGGCCGCCGCCGCTGCCGCCGCCGTTGCGGAGGACTCGGGGTCCTGACCGCTGCTGCCGCCGCCGCCGCCGCCGCTGGGGGTGCGCGAGGGCGCGCCGCGGGCGCGGTACGCCTCGTGCATTGTGTCATAGTACTCCTGGGTGTGCTCGCCCACGGAGAAGCGCCGCGGCGGCGTCGTCGACGACGACGCGTTTCCCTTGTCGGCGGGCCGGCCTCTCTTCTTTCGTGCGGGCCGGCAGGGGCTTTGCGGGCCGTTATCGGGCCCGCCGTTGAGCTTGTCGAAGGTCTTGGCCCGGTGCTTGTCCTTTCTCTTCTGCAGCTTCCGACGACGCTCCCTCTCCTCCTTGTCGCCCTCGGTCCTCTCCCTGCGGTCGGGCTCCGGCACGCGCTCGTGCGTGCGGTAGCCGGCCGCGTCCGGGCCGGGGACCCGGCGGTCGGCCGGGGCGTAGGTCATGGCGGGGTAGGGCGGCGGTGGGATGGCGTCGTTGTCGGGGCCGGCGGCGCAGCGGCGGCAGACGCGGTCGGGCTTGGGGTCGACGTACCTGTCGGGGGGCTCGCCGCGGCAGCGCGTGGGCGGGACGACGCAGCACAGGAGCACGAGCAGGCTGCTCTGCCGGAGCCGGATGTCGTCGCATATCTGGAGCTTTCTCGCCTGCGGCTGGAGGCGGGTGCCGCACCGGTAGCACCCGCTCCAGGTGTAGTGGCACATCTTGACCAGGTGAGATTATTATGCAATAGAGAAAGAAGAGAAGGACACGAGAGAACGGACAAGAGCTTTCTTGCCCGTTGCTTGGAAGTTTGTAACCCGGTTTCTTTCCAGACCTTGCTGGAAAGGGACGATATAGAGTGCCATCACTATATACGCACCCGCAAGTCTAGATGGAGCGTCGTCGGGGAGAATGTTGCAGAATGGGTCCTTTGTCTTTTTGCCTTGTGGTCTTTGTCGTTCATTATCAGGCATATGCTGCTCTTTTCAACCATCTGCTTTGTTGATGCTGTTGAACCTTTGCACAACAAGCTCAGGACAATGGGGTGTCTTCCTTTCAGCCCGGAGGAACTTCTCCTCCATTGTTCACCGTAGCATAAAAGACCAGCCATCTCCCCCCCTGCCGCGGGTCAAGACTGTAGTTGGCATTGTATTATATAGAAAGAACCGCAGAACCCATCCGGCTGTTAAACACGCACACACCTCCTGATTCGCCTTATCGTCAACCCACCTCCAGCACGTCTTCAACAGCCATGGGTATGTTCCGCAGCAACAACAACAAATCCCCCACCCGCCGCCCGGAGAGGCAGGCCGGCGGCCCCGTGGAGGCGCCCCCCTGCCGCGGCGAGAAGCTCTACCTCGACTTCGCGCTCGCGTCGGGGCCCTGCGCGGGCGTCGACAGGACCATCGCGCTGCGCGACATCGCCGAGCTCAACGCCTACGAGGAGGCGCGCGCCCGCGCCAACCCCACAAAGCTCAGGCCCATCATCCCGGCGCTGTCGTCGCCGGCCCCTAGTGGTCCCACGTGTCCCGCATGCGGCGGCGGCGGCGGCGGTCAGCGACAGGACGCCGCCGTCCCGGTAAGTGGTAGTATTATTAGCAACAAGAAGCAGAAGCAGAGGAAGGGAAGCGGCGGCGGGTCCAGGATCGTGGCGGCGCGGGTCGCCAGGTCCGTTGACGCCTGGCTCGGGGCCCGCCAGGGGCTCGGGGGGCGGCTGACGGCGCCCGGCGAGTCCGGCTATGAGCGAGTCCGGCAGCAGCAGCAGCAGCAGGCCGGCAGCGGCGCAGGGCTGGAGGGGCTGAAGCCGCCCAAGACCAGGGTGTGCGCGCGGTGCTCCGAGCCCTACGATCCCTTCCGGCCCCTGCGGGATCCGGGGGAGGGAGGGGTCAGCCGGGCCTCGAGGTGACTGACTGACTTGTGGTGATGGCTGCTTTGGCATGTGCTTGTCTGCTAAAGGCGGAGGATGGCGATGTTGCTGTCCCCGGTGTGGTTTCCCTGAAAATCTTTATGTGTATTCAAAAAAAAGCCCAATGGGAAATCCATGATCAATTCACCAATCTTGTCAAACCCGTGCTTTGCCAATATATAGTCAACACCGATAACATGGAATAGTATCTCTTTGTCATTATAGTCTCGCCTTGGTACTGGCAACCCCAAACCAATAAACTGATATCACCAATCTCCACCCATACATGCTAGGACAGCAATTACTCAGAGGATGCCGCCGAGAAGCCCGCCGAGAAGACCACCCAGAAGCCCGCCAAGGTCGAGGCCAAGCCCTAGCGAGGACGCGAGCTGGGAGACGGTCCTAGTGAGCATGTTGAGGTTGTTACGGCCGATGCGGTTGGCTGAAGAGGATAGGAGGAGATGTTAGCCTGCTGGAACTACGGC
>NW_008804545.1:4615173-4659745 GCF_000145635.1 Gaeumannomyces tritici R3-111a-1
AAAATAGTTTCTTGTTCTGGCAGCGAGAAGAAAGCGTTCTACTCACCATCGAGGCCACTGACGGCACCCATAGCAGTAGAGATGGACTCGAACAGCTGCGCGTAGACGTCGAGGGCCACGGCGGCTCCTTCGACGCCGACGGAGCCGCTGGCTTTGATCTCGGGCAACTTCTTGAGCGACGAGTCGATCAGGTCCAGCTGCGTCTTGATCTTGGGCACGGCGGCATCGACCTGCTCGGCGGCGCCGTCCAGCGTGGATCCGATGTTGCCTAGGTTGGCGACCTCGGTGGCTGGAGCAAGGGAAATATAGGTAATTATGGTTAGAAAAGGGGTTTAGAGAGCGTGTGCCGGCTGGGGGTGGGGGAGGGTGTTCTTACTGATGATGACCACGGAGATCTGGATGTCGGCGACGAGGCCGAGCAGCGGCTGGAGGACGGGGATGGTGCCCACGTCGACCAAGGGCTCGCGCTTGGCCATGCCGGAGGGCGCGGCCAGGGCGGTGCCGAAAGCGGCGACGAAGCCGAGGACGGTTGAGGCCTTCATGTTGCTGGCGGGGGTGGGGGTTTGTGGTGAGAGAGTTGGGCGCAAGCGAGAGTCGCAGAGATGATGGACCAGGATAGGCAGGCAGGCAGGCAGGTAGTAGTCAGGCAAGGCTTTGAAGGCTGCGATGCAGGTATGATAATTGCGACGGCCAGGAAGGAGACGTCGAGGGCCATTTTATACAAAAACAACAAGGCCAACGCCGGCACCTCTCTCACGATGGCTTCAGGAGAACAAGACAGCACAAGAGCGATCGCCAGGCACCAAGCCCCTGACCAAATGCCACAGCAGCGCCTCGTCCATATCCACAACGCAAACCTCGGCCTGTCTCTCGGCGGGTGTTGGGAGAAGGCATCTATCTCGTCCCAGCGCTAGGGGAGTCAGCCAGGAGAGCCAGTCTAGTCCACACGGCTGTGACAGCCCCCCTCGAGCCTGTTTAATTGCGTCCCGGGCTCCCTCTCTCCCTGTCGGCGGTCCTTTGTATTCTGTTGGAATTCCGGGGGCTTGCCCTGGGACAGAACATGTCGGGACGCCAAGCGCCGGCGCCGATCGGGCCCTTTCCCGGACAAAAAACCACGGCCCCACTCCGGGCCTTTCTTTACTGCATTCCGCTTGACTAGGAAGAGCTATGACGTCTGGTTGAGGTAGCTGTGCAGGAATGAGAACAGGGCTGATATGAAACAATTACATTCGGTGGCCGCCGGCAAGACGCGACGGGGAAGCCGGTCCAAATCTGTCCAAGCACGAAATCGAGCTCTCCCTTCTTACCCGCCACGATTCGAGCCCCGATGGCGTCTTGCCTTGGAGCCCGTCATCATCGCCCCCCTCCAGCTTCGGCGCCGCCCAAGCTTGGTCGGCAGGGCTTGTACGTCCTGGCTGGCCATTACCAACCATTCCCTCCCATCCCGTCCCTTGGACACAACCACCATATGCGGGGTAGACACCCCCTTTTAGGCCTGGCACATCAGACCTCGCACGGCCTTGCCTGCAAATGCAGGCTCAGGTTGTTGGCTGGTACAGGAAAAAAAAGCAGCATGGAAGCGTGTGCTACAGTACACCAAATGGGAACACAGCCGTTCCAGACCGGACCGAGGCCATTGGCTGGGTGTCTGCTTTGCTTTTGCTTGCCATCCCCCTCCCCCCACCGCTGTCCATGTCCTCCCAGCTCCTTCCTCGCGTTTGTGCTAGCATAAGGTGGTGGTGTCCATTAAGCTTCGCCCCCCTCCAGCGGCGTCACCCGGACCGTCCACCCAAGCTACCCTTGTCGCAGCCGAGCTCCATCGTACGGTTCCAGCTCTCGTCGTCAGAGTTTCGATCGACGGTCACCCGCCTGCTGGACAGGCAGGAGGACAGGCATGCCGAAGTCCTTCTTTCCCCTTTAAATACGAACCCTCCCTACCCCGCTCCATCAAGAGTTTCTAGCCCATTAACCGACCATTGTCCCATCGTCACCAAGCCTTGGGTCTTCTTTTTCCTGTGCATGCAGCACTAGTAGACATTGATCGCCAAACATACAACCAACCCATCTAGCCTACATAGCTGTTCTTTCGAGAGGCAGCTACTATCTGCTACCAGTAGTATCCAATCTCGCAGTTTCCCGAGCCCACCCACCCCGACGCAGTAAAACATGGACGCCTCCGGAACCAACCCGCCTAGGGAGCGAAGCTCGTCCACCTCGTCGGCATCCACCGGCTCCGGCTCTCCCATCACCCCTCGCCGTGTGAGTGCACACACCTCGCCCAATCGCCACTAGATATTAACCCCCTTCACAGAACTCGGCCGGCCTCTTCGCCTCTCTCCAGGAGCAGAAACGATCCAACGACCCTGCCTCCATCGCCAGGAGGCAGAGCCTCCACGAGCAGCGACCGCCGCCCGGTTTCATTGGCAAGCTGTGGAACAAGTACGTCTCCGTCCATACCCGATACTTGTCCGTCGAGATGCCTAGTGATGCTGACATTTCGACCCTATCCAGCTGGGTTTACGGCCCATCGCCTCCCAAGTAAACAACAAGAGCAAGCGAGGACCAGCAATGTCAACCATGCCGGCCCTGGTTGTCCATGGAGGGCTCGAACTGGGAGGGGCTAGGAGGAGGGCAATACATGACAACCAGTGGCATGAGGGATCCTAAATCATGTTTTGTGCCACCCATGTTTGGGTTACAATATGCAGGCGGGGGACTCTGATGATATGCGGAGGTGTGCTGATCCAGGCATGCCGTACAGTATCCAGCGTGCCAGCTTCTCGTCTTGGGGTGGGGAAGGCTTGTCGCTGGGCACGCGGCAATATGGCATTTTGATGATTTTGATTTCTTTCTTTGCTTGTCAGATAATTAGCAAACACAATTTGACCACGCCCAAACGCCCAAACGCGCCCACCCGTCCTACACACGAAACCCCAAATTTCAACATGGGAACCGTATTCTTGACGACAAGGAGTGGGCAGTACGACAACAAGGTCGCCATGTCACAATATAAGCCGAGTAACCCATCAGAGTAGGAAGAAGCTGGGGAATCACGCAGAGAAGCGAACCCGAGCCGGCCGACTGTTCATCAAACGGAACGCAGCCGGTGTAAGCTCAGGAGGCGGAGACAGTGCGTACAAGAAAGAGGTATTTGGGTAATAAAAAAATGACTACAATGGCTTCATTAGAGAAACCCGAAGATGAATCCGTCCTAGTCTGCCCCGTGGTATGGCCTCGGCGTCTCCAGCTTTAGATGCGGTGCTTTTCGCTCTCTGCGGGATGGGTCGACTGGGTTAGCTAGTGGTCACAGCATTATATCTTGTTTGCAGGGCAAGATGGGCAACTCACCAAGACGCGAGTACAGCATGTAGAGCGCCATACGATTGCACTCTTCCGTTCCCGTAATGGTGACCAGCCGCTCGTTGCTGTTATCCTGAGGCTCATTGATCTTGATAACACTCCCGCTGATCTGACGGATCTCGTTGATCTTGGTACCGCCCTTGCCGATGATAGCGCCAACCATGTCGTTGGGAATGTAGATCTGCTGCGTCAGGCTCTGTGCACCGCCGGGGCCGGGCATCTGGCTATGCATCGGTTGCTGGTGGGGGGCGCCATGCACTTGGGGCCCGGCATGGCCGACATGCGGGGGCTGCACATGGGCGCCGTAAGCACCACCCTGGGCTCCGTAGTGCACAGGCACAGCAGGCGTCGGCTGGTGGGCCGCGTGCGGGTTGTAGTGCTGCGCGTAGGGCACGGCGGCGCCTTGGGGCACCGGTCCAGCCCTAGGGTCAGGGCGGCGTCCGTAGTTCTCGCGGTTGCCAAAGTTGCCACCCGCAGGTTGAGGCAGGTACGGCACGACTTGCATTCCACCAGGAACGGCGCCGACGGGGCCACCGGCTCGGGTGGCATACGCCGATGCGGCAGGTCCGCCGAAACGGTCGTTGAGCTGCTCCAGCAGGGTGCTGCCCACGTAATAAGTCGCAATGTGGACCGCGTCCGCCACGCCCATAACAACCAGCGAACGCTCCGACGACAGAGGGAGGCAAGAGTCCGACGCGTTGAGGCGAGCACCCGACGCCTCCTGGATCTCCTTGATGCGAGCGCCACCCTTACCAATGATGGAACCGATGAGGATGTGCGGGATGAGAAGACGCAGAGGGTACGTCTTGGAGTGTGCGCTGGATGCATCTGAGAGGGGCTCGTTGTTGAGCGTGCGAATGATGAGGCCAAAAGCCTGAGGAAGAGGGAGAAAGGGTGCCGTCAGTTAGCTGGTGCTTGGGAGAAGTGGTGTGTTGGGGCGAGTGAAATCAAAATATTACCTTTGCGACGGCATCAACGATACCGCTGACAGTCAAGATGCGCTCGACGGCGCCCTTCTGGTAGTCGCTCACAGTGCACTTGGCGCCCGAGAGCTGGCGAATCTTGGACACATTCTCACCACCCTTTCCGATGACAGTGGCGGCCTCTGGGCTAGAAATGACGGCCCTGATGTGAATCCAAGCAGTCTCGTCGTGCGAATCGGCTGCGGCTGTAGCGGCCTGGCTGGTGTTGTTGGCCGTGGTTGTGATGGGCTTGGACTCGGCAGCGTCCGAGACCACCGTGTCGCCCTGGTCATCCTTGGGCTCTGCCTTCTCGCCATTGGTCTTGGTTGTGGCGCCGTTGGAATCCGGGATGGGGGGCAGCGATACAGACGTCGGGATGGGCGGGAGGCCATTGCCGATGGGGGGCTTCATGGGTTCCTCCTTAACCTCTCCCTCGTTGCGGAGGACTTTGTCGAGAGCAGGTCGCTTCGCATCGGGCTGGTCGGTCCTGGAGGGAGACGACGTGTCCTCGAGAGGGCGTTTTGTTTTGGGCGCCGGTGAGGTCGACATGTTGCCGGCTGTCTTGTCAATCTTTTCCTTTATTTTATTCTTCCTCTTGTTCTTGTCACAGGGACGGCGTCGCAGTCGGTTGCAGACACGTGCGAATCAAGCTCGGTTGACTATTCGATTAAATGCGGCTTATCTACACCTGGGGCTTTCCGATAGGAAGACGTGCTGGTGTAGTGGCGGGCAGGTGTAGGTCGGACTTGAGGCCGAGGATGAGCGCTAGGCAAGGTCGCGAGGGTCGATGGAGTAGGACTCAAATCGAGACGAGGGCGCGGGTGCGGGATCCGGCCAAGAGAGAGAAGGAGCTTGAATGCAAACTCCTCGTAGGACTTCCGCCTCTCCTGTGATCAAGGGCGCTGCTTCGGGTAGGCTTGGGACCTGGAGAGGAGAGGAGCGATGCGGTGCGGGCTGGTGCGCAGCAGGACTGATGGTGAAGAGACTTGGGCGCTGGGGCCGGTGTTCAATAATTTTTAGAGGTGGGCGCGAGGTTGACACTGGGTGCCAAACGACGGCGGCGGCGGAGAAGAGAATAGAGAAGATCGGGTGAACGAAAGGTGAAGGGCGAGAAAGTTGGGTGGTGAGAGGACGACGAGGTGCAGGGCTGGCGAGTAGAGAACCAATTCTCAAACCTCTGTTTGCTCCCTTTCAGCCCTTGGCAACAAACCACAGCCTTGCAGCAGCAAGCACGCCTTCGATTCCCAGTTGGCAGGCTCGGCTGAGGCCCGGCCACAGCTCTCCACTCGAGTTGAGCACGCGCGCACGCACAAGACAGAGAGGCGCGTTTGCTCGGGACTGGCCAGAGGCGATGCGCCGTCTCGTGCGACTGCTACCGTAGTGATCCCAACAGAAAAAAAAGGTGTCTGGTGGCGCGACAATGAGGGTGACGCGTGTGGGCTGGGAGTAGAGCAAGGTTAGGTTAGGCCCCGGACTACGAGTCGGGGGGAAGAAGAGCGCGTCGGTCAAGAGGGCGAAGCAGAAGAAAGAGTGCGGAGCTTAAAAGAAAAGAAAAAAACTTGATGGGTGTCGGCCCGGAATGGTTGAGAGGGAAGGTGTTGCAGGAAGAGGAGGTGCAGGCCGCTCGCACGAGCTTGAGCTTTGAACACGAGTGAATTGGATGGTTCGAAAGCGGGCACAGCGCGGAATGGGAAAAAAAAACTGGTCCGAGACGGGATTGATGCACGCACCCTCACCTCGCTGGGCAGAGCAGGAGAGGACAGGACAGGACGGAGAGGAGAACATGCAGGACAAGACAGGACGTGGCAACGTTTGGGCCAGGCGGGCAAACGGAACCGACCAGTGGAAATAGGGAAACCACACTCACTCACCTTTGTTCGCTGGTTGCCGCGCTGGCTTTGAGGATGGGAGGTGTGGTGGTGAGGTGCAAACAAAGCGCACACACGGCTGGGAGGCGAAGGAGTAGAGACGGGGACTGGGCTGTCTCAAAGGCTGTTTGGGCGACGGCAAACTCTGTGGCTGTGGCCCGGGCAGGCACCTCCATGACTGGCCCGTGTGGGGTCGACTTTTTGCCTCCTGGCTGGCTCGTCTCCCATTGGAGGGGCGGCACGGGCTCGGTAGTTCCTCGTGTGGAGAATTGAAACGACACTGATTGCACCGTTGGCTGGCATAGGGGACATTCCGCTGCACTTTCTGCACCTTCTGCACTGCGATCCTGCGTCGCATCAATCAGATGGAAGCCGCGCCCTGTAACCCTGCAGCTGCCTGAATACCGCGACTCTGGCTAAAAGAGCTTATTCATTCTACCCAAAATGGCCGAGCCGACGTCTAAGGAACGGAGAAGCGAGAGAATACATGCGCAGGAGCAAATCAGGAAAGGGAAGGAATACGAGGGGACACAGTAGTGACGACAAGATAACCCGAGCCGCCTGTGTTTGGGGCACTTGTGTGTGTGTGTGCCAAGTCACTCTTTTTCTGTATTTTCTCTTCGTCGTGTCGCCCGATTTCTATCGGATTCTCATCAGGAACTCATCGCCCAAAGCGAGTGTGGCAGCAGGATGAGCAGCGGCATAATCTGCTCCGACAAGGGGCAATGTTCATGAAACATTTGCGCACCTCCTGGACGGGTGAGGAACAGACGGGAGAAGATAGAAGGAGCAAAAGTCAACGTCCTTGATTGCTCCTCAGACGGCAGAATTGACCCTGGCACGCGGCCTGGCAGCATATTTGCAGTTAATTTGCGTGAGAAACACGCAGTGTCATGTCCTCCTGGCCAAGGGGATTTTCCTTGTGTCGCCCAATTCTGCATGTGAGACTGCGGGTCTTGGGTGCTTTCTCCCCCAGCCGCGCACCTCTGATATTTCCCGTGCGCCCTTGTCCCACCTCCCTCATGAGCGGGCTGCGACGCTTCGTCTCGTCGGTGGCGATGAGCCTGTCGGGTCACCTTCGCAACCCTCTCGTCTGATCACCCGGACCAAATGATTAAAGCCCAGCAACCTATTCATGCTACACAACACGGAGGAGTGTCGGCCAGCCAGCCAGCCAGCCAGCCAGCCACTAAGCCCCTCTCCCCTTGCGCGCCCAGGGCTTCCTGCCTCCCGAGCCGAAATGGACGGCAAATCGGGACGCGGAGCGGCGGCGGAAAAAGATGGCCATGCAGCTCACATGAGTCGCTCTATCCACGAGCTCGAAAGGATGGTCAAGCAACACGAGGACTCCTTGCGTAGGGTACGTTTCAGGCCGTCCGTCTTCATCGGCGATTCTGTCCCTTCCCGGACGCGCTTTGTATTTGTTCCTTGGTCTCCTCGTTCTTCTGTCCCCTTCTTTTCTTTGTCATGTCTCATTAGCCGCCCGCCCGCCCGCCCGACCGTTCGCTAAATCCGATGTCGGCTCCAGGCGATCCAGGACGCAGCTCGCGCCCAGGGGTCTTCTGGCCCGGCCCAGCCGTCAGCCGCGGCCTCGGTCGAGATCATGGCCGCGGGGTACAAGGACGCGGCCGAGTCTGCGCCGCCCCTGCCCGGCCCGGACTCGCTGCTGCCGGCGCTCGTGGCCATGCGTAAGACGCACAGGACCATCGAGGAGTCCCGGGCCTTCTTGGCGGCCCAGTCTGCCGCCGCCGACAAGGCGCGGAGGCGGCTCGAGGCGGCAGAGGCGGGTCTGCAGGACCAGCACGCTCTCCAGAAATGCCTGGAGGACCGGATCCAGTCGCTCCGCAGCGGGCTCGAGTCGAGGGTCGAAAAGGGCCCCGAGGAGGTCGCGCGGGAGCGGCTCGAGGAGCTGCGGCGCAAAAAGCGAAGCTACGACCAGGAGGCGGCATCCCTGCTCAAGGCGTTCAACCAGTTCATCGACCAGCACCTGGCCCCCCTCCTCGCCGCCGAGGAGCTCGGGGGCCCCGTGGTCGGCGACATGATGGAGGTCGACTCGGACGGCCTGGTCGCCGGCTTCAGCTCGCAGGGCAAGGTGAAGAAGGCCAAGGACCACGTCGACCAAGGCCTCCGACAGAGGCGAATCGACGAGATCTGGGGGAGCCCCTCGGCCCGCCCAGTGTCCAAGCCCAGGGAGGGGTGGGACGAGAAGGCAGCGGCGGCCGCCGACATGCGGGAGCTGACTGAGGAGCTCCTCAGGAGCCTGGTCGAGTCTGGGGGCGACGGCTGGGCTGCCTACGTGAAGATTACGAGGGAGTCGGCAGCCGCCAGGTTCTTGGTCCGGTCGAGGGTGGCGCAGTTTCATCCCAAGGATGCGACTCGGCTCCGGCTGGTGGACTTTGGCAAGGAGTTAGATGATTGAGAAGCAGCGGCAGAGAAGCAGGGGCACTCGTTTGGATTCTTGCTAGTCGCGGAAGCCGGGCTTCCCTCCCTATAGTACATGACCCGACCCGTTAAAGCATCGGTTGCATAAGCGCATGCTGCTCTTGGTCTTGGAGGCAAGGGCTCCTGTTGGTTTGTGGTATTTTGGGTGATGCTCTCCGGTGGACGGACGCCGATAGCATCTCTCTCTCTCTCTCTAATTATCACACTGCTGCTAGCTCGCCACACAAAGGCACATACACACAGATGTGATTCTACTTGGGTGACTGGGCGATATCCCTTGCCCAGATGTCCCACCCTGAACTGTGAGGGTCTTGATTGGCAACCCAAACCATGACCGCTTATTCAATTGGCCAATCAGGGCGGCTGCGTCTCGACGCGTCCAGCCGTGCTGGTGGTTTTCACCACTGGGCGGGGCTTTTTGGACCCCTCCCTTGGGACCACCCAAGCTAAGCTGGAGCTCCCCTATGCGCCAGCCTGCCGTGTTGCTCCTGCCCCCCTTGATCCGCCGCCGCCTCGTCCTCGACCGCACCACCGGCCCGGCACCGTGCAGAATCTTCTTTTGGCCCGCAGCAGCAGCAGCAGTAGCAGAAGCATGACAACTGAAGAGCCCGCCGCGCCTCCTCCCGCCGTCGCATCCCCGCCGACCTCACCGCCCGCCAAACGAGTCAAGGTCGACAACACGGTGCCCATCATGTCCACCGACGCCGCTACCACCACCACGGCCGCCGCCGAGACGGCCGTCACGCTCGAGCAGTGCCCGCCGCTCCTGGTCAAGAAGCTCTCGGACAAGGCCCGGCTCCCGACGCGCGGCAGCGCCTTCGCCGCCGGCTACGACCTGTACGCCGCGCGCGAGACGGTCGTGCCGGCCCGCGGCAAGGTCCTGGTCGACACCGACATCAGCATCGCCGTGCCCGCCGGCACCTGTTAGTAGTCCCCCATCTCCCGACAAATTCCCTACATACCCACCACCGCTAGCACCACCACCGCCGTTCCGTAACTGACTCTTGCCCCATCTTGCGCGCGTCGGGACAAAGACGGCCGCATCGCCCCCCGGTCCGGCCTGGCGGCCAAGCACTTCATCGACACGGGCGCGGGCGTCATCGACGCCGACTACCGCGGCCAGGTCAAGGTGCTGCTCTTCAACCACGCCGACGCCGACTTCAAGGTGGACGAGGGCGAGCGCGTCGCCCAGCTCGTCGTCGAGCGCATCTACACCCCCGAGGTCGTCGAGGTCCAGGAGCTCGAGGAGAGCGTGCGCGGCGCCGGCGGCTTCGGCAGCACCGGCCGCACCTGAGATAGGCGAGAGCTTTTTGCCGCTCTCGCCTGGCTCCTTGGGGGCTCGGGGCAACCATGGACTAAGGTCCTAGCATGGCTTTTGTTGCGACGATAGAATCCAACTAGGATGGAGTTTGGGCTATAATTTGACATGGTCAAGGGCATCTGCTCGCATTTCCAAGGGGGAAATGCTATGATCAAGGAACAGTCGACGGACGCTATACGGGCCTGTTTTGCTTCTTTCCCCTTGAAGCATCGTGGTAGTAGGTATTGTGTAGTTATGTTGAAAGACCTCTATTATTAGTGGGCTGGGACATGCTCGTATGCGTATGGGCAAGCCCGCTCACTGAAAGATGCCTGCTCAAAAGCCACCCCTCCAAAAGAAGCGCTCATGGCCACCACATGCGAAAAAAATAAGAAGAAATAGGACGCAAACTTTCATATAATGCAGCCCAAAACTCCATTGTATCTGTGTAAGAAACAAAAAAAGAACGAGGCGAGGTGGAGAGTGAGACACTACATCTTCTCGGCCCGCAGTGCCGCCACCCTGGGGTTCCTAAGAGACTCCAGGTTCCGCACCAGCCGCAGCTCGGCCGCCCTGGACTGGTGCAGCCGGAGGTCCCTGGCCCGCTCCTCCTCCGAGGCGGCCGCGCCCTCGGCCGCCAGCCTCTCCCGGACGCGCGCCATCTCGGCGTCCATGCCCTCGAGCGTCTTGGACAGCACCTCGTGCATGGTGGCCAGGACCTTCTCGGCCGCCCTGGCGAGCGGCAGGTCCAGTGCGTCGACCGAGTCGTCGCTGACCCAGGACGCACGGTCGCCGAGCCGCGCCGTCGTCGCTCCTGCTGCTGCTGCTGTCGAGTCCGCCGCCGCGTCGGCTTGGTGTACGGCCTCGCGCATACGCGCGACCATGAGGGCGGCAAACATGTCGCCGGTGCCGCTAAAGTAGCAGTCGATGGCGGGGAAGACGATCTTGAAGAGTCGGGGCCGGCCGGCCGACGTCCTGGTCGAGCCGACGACCCACATGGACCGGTCCGGGTGGCCCAGGTGCGGTAGCGAGACGGACGTGATGATGACGTGCGGGACCCCCGAGGAGGATAAGGAGCCGCCCGCGTGCAGCGCGCCAACGGCGCGCTCGAGTGAGGCCGCGTCCTCGATCCCGACCCCGGACAGCACCTCGGCCTCGAACTGGTTGGGCAGGATCAGGTCCGCGTGGCCGAGCAGTGCCCGGTACGCCGGCACCACGTCCTGCGCCACGTAGAGGTTGCCGTTGTCCCCCATGACCGGGTCCAGCACCCAGAAGAAGCCGCCGGGCGCGCCGGCCGCACCGGCCTTGGCCTTGAGCTCCGCCGCGATCCGGCCCACGGCCTCGACGGCGGCCGCGCCGGGGATGTAGCCCGAGAGCATCATGTCGAACCCGTCGAGGTACGACTGCTTCAGCCCCTCCCAGAGGTCCGAGATCTCCTCGGCCGAGACCCGCGTCCCCTTCCATTGCTTGTAGCCCGTGTGGTTACCTATGGGGAGGGTACGCAACAAGGAAACAGGCGAGAAGAGGAAAAAGATTTTCCCCTCCCCGTCCCCGCCGGAGAAGCAGTCAGCAAACAACACCCCCGGCCGCGGCTTGGAGGGGGGTTTCGCACACATTTGTCTCTGTGACGTCCCCCCTTTTTTTTTTCATCTAGCCGGCAGGAAAGGAGGGTGAGGGGAAAGGGTGCAAAGAAACCAACTGAACTGCACTGTGTTCAACGCCGCAACCTCACAGCCGAGGGACTGCATGACAAAAACGGCGATCTTGTTTCCCACATTTCTGTGCGTTGGATCCGTGTCAACAGAGGGACTGCTATCTATACTTTCTGGATGAGCAGAGCGTACCCAGAAACAACCTATCCGCATGCGTCAGCCAAAGGCACCGAATTACTGGTGATGGAACCAAAGGGGAGAGATGTTTCCTACGTGGCTGGCTACAGCCAACACCCGAGTTTCGGGCACCATTAGACTTGACATGGCTGTGTGTACTGCTCGTCTGTGTTCCGGCAATGCGCTTTTGTGTCTGTATGCCGGTCTGGGCGATGCGCGCGGCTAGGCGCGGAAGAGCCGGATGAGTCGCAGGCGCCAAGGCTTAATCTGGGCCGAGAGCGTGATGGATGCCGAGGGGCTTTGGCCGAGTACGCCGTTTTCGTGAGGATAGACTCGGGAGGAAATCGACTTCGGGTCAAGTAGTCAAGTAGGTACAGGTAGGCGAGTTTGTACGTCTCGGGGGGACGTGGTTGAACAAATTCTGCGTCACAGCCACAGGCACAGTCATAGGCACAGTCACAGTCGCAGTCGCAGACGACGACGCCCTTTTCGCATCTCACCCACAATAAGACAGCACGGCGGGCCCAATCAGCAGCTGCCTTGCCACGGGATACAACGCGAGTTCAGCCCGGCTGCGATATCGCCCCAATGCCTGCCGGATTGGACACCGAAAAGAGAGAGGACGAGGGAGATGAATGGAGCAAGCCATTTTGGCACTCGCCGAGTCTGTTATTGCCGGGCCCCTCCATTGCCTAGGCGGGCACACTCACTGCTATCGCTCAACCCCCGTAGCGGGCAGCCAAGTGGGGGATGGCCCCCGCTAGTGGTTTTCCTGTGTGGTTTCTCTTGCACCAGCGTGACCATTACCAGCCGAGTCATCGCAGCTGAGGACCAAGAATTGTAGACATTTTCAGGGGCACGACTCGGCACGCAGCACCAGTGGATCGACCCGATCAGGCGGTTTCTTCTGAACACCCCGGAAGCTGTTCACTCTGCCACGCACCGAGATATTTCTGGAGTCCCATCCCTTCTGTCGTCTGGCCTGCTGATTTGAACCTTGGCACAAACATTCCCCCTAACCCATGGGGCTTCAGGAAAGCTGCTTGTGATAGGTAGAGGGGATATACAGGGGATTGGAGAAGCCGACGCCTTGGATCATCTCAACATCGAACTTCATTACCATAAACGGCTACTTGGATGGAATGGGTTAGCGTGCGTCTTGGGTCTGCACATTTCCCTGTTTTGTTCCCGGACTGCGGGCTCAACCACCCTCATGGCCGTCGCATACAGAAGGAGTCATCTTGAAGTACATCATCCTCTTCCGTATCCCGCGTTTATTCTTCAGCCAAACAACCAAAACCTCGGCGCCGCGCCTTGATGAAATAGACAAGATGTTGCAAAACCATGAACCAGGATGGCCCGTTTACTCGTCCTCGCCGATCTGTAAAGCTCGGTTATCAGCAAAGTAGGACACCTCGCCCAAGTGGGCCAGCCGGAATATAGAACAAGAGACATACCTTCGGCGCAAGGTAGAATCGCAGGTAGCTGCTGCCAGACAGGTTGTACTCAACCATGACGGGCAGGTCGGGTGAGAGACCAATCTTGACCTGGCCAGACAGGGCAGCGGCCTTGCAGAAGTTAACCAGATATTTGAGCGAGAAGGTCAGGCTGACGGGCTCCGTCAGCTCGATGTCGATGTTTTCCGACGGCTTCTCCACGTTGGTGTGGCTCCGGAGCGTCACGGCGCCGCTGCCGATGTCGCCGTTGCACGAAAACTTGACACCGTCCTTGTTCGCCTCGATGCTCACTGTCCGTAGTTGTAAGACGTTTAGCCACAATTATCGGCTTTTCTTTCCTGGCCTGTCCCTGTCCTTGTAGCAGAGCCATGCCGTAGTTGTCACTCACCCGAGTCCGCCATGGCCATCAAGTCCGTGCAGATGCGGCGGAACTCGGCGCTGGGCATGGTTATGGTGGCCGTGTACTCCGTGTCGGGGATGCCAAAGTACTCCTGATCGATGTCCATGAGCTTGAGGTCGTACTCGCTTACTCGGTCGTTCTCGGAGCTCTCGAATCTCAGGTTCAGAGTGTCGGGTGCGTCCTCGGCCTTGAAGGTCAGGAGGTCCTCGTTCTGGGCCGCGCGGAGGACCTTGGTCAGGGACGTCAGGTTGACGCCCAGCGCGATGTTGCGGTCGCATCGGTACGGAGAGAACGTCTCGGCCTTGAGGCTCATCGACACCAGCGCCACGTGCGAGTTGTCCATGGCCTGCAATGCGATGCCCGAATCATTGCAGTCAAAGTTGCAGTCCTGAACCAGGTCCTTGATCGCATCGACGACCTGTCATCCGCGCGCGGGGGGCTGTCAGCACTCGCCGCCCAACGACGAATATGGTGGCAGGCAGGGAAACATCTAGGGATGGACGGATAGGCCATCTCGAGGCAGAGAATACAAAGTCGGCCCGAAACTTGCCTTCTTTAGGACGCTGGCCTGCTCTAAGCGTGCCTCCAACATGTCTGCGGTTGACTGGGGCAGTGGACACCACGTTAGATGCAAAACTGGCTGTGCCTGCGGTGTTGGAGGGAGGACGTCGCCCAGGTGGGGGAGCGCTGTATCGCGCCACGACGGGCACTCACGTACCTCTTCGGTGGGGAGATTATTAAATGACCACAACGGCGCTGCAGTCCAGTCAGGAATATACTTCGTCGAGGTTCTCGCGTGCGACTTTTGGCGTGGGCGTGGGTGGCAGATCGAGGAGACCGAGTGACGAAAGGCAGTCGTGGGGGCTGGCTGAGAAGAGATCGTCCAGCCGCTCTGCGGGTCAAAGTGGGGAGAAACCCCGGCACGACGCGCTTGCTGCTCTCGCGGCGCGTCTACGGCAGTAAATTGCGTTTGCCTGCGGCCACTCAACGCGGGGCTGCCACTTTGCTACCAAGGGCAAAGCCAAAATTGGGCACACAATCACATGATTACGTGCGAGGCTGTCACGCCCCTGGACCTCTTCCATGTATGCATGGCAGTGTCGCCATCCAGCATTGTCTTGGACCACGCAAAAACTGGGCACTGACAGCTGTGATTGATGATTACAATACAACTACTAAATACTAACGCCTCTATGGTCTGAGGCAATCTGGGCTTATGTACACCGGACCGTCACCTGGAGACGACGCTCCACCCTCCATGCGACAAAAGAAAATAGCCGTGCCGTCTGTCGGTTTGTGCAATGATGATGGTGGAACTTCTGGCGTGGCGGCTTGCAAGTATGACTTTGTAAATGCTGAGAAATACTAAAACAGAATGGGAAGAAGCAACGACTGGAAGCGGCCGAGGGGCCAGCAAAGTAAGGGGATAACAATAGGTGTGCAAGTAATATGCCCGCTATTGACCACATGAATGGGCAGATATTCAGGAGAAATTAAATAACGAGGGCGTAAGCCAAAAGATATCGTCTCTATGCCAACAAAAGAAAATGCGAGGGAAATAGGCAATGATGGGGCACTAGCAAAGGAAGTTTGCGCGAGGTTCCGCTAGTGTGAGTGTCGTACGTCGTCAAATCGTGTGCAAAGCGTTGCAGTGCATGTGTTCGCCGGTCTGGTGATTCCATGGTTACAAGGACGCCCGTCCTGTTGAGGGGCTTTTGCCGTGTCGAGCCTCGTTCTTGAGGTTGAGCACGGTTTCCAGCTCCCGCAGCATGAAGCGTCCGTTCTCGACGCTCTTTCTTGACTCGGCCTTCTTCTCCCGGTCCGCCTTCATCTTGGCTATCCTTTCTTCCCTCGACATGGTGCTTCGAGGGCGTGGGAGAGCGATTGCCTCGAAGATCTCCTGGTCCGCTTCAGGGCTGCTCTTGCTGGCGAGAGGCGAGGCCTCGCCGTTGAGGGCTTTGAGGGCTTCCGCGACACCTCCTTCATCGACCGTATTGAGCCCGCCGAGCGAGAGGTCCGGGGACAGTAGGCTGCCAATAGACGATATTCGTTTCTCGTTCCGATCGATTCCTGATGCCAAAGCGGTCTTGCCCTCCTCCCAGGCCTGCACCAAGATCTTGAGGTCCTGTCCTATCGAGTCGTACTGGGACATGAGGTTCGGGCCGAGCTCCGACACGTCCTCGGCCTCGTTCAGTGCCCTATCTGATTCTTCTCTCAACAGAGTCATCTTTGCCTGGAGACCACGAATGCCTGACGAGAGCGAGCTCAGCTTCCTCAGCTGCGACCTCCACCTCTCTCTTCCGGGCGACAATGGCATCTTGGGGGTGGGGACGACGGGAAATGCTGCAATCTGGTCAGCCGAAATCTCTCGACAGCGATAGGTGATGGTTGGCTGGGGCTCCTTACATTCCTCCTCTCCGAGGATCGTAGCGAGTCGCTCGTAGGCAGTAGCTGTGGCCTCACTGAGGCTTTTGACACCCTCTAGGACCGTGGTCCACCGCAAAAAGTCCGTCTTGTCGCCGGTGACTTCGAGTGCCAGCAGGGCACAGAGGAACGACTTGCGTAGAGTGTGGAATCTAGAAGCCACCACCTTGAAAGCTCGCAGAGACTCGAGATCCTCGAGCTCGTCCTCGGTGAAACCCTGCAGTGCATCCGTAATGTCAAGCTGACTAATGTCGTACATGTCGTAGTACTTTTCCAGATCCAGTTGCTCCGAGAAGGCCTTGACAACATCGGACATCTGCATGCACTTGGGCATGCAGTCCTCGAAGCATATCCTGAGTGCCTTGCGCAGCCTCACACAGCGGCGAGTATGGCTTCGCTCGTCCATTCGGCTGATAGGCGGCAGCGGAACGCTTCTGTGACATGGTTAGCATCAGATGTTTGCAAAACAGCACGCCTCTCACGAGGCACGCGCCAAAAAGGAATGTGGCCTGCTTACATTCTGTAGCCGCGCGAGACAAGCTCCACCTCCTGGATAAGGGCAACAGCCGCACTGACGACGCTGTCAAAGTCTTGCGATACTGCCGTAAATGTTGTGACCTCGGCCAGGGCCTGCTCCCGCACATATCTGATCCAGCGTTGGCGAATGTATGCGTTTCCGACGCTAGCTGCGAGGGCCACGACAACCAAGCTGGCGAGAACCCGTTTCTTGGTCAGGTGGGAGAAACCGCCACTGTAGACCCATTTCATCGCCCACGCGATGGCGATGGCGCCCGCAACAGTCCAAACAAAACCCCCTAGGGCTTCGTGATCCCCGTTTAGGTCCGTCTCCTGACCAGGGCGCGACGGCGAGTGCTGAGCGCCGAGAATCGAGTGCCCTCCGAGCAGCTGGGATGCGATGACGGTGTAGCGGAATTTCTCGAGGAACTTGGCATTTTCGGCACGATCGATACGTGATGCGACGGCACTCTGCGGAAAGAAGTGTCAGTTGACCTGCTTCCGGACCACGGTGGGAGATGGGATAGCCCCCGGCGGGACTGGAGGAAGGGCGAGCAGATGCCTTACCGAATAGCGACTCCGAAAGGACGAAGACAGCAACATGCTATTCGGACACTCGACGCTCAGAGCCTCGGGCTTCTTGCGGAAGCGTCTCTTTACAACGGGCAGCCCGCCGGGCGCAAAGGACGCCATCGGCGGGCTGGGCGGGGGTGTGTCGACATTGTACTCGGGCTCGGCAGGCTGCGCCCAGGCGTGCGTCCCCCGGTCGTCGTCTTCGTCTATGGTGAACAGCGAGGGTGACGTAGTCAGCACAGCGAAAATGCGCGGGATGGGTATTGTTGTTGGTGTCATTGTGGACTGCGCGATAAAAAGGGGGCCAGCCCAGTCGTAAGGTTGAACCGAAGACCGAGGCAGAATAGACGAGAAAAAGAGATCTCGGGGGGAAACACACCCTTCAGGTACTCAGCCAACGGGCTCTCATCAAATACCACGGTCTCCATGAAGTGTTGGCCGAAGTGAAGGCCCCGGCTGGCTGGACAACGCACGGGGAGCTTCTTTTGACTAGATCTGGGCTACCACGGGCGGGAAATACTTCACCAAGCCAAAGCTACGACTCGGCTCGGCATCCAGGAAAGTTGGGACGGAAGGCGTATGTATGTAGGGAGGTAGGTTGGGAAGGAGGAGTCGGCAAAGGAAGCAGGTCGTCGTCCAGAGTCGCATGCGCAATCGAATGAGGCGGCGAGCATCAGTCGCAGTGAATCAGGACAAGAGGCTCTGGCCTAAGATGCATCCGACGTCCAAAGAAAGAAATGCAGCCGACTAGGTGCCTGGGGGGTGGATCACAGATTGCACGGCACAACCGCCGCCCTGCAGCCCGCCCTGATCTCAAGAGGCCGCGGCTCGCAACGCTGGACAGCACCGACGACGAAAGGGGGTGGCGGCGTGTGCTTCTCGATCCCGGGGTGTGCGTTGTGCGCCGGGGGTGTGGATGCGGTCGTCGACAAGCACCAGCACAGACGCTGCGCAACCCGCACAGCACAGCACAGTACAGGGAAGCGCCGTTCTAGCGAAAAACCCTAATGTCGGCCGGCGCGGATTGCTGCGACGCCTTCAGCCCAGCACCGTATTTGGCCCGTTTGGGAGGGTGGAGCGCTGTCTTTGCGAGTAATAAAAACAGCCGAGCAAGGGTTCACTAGTCCCAGAAGACGTGAAGGCCATCAGGACAGGAGGGTCCTGAACCGCGGTGATTTTGCAATCCAGAGCGATTTCATGCCTTAGCCAGAACCCTGGCCCTGCCCTGGGGGTGTCGGCGGATCATCGTGTGTTCGTCATTACCTTCACGTGGGGGAGAGGCCCCCGTGGCCCCTTCCTCAGGGTAGGCAGTGGCAGCAAATGAGCGCCCGACATTCAAACAATCAAAAAGAGTGGGTCGCCCACTACTGGTGCCCACGCGGAACCACCGGCGCGGCGGCAGTCAATGGAATTTGACATGAAGTCAATGGTTGGTGGCCCACCTGACGTGCCCCACAACCAAACACAATGGCCATTTGGGGTTCTGAGGAAGCTCGGCGGCAAGCCTGTGGACGTCAATGCTGGAACACACGCAGCCACAGGCCAGAACATACATCCCGATTCTCCGACGACACGCGCAGACTCGGCGCCTCTGATACCCCGCGGCTGCTAATCGAGATTGCAGGGCCCCAGTCTTTTCAGCCCGCCGACCTGGAAAGATGGCGACGGAAAAGGACTATCAGATCGCACCGATCGTGCCGGAGTCGGTCATGTACAACACAAAGGTCCGTCCGCTCGCTGGTTGAGAACCGCCCGGCCTCCAAACCCCGGCCGCGGTCTGTCCGCTGGATACGAGGGGCGCCCTCAGTAGCTGACCTGACCTCCCTCCTCCTCTCTGCTCCCGCGCTGCGCCACGACGGACCGTTGAATAGATCCTCTCCAACCTCCAAACCCTGACCGCGTCGCTGTTTGGCGTTGGCGCCGGCATCCTCGGCCTCGAGTCCTACTCGGGCTTCCTCTTCTACGTCGCATTCACGTTCCTCTCGGCCGCCCTCTTCTACGGCCTCCGCGTCGCCCCCACCTCGCTCGCCGCCGGGAAGGGCCCCTTGGACACCAGCAGATATTTCCGTGGTCCCTACGAGGTGTGGACAAGCGGGCTGATGAACGGCCTGGCTGGCTTCATATTGACCTGGACGCTGTTCTATGGTCTGGTGCGGGCATGAACAAGGATGGTTGCGGGCACACCAGTTGCCCATGGTTTTTGGTTTTCTGCATTCTTGAGGAGTCGCTGGCGTCTGGGCTGGTGGGCAATATCACGAAATTTTATGTGCTTGTTTCACAATGTTGTCATTTGCGCTGATCGGCATATCGTGAGAGCACTGGGCTCAACAAGGCAGGTTACGTCTTTACTTCAAGGAAAATTACTAGCATTCATTCTGACATATAATTACTTCGAGGCCACGAAAAACCAAGGGCCTCATAAAATCCAAAACCAATGAAAGTCGCATGAGAAGCCAACTAGAGTATGACCAACTCTCCAACTCACCTCGTCAGTCAACGATCTCAACCACCTTGCCTGAAAATCCTTCCAGCCCGGACCTATCGTGCCTCCCGCCCTCCAAAAGGACGATATGGGACCCCAGCTCGATCCACTCGCGATTGCTCAACAGCTCAAGTCGCACTTCAACCCCATCCAGCGGGGCTGTCTGCACACCTCCGGCGGCCCTGTTGTCCGACATCTGTTCCTCGTTCAGGTTGAACACATCGTCGATGTCCTCGGTGGGGACGCTCGCGGAATCGGGAGGAGATGCTCCGGCCACCCCGGTGACACGCAAAACCCTGGCGGCCGCACGAACGCTGGCGACGTATATGTTCACCAAGCTCCCCACTATCAGCGAGGCGGCCTCTGGGTCGCGGAACAGCGCGGTGAGCCCGCTCGCGGCCTGGAGCGAGACGGCGCCGTCGAGCATGTGCTTGCTTGGGATCGCCACTACCATTCCCTTTCTGATCTTGGGCGCCCTGTGGCCCCCCTGCTGCGGCGGCGCCCCCAGCATGCCGTTCTCGCCCGTGGCCCTCCCGCTCGGCACGTCCAGCACGATGCCGACGGTGCCGACCTGGCCAGCCTCGAGCGCAAGAACGGGCAGGCGCAGGCTGCGCAGACTCACCACGCGCGCGTTGTGCCACTCGCCCTTTATGGCCGAGGCCGAGACGGCGCTCCGGGACGCGATGCGGTTGAGCTCGGTGGCCGACGGGTGCGAGATGGAGAGGCCGTAGCTGCCGGGCGACTGTCGCCCCTCGGGAGAAGTCGAGCCCCTGCCGTCATCCTCGTCGGATGGGAAAGGCCCTACCACAACCGTATCCCCAACAGATAGTTTCCCGAAACGGATGTATCCTGCCACCACGGTGCCAACGTCCGTCTGGTCGACCGAACTCCCGCCAACAGAAGCATGCGACGCAGGCAAACTGAACTTGTCCTCGATGTGGAACAGGCTCGCGGGCTGGTCCGGATTCAAGGCCGGCCCGGTCAAATCGTAGGCCGTTGGTGCAGGGGGTAACGGCAATTGCTTCAGAAGGGCATGCACGAGCCCAATACCTGTGCCGTTGACTGCACTGGCGAGCACAATGGGGACGGTGGCGAGCAGGTCGCCGCTCGCCGTCATCTCACCCACGATTTTCCCAACATTGTCCATGTCCTCTTGAGGTATATTAGCCATGTCGGGATCACTTTTTCGACCAGGATGTAGCAATTTTGGGGTCCTGCCGGCCTGCTTAATGCTCGACAACACCCTGCCAAGAATCCTCTGGAGCCCAGACTTGGTACCCCTGTCCATCTTTGTCACGACGATAGCAAGGGGTATCTGCAGTCTCAGGCACAACTCCAGGTGAGACCTGGCAAGATCGAGTCCTGCGCTCGCCAAATCGGCCATGTCGTAGCTGGCGGAGGGCTTGCCGCCACCGTTGCCCGCTGGCTCTTCGCAGTCTGCCGACAAACAAAGGATGGTCCAGTGCGGCGCCCATCCGACGATGCCACGAAGGATGGTGCGCCGATATCGTGGGTGGCCGGCTGAATCGGAGACGAACGCTAAACGGCCGTCGGCGGTAAAGTCGTGAATGCCGATCCAGGACTCGATATTTCTGTTGGAGTAATTGACAATCTCGTTCCCTTTATACCCGATGAGCTCCTGCGCAACCGAGCTTGTGACGCCGGACGCAAGTTCATGCCGATGCCTCAGGAGGCTAAGCCTGCTCTTGCCGTGGCCATTGTCGAGCGTCCCCGTCGAAAGGGTCCCCAGCAAGGTAGATTTTCCCGACGTTGTTGGGCCAGTCAAGGTCACTCGTAATTGGTCCGTGGTTGCGGGACCTGCACTAGGGTTTAGTTCAGTCGAGGACAAGCTAGTCGAAGCGGCCCCGTTCGTGTGCTCGCCTCCATCGAGCTGCTGGTCGGAAGCCCCGAGGTTCGGGGTGACCAGGACCTCGGCGACCCAGAGCTCTCCGTGGTGGACCACTTGAGACGGAGGGTCCTCCAGCCACTCGCAGTCTCCAACAATGACGCGGCGCAGGATCTCGGTCACACACCCCAGGCTCGCTGCCATGATGCTCAGGTTGGCGATGCTCTCATCCATCTCGTCCTTGGCGAGGCCAACCAGAGTGCCATCATCAGCAACTCCAATCTCGTACAAGGCACCCCTGGACTCCTCCAGTCCCGGGAGCGGTTTGCCGGGCTTGACCGACACGGACGAGGCTGCATAGTCATCCGGGAGGTGGGGGATGACAAGCTCCTGGTTGGCGACTGAGGCGTGGTAGGGCGATGACTGCCGCAGCCTCCAGAACAGCTGGGTCGTGAGCTGCAGGAAACGGGACTGGCGAGTCTGGTTGGACGACGCCATGACCACCGCGCGGTGTTTCAGCAGCGCCTTGGGCTCCGAGGGCGCAGGGCGGGCCTGCTGCGAGCCGGCGATGCGGTTCGTTGTGCTCATGGAGCGGAAACCCCTCCTCTGGCGGAGGAGCAGGTGCAGCTTGTACTCGGTTGGGCCAAGCTCCGGCTCGGCGGCCAGCTTGGTGACGCCATAGTTGGCGAGCATGTCCGAGTTTGCGGGGGCCGGGCCGCGATCGGGCCCAGGGGAGTCCCGCCTTTTCCCCGGATCCGCGGGCTGGAGCCACGGAGACGAGACCCGCGGTGGGTCCGGGTCATAGGTAAAGACCGACATGGTCAAGCCGGGGGCGTGATGCCAACTCGAGTCGCTCACTCAGGGCTCAGGGGGCGGTGAGACGTGATGATACCACGGACAGGCGTCTTTGCTTTGCCACGTTGGAAATGCTTATAGTAAAAGAGAGAAAAGAAGATAGATTCCTGGCTTAGAACTGTCGCAAGTATAAAGATATTATTGCATCGCACAACGGTATCAAGGCTAATCTTTGGATCATCTTGAGTCCCTAGGACAAGCCAAGGGACGGGAGAGAGAGAGAGAGCAAACGGAGGACGAAGGCTGCCTAATCCCGTCTGGTGGGATCGAATTCAGCCGGTCGACAGGTGTTGTTGGTGGTGTTTGCCTGGATGGAGAGAAAATATGAGGGTATAGTCGCATGTAGGAAGTAATCTTAGGCAGTGGCTGAAGACATCTTGATCCCTAGGAGCTATAAGTTGTAGGAGTCTGGTGAGCCCAAGGACGGAGTTTGGGGCAAGTGCGTCGGCATAAATTGGACACGGAGTGCCTGGAAACGGCTCAGCTGGGGTCAAGATGTCACGCCCCACAGCAGCCGCCTCCCCGTCCCAGTCATCTTCCGCGGCTCAGCTCCGAACAGTCAAGGCCTTGATAAAGACACGACCCAGCGACCATGAGTCACCAAGGGGGCTTCTTTCTGCTGGGGAAGTGTTCTTTAGAGCGGGACGTTGCAAATCGAAATCGCCGCTTTTGGATTCGCGCCTGAGCCACTAAAAGCGAGCCACTTGACCAGCCCAGCATCATCGGACCATGCCGTCTTCACGACGGGGCTTCCTCAGGCCCATTAGGCAGCGTGCATCATATTGGTCAGCATGCCACGTCCCTGATCATGGTTTGTAGACAAACAGGCCCAGCTCTGCTCCATTCCTGGGTTTGGAATAAATAGCACGCAAGCAGCGCGCGTCGTAGGCGGCGAAGTCGCCAACTAGCCGTGGCCGTGCCTGCAGCCGAGGCTGGGGCTGATTATTGGGCTTGAAGCCTGACTGGAGCCCGTCTTGCCACCCATTGAACAGGCGGCATCTCACCGTGCTCACCAAACTGGACCCTTTCTTTTGCATTTGGAGGGGGCCCCACACTGCCCTCCAGCTCGAAACGCCATTCAAACACGGACCTAGGCGTGCCACCAAGCACCAGCGACTAAGGGGATCCTCCGCCTGGAAAGCCGCCGACCTATTCCTTTCCTTTTCTTCCTGCTCACCACCTCTCGATCCCGTCGACGACCAAAGAACCATTCCCATCCGTGACCATCTTCGAAACAAAATCGATTACAAACAATCAGCCAGCGACTGGACCTCGATTGTCCCACTGACCGACAGATCTCTCCCTGTCCAACCTGGCATTTCGCCACAACCCTCAACATGAAGAAGTTCCTCGGAATAAAGAAGAGCTCGAACCAGCCGGCCGAAGAGAACCCATATGCCCAAGAGCCCGCCAATGATCCCTATGCCTACCAGCAGGGCTCCAACGAGAAGGTGCTCATGTCCCACCCCGGCGGACTGCCCGGCGGTCCACGAGGCGGGCGTCCTGGTGGTGTCGGCCTCCCCGGTGGTCCTGCGCCCCGCGGTCCCTCGAGCGCGGCTAGCAGCATGAGCGGACCTTCGCCGCCATACAACAACCAACCGCAAGCACCACAGCAAAGCTCCGGCTACGGCAATGACCGGTACGGCGCCTCGGGCGGCTATGGCTCGTCAAACAGATACGGAGACTCCAACTCGTACGGCGGCGGTGCCGCCCCCGCGAGGGGTGGCCAGAACGACAGCCCCGCCGGCGGGCGTCGCCCCGGTGGCTATGGAGGCATGTCGCGCGATGCAGACGACGGTGCTGGAAGGGACGCTCTTTTCGGTGGCGCCAAGGACAGGGTTCAGAACGCCCCTCCCGGCAGGGCTCCCAACGCGGGCGCCGGAGGATATGGTGCATCTCAGGGAGGCTATGGCGGGGCGCCGACGCCGGACGGCCCAACGGGCAACAAGTACGGCGGCTATGGCGAGGAGCGCGAGCTCACCGAGCAGGAGCAAATCAAGCTGGAGGAGAGAGAGATGGCACGACAGGTCGACCAGGAGCGAGATGCGACGGTCGACACTGGCCACAGGATCCTGGGCATCATCAATAGCACGATCGAGACGGCCAACGGCACGCTGCAAAACATGGCGCAGCAGGACGAGCGTCTGCGCAACACTGAGAGGAACCTGGACTTGGCAGCAATCCACAACCGCACAGCTCAGGAGAAGACAAAGGAGCTGAAGCACTACAACCGCAGCTTGTGGAACCCCGGAAACCCCTTCATGACCAAGTCGAAGAAGGATCAGCGGGAGCGCAAGTTCATGGAGGAGCAGGAGAAGGATCGAGAACGACGCGAGGAAACTCTCAAGGACGCTAATCAGTCGCAAGCCAAGTACGAGCGTGACATGCGTGATATCCAGGATTCCATGAACAACCGCAGGGCCTTGGGCCTGTCGTCGACTCAGGCGGCCGCCAGCAACAACAAGTTTGTTTTCGACGAATCGGACGACGAAGACGATAACCCCGAAAACATGGCGCTCCGGGCAGACCGACGAGCCAAGGAGGATGAGATCAACAATATGATCATGCCGGGCATGGAGCAGGGTGTCGCGACTCTCAACCAGATCGCGCGCACCCTTGGTCAGCGTGTCAATGAGTCTAACCAGCTCATTGACAGGATCGGCGATAAGGTGAGCCGCTTGTTACTTTTCATTACTTGCTACGATGCTGACTACGTCTTTTCTTCTCTGCAGAGCGACAAGGTCGACAGCGGCGTCCGCACCAACCGCCGCAAGCTGGACGATATACTCAAATAAACGAAGAAGCGCCAAGGCGAGGTACATAGATACCTGTTGGATGGAGAGATGGCTATGCCACTTGCCCTTGGAGGGGTTCGAGACCCAGCAGCAGCCTGTCTCTCTGTAAGGGGCGTTGCTCAAGAGTAGGATTGATCGATGTTTGCACGCGTCAATGATTATTCCCGTTGTTTAGATTGCTGCATGGGTGGTTGTTCCCCTGTTGTCTTTGTTGTTAGGTTGGCTAGGTATTTTTGCATCATGATGTCAAATTTCCGTTGTCCTATTTGGACAGTAATTTTGTAATTCAAGTGCTATCGAATCGAGCACTCATCCGAATCCGAAGCCGAAGATTTCAAGGCTGGGATGGTGGTTGCTTTGAGCATGGCGGCTACAGGTGGCACAGGATGTGGGTGTTCTTGGCCCGTGGCCCCTTACCGTGCAGCTTAAAATGTGGGACAAGGTACCGTCTGTGCAAGTCCATGACAAAAAAAAACGAAGGAAAAAAAAAGCCGCCTCAGACGGTCAAGCCCCAAGGCCAAAGTGAGGAGCCTGTGCTGCGCTCGGCAGCTAGATGTGCATAATTCCCACACTTCCTTTCGCATTCAACAACTCACCAGATTATGGACGGTCACGTCTCAAAAAAACGCAAAAGGGACAGAGATGCGGGAGATGGTTCTGTCCTCAAACTCCCAGGCGGCAAGACCATTTCACTTGATGGCTTTTTGAATGGCGTGAAGCCAAAGCCAAAGCCAGCATCCACGGAAAATGGCGAGGCCGCCTCTGCATCAAAAAAGGAGGCACAGAGACCACCAGAGCCACCTGCCGGGGCTGGGCTGACAAGGCCCAAAGATCCGGCTCGACGTCGCAAAAAGGACCGGGAGCCCGATGCCGTGTCGACAACAACAAAAGGCGACATATCACTGCTTCCGGTCCGCAGGGCGCTGCCGATATGGGAGTACCAGGAAGCCATCCGCAAGCACATGCGGGACAATGACGTCCTGATCCTCGTCGGCGAGACGGGTTCCGGAAAGAGTACGCAGGTGCCGCAGTTCCTGGCCGAGGAAAGCTGGTGCCGCCGCCGGGTGGTGCCCATACGGCTGCCCGACGGCAGGACCGAGCAGAGGGCCGTGGGCGGCGTCGTGGCCGTCACGCAGCCGCGCCGCGTGGCCGCCACGACGCTCGCGCACCGCGTGGCCAGGGAGGCGGGCACGCCGCTGGGCACGTCGGCCGCGGGCGGCCCGGGGCGCCAGGAGGGGCTCGTCGGATACTCGGTCCGCTTCGACCACAACGTCCCCAAGGGAACCAAGATCAAGTTCCTCACCGAGGGCATGCTGCTGCAGGAGCTTCTGCACGACCCCAGTCTCAGGCAGTACAGCGCCGTTATTGTGGACGAGGTCCACGAGCGAGGAATCGACGTGGATCTCCTGTGCGGGTTCCTGAAGCAGATGCTCCTCTCGCCGGACAAGCCCGGCCGCGGGGGTGTGCCACTCAAGGTCGTGGCCATGAGCGCCACGGCCGACATTGAAACTATGGAGGAGTTCTTCTCAGGTGTAGGTCCAGATCCTGGAACTACTGGACTGAGCAGTACGATGGAGCCTGCGTCCAAGACGCTCAAGATTCAGGGCAGGCAGTTTCCAGTCCAGACCATCTACTCCCCCAAGCCGGTGGCAGACCTGGCAGACGAGGTCCTAAAGACGGTGTTCAAGATACACTGCGGCGAACCCCTGCCCGGCGATATCTTGGTGTTTCTGCATGGCCAGGAGCAGATTGAGCAGATGCAGAGGCTCATCGAAGAGTACGCCGCCACGCTCGCATCCGATGTGCCCAAGATCAAGGCTCTTCCGCTGTATGGCCAGCTCTCGATCGAAGCCCAGCATACCGCTTTCAGGCCGCTCAAGGGACGTGTTCGAAAAGTGGTGCTTGCCACCAATATTGCAGAAACCTCAGTGACGGTACCTGGAGTACGATACGTTGTCGACACGGGCAAATCCAAAACGAAACAGTACCGGCCCCGTCTCGGGCTCGAGTCCCTCCTGATTGGGCCCATCTCACAGTCGTCTGCTATCCAGAGGGCTGGCCGTGCCGGCCGTGAGGGGCCAGGCAAGTGCTATAGACTGTATACCGAAGACGTGTACAAGGAGCTGCGAGAGGCGGATCCTCCCGAGATCCTGAGGAACGATGTGCAAGACGCCGTGCTGATTATGAAGGCGCGCGGAGTTGAGGATCTGCTGTTGTTCCCGCTCATGGACACACCCAAGATGGCGTACATGGAGAAGGCGCTCACGCAACTCCATATCCTCTCGGCGCTGGACGACAACGGCGCCATAACGGAGCTGGGCCGAAAGATGGCACGGCTCCCGGTTTCGGCGTCGCTAGGACGCGTGCTGCTGGCGGCAGCAAGCCCGGCGTACGACTGCCTCCTCGAGGCCATCGACATCATCTCGTGCATCAGCGCGGGCGACGACCTGTTCCACCAGCTGCAGTCGGAGGAGGCGCGCGAGGAGGCCGAGGAGCTGCGGCGCGAGCTGCGGCGGCGCGAGGGCGACCTGATGACGTACCTGACGACGATGCAGATGTACACGGCCGAGGGCTCGGACCGGACCGACTGGTGCCGGGCGCGGCGCATCAACATGCGCACCATGCGGCAGGCGCTCAACATCCGCAAGCAGCTGCGGGCGCTCTGCGTAACGGAGCGGCTGCTGCCCGAGAGGCCGGCCCCGGACCCCCAGCCGTTCGCGCCGCTGTCGCCCGAGGGGGCCGAGGCGCTAACAAAGTGCTTCATGAAGGGCTTCTGCACGCGCACGGCGACGCTGGCGCCCGACGGGAGCTACGTCACGACGCAGGGCAAGCACGTCGTGGCCATCCACCCGTCGAGCGTGCTACACGGGCAGAAGAAGGAGGGCATCATGTTTCTAGAGCACGTCTTCACGCAGAAGAACTACGCCAAAAAGGTCGCCGTCATCCAGGCGGTCTGGATCCCCGAAGCGCTGGAGGGGTTGTGGTAGACTGAGGCTGTCTGGCGTTGAGCTTTTGTACCTGGGCGCAATGGAAAGGTGATTTTCGTTAAGCAGGATATGCAACAAGCGTGCCATGTAGAAGATATAGACATAATTTGCGCGCTGTAATCCTGCCCCGTATCGAAAATCACATTGCCTTTCTCCCGTTGCGTTGAATCCAACTCCTTTGCGCTTTTATATCTCTTAGAGTCCCTAGATGAAGGACAGTGTGGTATATGCGTCATTGACACAGTACCGCAAAGCTCAGGCCTGCCTCGGTGGACCCCAGTGGCGACAGCCTCAAGCCTGCCCGGTTAACCCGACCCGGAGCTTCCTGCACTACAAACCAAGCCGAGAGAGAGACTCCCAAAGAGCGCCATTGCTTTCTCGCTGTCTAGACACACCGGTGCGGCCCCTGCAAAACGCACCCAGCCATGAGAGCCTCGGCCGCGAGGCTCATGGCGGCGGCGGCCTCGACGCCGCCGTCGTCAGCCCTGAGGCCGGCGCCCCTGGCGCTGCTGCCGCCGATCCCGCTGTACCGGCGGCTGCTGAGGGCGCACCGCAAGCACCTGTCGCACGAGATGCGCGTGCTGGGCGACGAGTACGTCAAGGCCGAGTTCAGGGCGCACCGGAACGTCGACAACCCGGCACATCTGGTGAGTCTGAACCCGCTCCGGTCACTGGCCTAGGGGTGGAAAAAAAAAAACCGGAGGAAGAAGAAGAAAAAACAGCCGGCTGACGAGCCGCACACCCCGGGCACAGATTGGGTTCTTGACCGAGTGGCAGCTGTACGCGCAAACGGTCGAGGGCGACTCCTGGGCCGAGGAGAAGATCGACCCGGCAAAGATGCAAAAGCTCAGCGGTATGTGAGGGTTTTTGCCCGTTTCTGCTTTACACGTGAAGGTAATCTAATGTGTCTCCTCCGACAGAGGAACAGGTCGGGCAGCTCTACGAGCTCATGATGGCCATAAAGACGAGAAAGAACAGGGGAGGGGAGGGGGAATAGATGTAAAAATAGCAACAGTGTCTGAATTTATACCAACGCTAGAAATGTAATGTCTTTTTTGGACATTTGGGTTGTCACTCTATGCTACGGCTGTAAATACTACTCACGCAATAATCTCATTTCCTAGGCCCAGATTTTCACGTTGCGATGCAGTTTAGTTACTCAGGCTGAGTTTTGTTTTTCGGTCAAGTTTGACATGATGCTCTGTCGCGAATCGCCGCCACGTTAATTTGATGCTGGGCGTCTAAATTTTTAGCCCTAACCGGACATGCAACTGCCCGTGAAACAGGTCTACTGGAAAACAAACCCGGGAATCCGGCTGTGCAACATCGAGAGAATACCGCGAGACAGCAGGTAGGACGAAAGTCAAACGGTGAAAAGCAAAGAGCTAGGGAGAAGAAGACAAAAAAAAAGGCCCGAAGGAAACAGGTTCCGATACGTCGGGTGCTTTCAGCCCTGTCAGATCCCCCACTTGGGAGGGAAAAAAAAAGAACCCCACCCTACGCTCCGAAACATGGCGTTTTCCTTTTCGTTTGCCGGGGACGACATAGAAGACGACGGAACGCAGCAGCAGCAGCAGCCGGAAAGCAATGTCGTAGCAGGCGGCGGGCAAGACCAGGGACCTCGGGGCGGCAGCAGCACCAGCGCGTTCCCGGTGCAGGGCCGGGCGCAGCTGGCGGCCGAGCGCCACGACCTCGGGCGCATGCTGGCGCAGCTGCCGTCCCGCATCGCGTACGGCACGCTCGAGGTCGAGGCGCAGGGGGGAGGGGTTACGCGGCTGCCGCGGCGCGAGCTGTGGGACGTGCGCGTGCAGCTGGCGGCCGAGGACGAGGGCCTCACCGGCGGCGGCGGCGGCGGGCACGACGAGGCCGGGCTCGGGCAGCATGACGTCCGCACCGGCATCTACGAGGGCGGCTTCAAGAGCTGGGAGAGCAGCGTCGATTTGGTCAAGGTCCTGGCCCGTCACGACATGTCGCCCGCCCTGGCGCTGGCCAAGGGGCCTGTTAGGATGATCGAGGTATGCGAAGAAAGAAAACGCCACGCGCTCCTTTGCCACCCCCTCAGCCCCAATGCCCCCCGCGTAGCGTGCACGGACAGATTCTTGGCTATGGGGTATCATGAAGTCTAGGGCGGGAGAGAAAAAAAGGGTAGCTACTGACGCGGCCTTTGCCTCCAACAGCTCGGATGCGGAACAGCACTGCCGTCGCTTGCCGTCTTCCAGTGGGCGGCCGCCCTGGAGGAGGCGGCGAGGTCCCCGCTGTCGCTGACGCTCGCCGACTACAACCCGTCGGTCCTCCAACTCGTGACGCTGCCCAACTTCATCCTCGCGTGGGCGCTGCTGCGTCGGGGCGAGAGCGAGCTTCTCCAGGAGGCGCTGTCGTCCGAGGAGAACCTGGACGGCGGCGGAGAGCTCGAGCTGGACGACGAGGTCAAGGCCGCCTTTTTGTCATTCCTCGAAACTTCAAACATCTCGCTCTCCTTCGTCTCGGGCGGCTGGTCGCCGGCCTTCGTGGAGCTCCTCTACGATGGGCTGGGCGCGCCTTTGCAGCAGCAGCAGCAGCAAGGCGGCAATAGCAGCAGCACCCTAGTGGTGGGAGCCGAGACCATCTACTCGCCCTTTGCGCTGGGCGCCTTCGCCGACACGCTGCTCGCGGTGCTCCGGAGGGAGCGGTCGGGCGGCGGCGGCAGCGCGACGAGCATCGTGGCGGCCAAGAGGCTGTACTTTGGGGTCGGCGGGTCACTGGACGACTTCGTCGACAGGGTCGCGGGGGAGGGCGTCGACGTGCGCTGGCTGGCCGAGGAGACCGAGGGCGTGCGCCGCGGGGTCGTCCAGTGCTCACTGCCCTGAAGCGTCACACGACCATCCCGCCGAGAATAGGCTGGGGCGAAGTAGCTAGTCTAGACTTTTCGGTACCGACCTCGATCAACAACCTGTTTCCATCTAACGGGGCAGTGGCAATAAAAAGGCCACATAGGGACATGGGAACACGCAAGTGACTTTATCTGCAATATCTCGATAAAAAGTGCTCATCAAGCCACCTTCTCGGCACCAAGGACGCATGGTACTTCCCCTCTTGGCGGCCGGTCGTCGGTGAATGCTCACTGGTGCTCTGACATGGAGAAATGTTGCGTAACATGGCGAGACGCATGCAGTAAGCAGGAACGGGGCACACACACCCTTTCGAGAAAGCTCCGCGCGCATGGAGGAGAAGAAACGGGAATAGTGGAAATAAAACAAGGCATGTCTTTATTGGATGTGCGTCATAACACTGCCAAGAATGGATGCTCGCATTCTTTGACTGACACTTGGAGCGAGACTTCCGAGTGGCAATGCAGCACCGAGCGATTGAGACGGCTGACAAGAGACGTACTGTGTACGTTGTCATGCTATGTATTGGATGGCTGCACAGAACCTTTTCCTCGTGTCGGGTTGGAGAGAGGGGGTGATGGCTGACGGCGGCGGCTACTAGGCCCGCGATTCTGCCTGGCAACTGCAGTAATTCACACAAAATATTGGGTGGCAGTGGCCGGCCAGCCAGCCAGACAGCGCCTGGACCCAGCCTTCTAGGTGCGGTAGAGACGCCCGTCCAATGGGGGAGCGGCCGACCTGGGATCAATATTTGTTTAGTGTCACGTTAGAGTGTTTCCGCCGCTAGTGCCAGTGCTAGATGCAGGGAGCGCCTTTGTTTCTTCTCGCGGGGCTCAAGCTTGAGGTATGCGACCGCTCGGGGAATTCCATGACTTGACTGCGGTCGTGGATGGCTAGATGCATCTGCAACCGCCCCCGTCGCACAGCCATGCAGTCCATCAATATGCAGCCCATCAATGGTCTCTCGCCTGTGCTTCGTCCAGAACAAATTCAAGCATTTCCCGCTGGTTGGTGGGTGGGGCATCAGCTCTATGCCGCCAACGGCGTGCGGGCTTCCGCAGATATGGAGCCTCTCTCTCTCGCAAGCCACGCGTCGGTCCTAGCTGAGTGCTAGGCTGGGCTGGGGACGGGGGCGGGCAGATCTCAAGGTCCAGCCAGCACTGAGGCACGGGAGGTGAGCAGCGACCAGACGCTCGCAATGCTCGCTCCCGTCGGTAGAAATGCGTGGCCCATCGAGCCATCGAGCCCACACCCCCTGCAGGGATGCGGCCGGCAGTGACTGTTGCATCACAGCTTGACAGACAACAAGCTCCGCGTCGACAGAAAGGCCAACACGAGCGCGCCGTGCTTCCTGCCGTCGCATTGGAATGTCCTTTTGGGGCTCATACCCTTTTACCCGTGGTTCTCGCTGAATCGGGGCGTGGCGACATGTTGAGAGGGAGGGGGCACGGCATCGGCATCATTACCCAATTTCCAGCCGGAGCCACTCTCTGCAAGGCTCCAGCGCGGCACCAGTCGATGGGCCAGCGGCTAGTCCGATTAGGGAAAGCAGATGACGCTGTGGAGAGCGGGCCTTGGCTGGGCCCCCTGCCCGCCCTCCGCGTTATTATTGTGGATACCTTCCTGGCGTTGGCAAGGTTGGGACTGAGATTGAGATGATGGAGGGTGGGCCGCAGCGAGAAAGGAGCGCCCCAAGCTTGGCGTGCCTCTCCAGGCCGTACGCGAGAGTGTGCTTGTCCCCGAGCCCCGAGGCACAGGCGCCGGGCCAAACATGGGCGCTCTCGACTTGATGGATGGATAACAAACTTTTTGCGGTCGAAGGTCCTGGGGGGTGTCATTTTAAAAGTGGCGCCGGCTGCAAAAACCACAACAATAAAAGCCGTCGCCCGCCGCGCCTTCCCCAGAGAACTGTCGCTTCCTCTTCACGGCCTTCCAACTCCTTTCACTCTTTCAGGGACTAGTTGACTGCTTCGAGCTGCCCATATTACTTTATTGTAATATTGTAATCCTGAACGGTAAGTGACGTCTCCCCATCGCGTCTTCGGCCCATTCCAAGGAGTCCCTCGCACCCAACACCCGTCTAGATAGGACGGACGAGTCGAGTAACTGCCGCGTTTCACTGCATTCCCCCGTCCATCCCGCCCTTCTTGACACTGGTTCCCGTCGTCACCGTCGCCGCGACCCGAGTGGGCGTCATGCATCACACGCGCTTTTGGCTTGGGGTTTCTTTATGCATTCTGCCCGACCCTGCTGCCCGCACCCCACCCATTTGACCTCGTTCGCACCTTCCGTCTCTGCCCTACCCGCCTACTCGCAGCCTTGTTCTGCACTTTGACTTCCCGCTTCGATGGACCTGGCTGCTTCTATTTCCGCCTTCATATAATCACTGCCACTCTTGATATCGACACTCAACGCTAACAGTCGACACAGCTTCTTTGCGCTTCTCAACCTTCGCTCAGCACCGTATCACCACACCGTCGCCAAGATGATGTTCACTTCTATCATCGTTGCCGCCCTGGCTACCCTTGCCGCGGCCAAGCCCAGGTTCACCAACAGCAACTTTGATGTTGTCACCGGCAGGACCTTCGAGCTGAAGTGGGCCGATGCCAAGGGCCCTGTCACCATCGACCTCCTGACGGGCAAGGCGCCCGACGGCCTGAAGCCCGTCCAGATCGTGGCCAGTAAGTAGAACGTCGTATTCGGTACTGTGTTATAGAAGAGACCGACTAACATGCCTCAAGCCGGCCTCACTGGAACTTCGTTCGTTTTCGACGTCCCCAAGAATGTGCCGAGCGGCGATTACGCCTTCAGCGTCCGCGACGGCGAGGGAAAGGAGGACATCAACTACAGCCTGCCCTTCTCCCTGGTCGGCACCGGCTCCTCCAGCACCACCAGCGGCGTCAGCAGCACCATGTCCTCCACCAGCTCTCGCTCCACTACCAGCTCTATGACCTCCTCGAGCGCCACCACCATGGTCACCTCCTCCTCGACCAGCGTCAACTCCACTGCCACGACCTCGTCCGGCTCCTCGTCTACCAGGTGTATGTATCTTCCTCAGCTAAAGTACGTGCTGAATGTCGACCGAACTAACATGACCTCGTTTCTAGCCTCTTCTACCACGTCCTCCACCTCCCCTGCTCCCACGATCCCCAACTCCAACGGCGCCGGCAAGGTCCAGTCCTCGCTGGCCCTGGTTATGGTGGGCGCCGTTGCTTATGCCTTCTTTAACTAAGAGGTCATGGCACCAGGTCTGATTTCGGGCGTATTGGGAGTTCTTGGTACTGAATGATCGTCGCTCAAAGATTAGACGGATCAAACTCATTCCGTAGGGGATTCGCATAGATTACGTACAGACCATGCTGCTGCTTTGCTCGCAGACAGGGGCTGGGGATTATTCCATGTAATGATCATAGTCGAGGTGTAACTCCTCACATAGCACTGCAATCACGAGTCTACGGGGATTTCTCCGCCATTGACTCGATCCTTCAGCGTTTCCCTGCCGTCCGCGAGTTCCATGACTGAGTTTCCCGCGGCATCCGTTGACGAGCTGGCATCGATGAAGATGTGGGGAGATGTTCCCTGGAGGCAGGCCAGGCCCTGGGAGCCTGTGTCGCTTACCTCTCGTGGGGCATTTCAATACGTGCAGTGCAGCTGATGCAGGGGATTCTACAGACCGCGTTCTCATGGGCGAAACTTTCCACGGATACATGGAAAGTTTGGCTACGGGAAAATGCACGCATGTATTCGTACCGTATGCCTCGGTACACCTTACGGTTGTGGTGCGCCGTAGCACAGCAAACGATTCGGCAACACCGAGGACACGACAAACCGAAGCAGCGCAAGCAACAGCGTCTTACCAAACATAAGCCTGTGCAAACCAGTGCAAACACAAACACGGTCCTCTCCTCGTCTAGTACCCAAGATGCAACCCCAAAAAAACAAAAACAATACCTGTCCTTAGTGTGCGTCCGTCGTCTAACCCTGGGGGGCCTTGGGGAACTCGAGCCCGTATAACCACATGATACCCTTGGCCCGGCCAAAAAAAAAAGAAAATGGGAAAGGGACACGACGAAACAATTGTGTGTTCCCAGACACTTGAAGCACTCAAGACACAACCTATGCAGACACGTCCTCGCTGCTGCTACCAGAGGAGCTTGCACGCTCGCCGTGCGCCCCCTCCTCATCGCCGTCCCCGCTCTCGTCCCCGTTCTCGTCCCCGCCGGTGCGGCGCGGGGGCGGCGACCAGGGCGCGACGTCCTCGCAGCCCGTCGGGACGCGGCAGCGGTCGCGGGCGTCGCACGTCTTCCACAGGACCTCGCGGAGCTCCGAGAAGACCTGGGCGGGCGCGTCCATGGCCCAGATGACGTCGAGGTGCTCGTACTCGGCCACGACCTTTGCGTGCACCACGTCGACGTGCGGCTCCCGGCCGCGCTCGAACCGGCGCAGCAGCCGGGCGCCGTCCACCAGGTCGTCGCGCCCGCACACCCACAAGGCGAAGGGGGGCGCCTGCGAGTTGTACCACGCCGTCGACCCGCGCGCCTTCCTGCCGTCTCCGCGCCGGCTGCTCTGCGGCGGCGACTGGCGGCCGGCGGCGGCGGCGGGGCCTTCCTTGGGCTGCTGCTCAGGCGGGCTAGCACCGGCGCCGGCGCCGGCGCCGCTGGGGCCGGGACTCGGGCTCGGGCTTCGGTCGGCCACGCCCTCGGGGTCGAGAACGAGGTTGCGCGGCCACTGCTGCATGGGGCTCCGGCCGTGCTCCGGCTGAGAGTTTCGGCCCGCCTCCTCGGCCGGGCCCCCTTGCCCTCCCTCTCGGCCGCCGCGTCCTCCTTCTCCTCGGCCCGCCACTCCTCCTTGGTGGCCAGGATGCACTTGTGGCGAGCGAAGCACTCGCGGCCCAGCCACCACCTCATGGACTCGGCCGAGACATAGACGGGCGCGAACTGGAACATGCGGTCGCGCAGGCCCCGGTCCCAGCGCTCGTCGGTCCAGTTGAACAGGAACGAGAAGACGAGGTAGCCGAGGTGGCCGTAGAGGCGGGGCGGCAGCAGCCCGTGCATCCGCATCATGAGGGGGATGAAGGCGTGGATCCCGAACATGAGGCGGAACATGGAGGGCGTGATGACCCTCATGAACTTGAAGTACATCTTGCCGATGAGCGGGCCCGCATAGGCCGCGGGGGCCAGGGCGCAAAACACCGTCAGCTTCTCACCCAGGTCCGGCCGCTGCTCCTTGGCGAGCGCGACGAACGTCTGGGTTGTGCCCTGCGAGTGGCAGACGAGGCCTATCTTTTCGAATCCTGTCTCATACAGCACCCGCGAAGTCAAGGCGGGGAGATCGAAGACCTGGCATAAGTCGTCGTCAGAACGCAGGTTAGTTTAATCCTACCAGTAACACGGCTGTAATAGCAACTGGCCTTACTCACACCCATCTGTCGGATATTCCAAGCCCACATCCTCGGGTCTTGGTAAGTTAAAAGGCCATGTTTTGGGCTGAAGCCGCAGCGGTTATTGCCCAGCCATACATCATATCCCGATTTGCACAGATACTGAGAGACCGATTAGCATTGCTGTCCAGCAAGTGAAGGACAAGGTAGGGCAAATGCCAGCGGAGAGACCAACAAATGCCAGCGAGTCGTCGTCGTTGGAGCAGTACGCGCCCGAGCTCTGCAACAGGCCGTGCATAAGCAACACGGGAAACTTGCGGGGCCTGTCTGGATTCCTTAGTCTCTTCTTGCTGTTGGCGAACACCTCTGGCCCGCGCTGCTCGCGCTCGGCGGGCGGGAGCTCCTCGTACTCCCTCGGGTCGTACACATGCCAGAGGTCGATGATGAACCCGTCCTCCGTCTGGACCTGAAACTCCTCAATGTCAAGTCCGACACGACGCGCGTAGTACGCCACGTCGCACTTGATGGGGTCGGGACCGCCCTCGGTGGGCACGTATCCGACGCCGACGTTTTCCTTCTCGCCCGACGTGTCGCGAGCCCCGCGGCGTCGCCTCCAGTTGCGCATCTCTTCCCGGCGTGCCACCGCGCGCCTTTTTTCCTCCTCGTAAAAGACCCGCTTCGCGTCCGGATCGCGCAGCATGAGCCTCTTGACGATGCGACCGCATACCGGCGGGATGCTAGTGAACAGGGCGCCCAGGACGATGACGCCGAGGAAGGCGAGGCTGAGGAAGAAGGACGTGACGCGGAAGGTGGTGCACTGGACGTTGCGCCAAAAAGACGGGGGCCCGTACAGGGGTAGCGGGGGGAACAGCGGGTTCGTGTGCGACGGGGGCATCGACCGGCGCAGCGAGCCCTCGCCCGACTTCTGTATAGCATTGCCATTGACGTCCCGGAGCGCCTTGTCGAGCTTCGCCGAGCTCTGGCCCGGCTGCTGCTCGCCACCGGCCGCTTCTACCGAGGCGCCGCTCGCGAGCTCGGGGGAGGAGCCGTCGTCGTCCCGGGCGTGCTGCGTCTCCTCGAGCGCCTCCTTGAGGACGTTGAGCTTGTGGGCCTCGAGGAGAGGCACGGCGGGCAGGCGGTTCCCATCGGCCGTGACGACGACGGGATCGTGCGGCGTGACGAAACGGGCCTCGACGGCGGCACTGGCGCCGCTGTCGCCGCTGTCGGTATGCGTCAGATGCGAGAGCTTCTCGGACTGCTTGGCGAACTTGGCGGCCGAGTCTCGGACGAGGGAGCCGGTCTTGTGTGAGAAATCGCCGTCTCCCGAAGGCAGCCTCTCCGTCTCTGGTGTTTTGTCCCCAGCATCGTCAGGGGGGCTGCTCTGGGATCCAGCCTCGATGGCCATGTCGCGCAAGCCAACCCAGCTACTCCCCGCCCGGCCTCCAATTCGAAAGGGCGATGTGTGATTACCAATGCTGTGGTTACCAACGCCCTTTATGTTTACGGATCAGGAAGGATCTGACAAGAGTTTATGTAGGTCGCCCAGCGTGATCTTGGAGAGGACAGGGAGGCCGCGTGGGAATTCCAGTGGCCACAGCGGTTTCTCAAGGCATGAAACCGACTGGTCTGCTGTTGCATGCAGCAATAAATACAAGCCTCTACACCAACAAGACAAAAGGCGGTCGCTGCGTGTTCTGGGTCAAGATCAGGATGTGGGCGATGCATGTCCATAATCAACTGCGCGCGAATCAAGTATGGGCGTCTAGAATCGAGGAGACGTCATGGAGAGAAGTCGCGCTCAACGAGGTACCTGATTCCCAGTACCCGGGGTACGAATTCCACCTGGACTTGGGCAGCCATTCTGCAAGTAATCACAGGTAGCGGTACCGAGCGACGCCTGTTCTCCGCATTGGACTTCCTTCTGGACAGACGCCGTCTGATAATAAAAAATAAAAAAGCCCCGACCGACCAACCCTGCAGTGAACGCTCAGCAGACTAAGAAAGCCAAAGACCTAAACTACGAATGTTGCAGGTCAGTTCGAGTGAGATGCTGCGTATCTAGAATGAAGCAAGTTCAGCCAGGGGAGCATTGCGTCATTTTGCGGAACAAAAAATGCACCTTGGACTACTGTGTATTGGCACAGACATGTGAAACTCAGGGCGGAAGCCCCCGATTGGGACTGCAGCAGTCGTCATCCACATCGAGGCTAGGACTGTCGTTTGCCGAAACCAATAAACAACCTGAGGTTACTAGGTCCATTAATACGGCTCGGGGAAAACATTCCGCAACAGTAGATTTTATTCTAGTGCAGATATACCAGAGGTAGCCACCTCATGTCTACCGTGTATTTGTCAAGATGGGGTTCACGTGACCGTGTACCCCCTTGGCTACAGTCCTGCCTGCCATTTGCCAGCCGAGACGCGCTGCAGGCAGGAGGGGCCGGCGCCGCGCTGGGCTGGACCGAGGCCCGACCCAATCCGCTGGAGCTGTGAACTCCACTGAATTTGAGATGATCTTGATACCAGACTAGCGGCGACCTGTGCTGGACCTGTCCGAATTGCAACTGCTTCTATCCCACCCTGCCCGTCGACGTCGCACAACCCATAGAGTCGCCCGCTCGCCCGCCCGCCCGCTCGAGTGCGTCCGTCGCCCTCCTTGGTCCGCCATGGACGCGGCCCCTGCGCTCGCCTCCCGGAAACGGCGCCGGAGAAGGCGCGAGGACAAACTGCCCATCTCGGCCCGCCTCGCCCTCGACGACCATCTCCGCAGCGATGTCGGCATCCTGTCCGAGGACCTGTTCGCCGACCTCTTCCCCCACCTGCGCAACCGTAAGCTATCTGGTCTTTCTCGTCGCCGTCCGCCTGTCTGCGAAGCCAGCAAGCAAGCAGTCCCCCCGCCCCGTAGCTGACACGCCTGTCCCGGCCGCCCCCAGAGCCGCATGATCTCGGCGAGGTTCACTACGTGGCCATTTCCCCCTGGATGCCCGATGCCTCCCCCGAAACCACCGACTGGACCATCGTGCCCGTCACAAAGTCCACAGCCCTGTCGCACTCCACCGTCCAGTTCTCTCCCTCCGACTCGAGCCTCGTACTGCAGAACTTCGCGACCACCCTCGAGCGTGTCGCACCATCCAAGCTATCCAGCCATAGCCGAAGCGGCATCGACATCTTGGTCGTTGACGCCGTCGCTCTCTCGCTCGACACCGTCTTTGTCAGCCTTGATGGCGACCTGGCCAAGCGCCTCGGGAACGGCGAGGGGACCTTCTTCAGGGACCACCCCGAGGTCTCGACGCTTGCCAAGGGAAATGCCTCGCCGGCTGCATCTTCCGAGCTGCGCCTAGCTACCGCTCTGCGCGCTGCCCTGGGCACCCTCCGCGTTGTGCATTCCGGCGATCTGTTCCCGCTGCCGCTACCCCCACACCCGATAACCCACGTCCCGCCGAATCCCGGCAGGGTGACGCTCTGTGAGCCCGTTGCGCAGGGTATCCTCTCTCCCAAGACCAAAATCATTGTCTCGCCTAGTCGCTCGCGCCCCAAGGGGAATAGAGAAAGGGGCTCAGCGCGCCCCGGCGGGATGCTCGACGGTGTGACCGAGGCCGACGAGGACACGGCAAACGACCAGTTCTACTCGGCTGCCGAGGAGCGCGACAAGATCGAGGTCACCGATTCGGCCGTGGAGAGCTCTGCCACCACCAGCGCGTCAGAGACGGAGCTGTCCGAGGGCGACCATGACGAGCTGTCGGACGATTCGGCCGACGATATGATATCGCTGCAGACCCCTACACTGCCGCCGCCCACCGCGAGCGGCTTGTCAACCATGCAGCCAGGCACGCCAATGACGGTGGGCCGCGGGAGGAAAACCAATGGTATGACCACCCCTGGCTCCGTCTTCTCGTCCTTTACCGCAACGACGGCGCGTCCAGACCGCCCCCGAGGCCGTCTGTTCAAGGCCCAGGGGCTTGTGAAGCCCATACCGGCCGAGCTGCTGCACCCGAAGCCGACACCCGAGGACGACGAGGAGGCCCATGTGTACGTTGACGTGGGCAACCTGTCGAGGATCGGCTGCTTTTCCGGAGACTGGGTCCGGGTCGAAGCCTCGTCGGCGCCTCCTGCCAACGGCTTCGGTCCATTCGCGCTGGGGAGCTTTGGGGAGCCAGATGCGCAGGAGCCTGCTTGGAGGCCTGCCAGGGTGTTTGGCCTGCCCGAAGGATACTCGAGACGGCCCGTCAGCCGGATCCCGAGCTCCAAGCACGGCGGCCGCAGCCTTTCCTTCTTCGAGTCGCAGGTCCAAAAGCCGACCAGCCCTCTAGCGTATGCGTCGCCCATACTTCTCGCCAATCTGGACGGCCCGTCGCACCTGCGCCTGCTGCCCCTTAAGAGGGCTATTGCGCATCACCACGGGGGTGGGCCGCACTCGCAGGCCGCGGCCGTCATGCAGCCACCTTATGCCCGCGACGTCGTCATCCAGCAGGTGCGCACTCCCGTGTCCTCATCTAGGGACTTGGAGATGGCCGTCATGGCCGGGTTGAAGTTGTATTTCGAGAAGAAGCTCCGTGTCATCAAGGCTGGTGACCTTATCGCCGTGCCCATCGACACGCAGCTTGGGCGCACAATGAAGGAGGCATCTTCGGGCGAGGGCTCCGCGATAGATGACATACTCTCCATCGCGGCTGGCTCCGCCAACTCAAGGACGCCTGACGGACGGGGCTTGAACCTGGACGAGGTGGCTTGGTTCCGAGTCTCGCACCTGCAAGCACAAAAGCAGGAGGGTATCGAGGCCGAGCAGGAGGAGGCACTATGGGGGTCTGCTGCCTGCGTCGAGACCTCAATGGCCCACCTAGAATCGTCGGGCATGGTCAATGGCCGCGTTCCTGGTGTGAAGGCGAGCACTTGGCAATACTATCTAGGCATCCTAAACCCTCCCAGCGGCGTGATAGGGTCGCCCCCTGTGGCCATCTCGGAGCCAAGGCCAAGCTACATCTCGCCGCTGCGGCGTCGTGTCAGAGAGCTGCTGGCCGCTGCGACGAGTAAAAGGGCCATACATCTCAAGGCCCCGCCCGTCGCGATCCTGCTGGTCTCTACGCAGCGAAACATTGGGAAGGCGAGGCTGGCCACGGACGCGTGCCGTGACATTGGTCTCCACACCTTCACGGTGGACGCATTTGATATACTGAGCGAGGGGGGGGCGGGTGGCAGCGACGTCAAGACGGACGGGACGCTCAAGGCGCGGGCAGAGCGCGCACTAAGCTGCGGGCCAGAGTGCTGCGCGCTCCTCGTCCGGCACGTCGAGGCGCTCACGGCGGAGCGCATGACAGCGACAATGCGCGGCATCCTGTCGGACGCGAGAGTCCTCATTGCGACCACGACGGAGCCTGACAAGATCCCCGACGGAGTGCGAGGCCTGTTTACGCACGAGCTCGACATGTCGGCGCCCGATGAGGGCGAGCGCGAGGGCATCCTGCGCTCCATCGTTGACCAGCGCGGCCTTGCCCTCGACGCCGGTGTGGACCTCGGCGCCGTCGCCCTCAAGACGGCGGCCTTGGTGGCCGGAGACCTCGTGGACGTCATCGACCGCGCCCTGGTTGCTCGGCGAGCGCGGCTCCAAGGGCTGGCCGAGAGGGCTAGTGCCGGAGGCGAGAGCGGACTTCCAGCCGTCACGGTCAGAGATGTGCTCGTGGCTGGCGGATCGGCGGTGCGCGGGCTCACCAAGGGCGACCTGGACACAGCGGTCGACGCGGCGCGCAAGAACTTTGCCGACGCTATCGGGGCGCCCAAGATCCCGAATGTGACGTGGGACGACGTCGGAGGGCTGAGCCACGTCAAGGATGCCGTCAAGGAGACGATCCAGCTGCCGCTCGAGCGACCCGAGCTCTTCGCCAAGGGCATGAAGAAGCGGTCTGGCATCCTGTTCTACGGTCCGCCCGGAACGGGAAAGACGCTCCTCGCAAAGGCCATTGCGACCGAGTACAGCCTCAACTTCTTCAGCGTCAAGGGCCCGGAACTGCTCAACATGTATATTGGAGAGTCCGAGGCGAACGTGCGGCGTGTCTTCCAGAGGGCGCGCGACGCCAGGCCCTGCGTCGTCTTCTTTGACGAGCTCGACTCGGTCGCGCCCAAGCGTGGAAACCAGGGCGACAGCGGAGGCGTCATGGACCGCATCGTGTCGCAGCTGCTGGCCGAGCTGGACGGCATGTCGTCTGGCGGCGGCGGCGGCGGAGACGACGACGACGACGACGGCACCTCGGGCGGCGGCGTTTTCGTCATTGGTGCCACCAACAGGCCTGATCTACTAGACCAGGCGCTTCTCCGCCCGGGCCGTTTCGACAAGCTGCTGTACCTGGGCGTCTCGGACACGCATGAGAAGCAGCTCCGGATCATGGAGGCGCTCACGAGGAAGTCAGTCGCCTACGCCTATTTTCCCCTAACCAAATACCACTACTTCGGTGCCCAAGCTAACGACCAAGATACGAACCACACAGGTTTACGCTGCATCCCTCAGTCTCTCTCAAGGCCGTGTCGGAGAAGCTGCCCTTCACGTACACGGGCGCCGACTTCTACGCGCTGTGCAGCGACGCCATGCTCAAGGCGGTCACGCGGCAGGCGTCGCGGGTGGACGCAAAGATAAAGGTGCTCAACTCGGAGCGAGAAGCGACAGCGGGCGGGAGGCCGCCCATCTCGACGGCCTACTTCTTCGACCACTACGCCGAGCCCGAGGACGTGGCCGTCATGGTCACGGAGCACGACTTCATGGAGGCACACCAAGAGCTGATCCCCAGCGTAAGCGCCGGCGAGCTGGCACACTACGAGGGCGTGCGCGCCACCTTTGAGGGCGGGCGGGACAAGCAGCAGCAGCAGCCGCAGCAAGGCCAGCAGCAAGGCCAGCAGCAAAACCACCACCACCAAGACGCCGGCCTGATGCCCCGCGGGCCCATGCGGTCCGTCTCGTCGAGCTCGAGCGTCAGGGGCAAGGGCAAGGCCCTGATGGCGGCCGCGCCCATCTTGGGCAAGGGCAAAGGCAAGGCCGTGGCGCCGTCGAGCAGCGACGACGACGATGACGACGGCGAGACGGTCAGCGGCCGCCCGGGGAGCGCCAACGGGAGCATCAGGGCGCGCGGGAAGGGCAAGGCCGTGGCGGCAACGGCGGATCACCTGGGCGGCTCGGGCGGCAACGACGAGGGGCTATATGACTGAAATATGCAACGCTGAAAGATCGGTGTGGGCGCGCGCATCTTGCGCTGCTGGGTAATTCTGGAGCATGGTTTTCGATGTGACGAGATAATCGCAAGTCTACGGGACGACGGGGCTGAGCGTCAGATGTCACCTCGTTTTTTTCCTATTGGGCAAAGAAGGGGGCCTATCGCAGATAGCATGGTTGTTATAAGCCGCGACTGTGGATATCATCCATCGAACACTATCAAAAAGGGCGCAACATCAAAAATGTCCGATCAAGTCGTGTTAAAAAACCAAAACAAAATGGGCGAATTACAGGCTCTGGCTCCCCTCCCTTGCTCACGCCTTGGTATCTTTGCTCTCTGGTGTCTTTGTATCCTTTGCTGGCTCCGCGCTCTTGGCAGGGGCGGCGGCCGCTACCGCCTTCTTGGGCTCCTCTTCTTTCTCGTCCTCATCGTCATCGTCATCCGAATCTTCACCAGAATCCTCCTCATCGTCATCATCATCATCATCGTCATCCTCCTCCTCCTCTTCCTCCTCTTCGGGCTCCTCCTTGATGGCGAGCTCCTTCTCGACCGCCTCGATCTCCTCGGGCGATGCGGGGCTCACCAGCGAGCCCCGGTGCGACGTCACGGGCGGGTCGACGTCGGTGGGCTTCCAGGCGGTGCTGGTCGGGCTCTGGAGGGTGCGGAGCAGGTCCTGCGAGGACGCGGGGCCGCCCCCTGCCGCCGCGGGGCTGCCGCCCTTCCACGCGCCCGTCGTGGGCGACTGGAGCCCCGCGCCGTCCGCCGCCTTGACTGCCGGTTTCGGAGCCGCCGATGCCAACGAGATGGCGGCTGGCTTCTTGGGCTCGGCCGCCGCCGCCTCCTTCTCGGTTCCTCCCGCTTTGCCCGCGCCCTCGCCCTCCTTGGACTTGGAGTCGTCGGCGGCGGGGGGGCCGCTGTTGCCCTTGCCGTAGACCTTATCGCGCAGGCTCTGGAGGCGTATCTGCTTCGCCTTGGCGGCGGCTTCCTCGGCGACGCTGAGGACGGGCAGGGCTGTGGTGGCGCCGGGCTTGGG
>NW_008804545.1:4660481-4684415 GCF_000145635.1 Gaeumannomyces tritici R3-111a-1
CGGCGGCCACGGCGCCGGCGGCAGCTGCGGACGCGGCGGCGGGCGGGACGGCGCGCTTGGGCTGGACGGGCGGCATCTTGGGGGCCTGGCTGATGGAGGGCTGGGTGAAGTCGTCGTAGAAGATCTTGACGTGCTGCTTGAGCTCGCCGTACTCGTTCCACTCCTCGATCTCGACCAGGTCGCCCAGGATGAGGCCCTCCTGGACGAGGCCGGGCAGCTTGCGCGCGCGGCCCGACTCGTCCTTGCCGGCGCGGCGGCCCCACAGCATGCGGGCCTTCTCGTCGGTGGCCATGTCGATGGCCTTGAAGGGGATGCGGTTCGCGCGCAGGATGGTCTCGAGGCGCGACGTGGCCGTGACGATGTGGGAGCTGCCCGCCGTCAGGGAGGTGTAGATGTAGAGGGCCGGGTCGGTCGAGTAGGTCGCCGCGGGCTTTGCCGCGGCAGCAGCAGGCTGGTCAGCGGCGGAGGATGCCATGACGGGCGGGCGGGTGTGTGTATGTGGGTGGCTGCTCGCTGGAGGTGAGGTCTCCTTGGCGGGTGGTTAGGTAGGTAGGGAGACGGGGAGATTCACGTCGCGTTCCCTCGGCAGGACAGCAGCTTCGTGCCTCAGGCAAATCGGGCGGGTATGTCGTCGGCGGAGCACAGGTCAAGGGCGGGGCATGGGGAGCAGCAGCTTGGGGCCAGTGCTCGGCAGTGGCCGAATGAGGGGTTCACGACGGGCAGACACATGCATTGAGGGACCCCGCGCTACGGTAGAGGGGCACACTTCAATTCGGTTTCAGATCAATTGACCTGACCAATGCCAGGGCTCTCCATTGGATTGGTAGATGGACATGGCAACGAAACAAACAAACCCATCCAAATCCAGCGACGAGAGCAGAAACACATGGCAGTCTGTCGGCGCAATTGACATTGAGCGCGTCTCTATTGTCTGCATCACATGATGCGCACGGCAAGTCGCCGCAACGAACCCATCTCAGGCCCCATCTCAGGCTTGGAATGGGGTCTGGCGAGCCTGGCCGGGTCTGGCCGCGCGATTCAGGGCCTGCGCCGTTTCCGTGGCAGGCTGACCAAGACGGAACGCTGCACTCGGCTGTTGGGCTTTGTAGGGAGTGTGTAGCACGGGTTATTGCATCATTTCTGAGAAAAATCAGGCCAACACGACAGCCACGGATAACAACTGCAGCACCACAAATGCATCGGTGCACAACTCATACGAGAGGAAGCCGGCATACACAGCACAGTCCGACGCCAACGGCGTGCCGTCCACATGCGGCGTTACCGTCCTGTGCACCCCCCAAAGCGGTAAAGAAACAGAGCGCGAGGGAGAGCACTCTCGGTGGAATGCTGCTCCCAGTTGTTGGGCGACAACGGCCCCCTGACGTCGACGGCCATGGCTGGCACCAGAGACATGCTCATCTCCACCGCCGACGAGCTGGCAGATGCATGGCACGTTGGCACCAGGCCTCGTCGCCGCCGGAAATCCGACGTGGCAACCTGGGTGCGGGCTCGAGATTGCTGGTTGGGCGGCCGGATCGAATCGATTGAGCAATCGAAAAGCAGCCCAGAGGCCCAGAGGCCTTCGCCCAGATGCCAGGCCGACGACAGGCTCTTTCAACCCAGCCACCCCTTTGATTGGCCTTCTTGGCTACAGACCTTGGCCGCCGACGATTCGAGAGCCTGCACGCCGGCCCGCACAGCCCCCGGTCGCTGCTACTTCCCATTACACATTGCACCGTGCTCTGCAGTGATTGAAGTCAATGCGACCACGACGTCCGGACCAGCGGGAGAGGGAGGCTGGTTGATCTGTCGTGTTCTTTTGGCTGGTTGTGTTGTTTTTGTCCCATGCTAAGATTGACGCTGACGCACCCACACCCGCAAACTCGCACACCCTTACCCAGGCAACGCTGGTACAACACGCAGCCACATGGTGGGCGCATCACTTGTTCTTGTCAGATCTCAATGGCGCGTGTCTTGTCGTCCCTGCTGGTGGTGTGTGTGTGTGTGAGGGCCAGTGTGGTGTGTAAGCAGCCGCGTTCCTGCAGCGCTCACTTCCTGGGCAGCCACTCCTGCTGGATTCACCCGAACAGCTGCTGCAAGGCACCAGGAACAGCTGCAGCCCCTGACCCTTGGCCATGTTGGCTGGGAATTGGGGGCTGGCGCTGGCCAGTCAGAGGCCGGGTGGGCCAGTCAGAAAGCCTGTTATTCTCGGCTCCCCTTAGCCAAATGGCGAAAAATGGAGAGATGAGGAATGAGCACCAAGAGGTCGATCCCCATTCGCCCCACCGCACCCGAAATTCCCGCGCCCGTGAGTGGGCGGCGAGCATGGGCAGCGCTGGGGCTAGTGGGTTTGCAGTGGGTTCTCTCCCAGGGGCGCCGCTGGGGCGCGGGCCTGCCAGCGACCTGGCCACGCTGCCGCCCTGGTCGCGCTCACCCTGCCGAGGAGCGCCCTGGGCACGCCGTTTGTCGCCAACTGGGGCCTTGGATTAAATAGAGCGCATGGGCCCGCTCTCTGTAGCTCCGACCTCCCCCCTTTTTCCCCTTCCTCGCTCGCTCCGCACCGTTGCCCGCATCTTGCGATTCACTCTTTTAACCCCCCGAAAAGGATTTTTTCTTTCCAGCTGTTTCTCAGCGCGCCGCTCTCTACCGTCTCCTTGTCATCACCTGCCTCTGTTCAACCCCATTCGTTTCGTCCGTCGTCTTCGATCCTCGTCGGCCTTCTCACCTCGATCAAAGCAGCCCGCCTTGCTAGCCCCGATACAGCAAACGGAGCACACGCAGGTCTTCACCGATACACAAGAGTCGCCCACGCTCGCTCAACCGGCACACCCACTGTCAAGATGCTCGCTTCGAACGTCGTCTACGGCATCGTCGCCTCCTTCGCCGCCCTCGCCGCGGCTCAGACCACGTCGGGCACCACCACGTCGACGGCCACCATGACCAGGACCATCACCATCACCACGTGCAACCCCGAGGTTTCCAACTGCCCTGGCCGCACTAGCTCCACCAGCAGCTCCAGCTCTATCAGCACCGCTGTCAACACCACCACCAGCTCCGTCATGAGCACCAGCAGCACCTACTACCCGACCGCCAACCTGACGTCAGCCTTTCCCGTGCCCTCCAAGAACGCCACCTCATACATGCCTCACGCGCCCACCAAGATCGTCACTACGGGTGGCACGTCGCTGCCGCCGGCGCCTACCCTCACCCCGCCCGTAACCCTCCCCGTTGGCAGCGGCGGCAGCGCCGTCTTCTTCCAGAGCGGCCTGATGCTCGGACTCCTGGGTGCCGGTGTCGCCATCCTGGCCTAAACCCACACTCCAACAGGCCTACTCCCTCTCTCCAGCCAACCAGCCGGTCCAAGCAAATTCACCCCCAGTCGCCATTGGGGCCTAGCTGTCTCGGTTTCACCTCATTACGCTTTAATCTTCGCTTCTGTTTGCGCTCAGAGATACCCAAACCACTCAGCAATGGTACTGTTGCGTCTTAATTCTTAAAATCTACATCAGGGGACGTCGATGTTTGTTGCATATTTGGCGGAGTCGCGTTGCTTGATTTGACTGGCATTTGACGGAGCACATGTTTTGTTGCTCATCTTGGATTACGATCTGGGCTGTCAGCCGACAGGACCTGAGACAAACTACCATACCACCTCGGATGTGGCTCGTCGCGGCAGAGCTAGACCGGCTTCCATGTCTCGCTCGTTGTCGATTTGCCTCAGCAAACAACGCCGTTTTGGAGATGGTTAGGCCTTGGGGTGTCTCGGCTTTCACTTCGTGTCGCATACTTAACTACCCTGCATCACCCCCTGCCTTGTCTTCTGCTGTTGTCCCCTCGAAGATAAGGGCGAATGGGGATGGATTCGTCGGCCTGGACATAGTTGGATGGAAGCGATCAATTCATGGGATGACGGCCAAATCAAGAGAGACATTGATGATTGACAGTTTGGCGTCTTCGGTTCAAGTGAGGTGATGCTGATGTATATTGATATAAGAAGGGAAATGAAATGAACGCCTTGTAAGGAGACGGGAAGCGAAACACTTGTCCGTGGGTCTTGTCGACCCCGTCTCCCTGCAGCCCTACAAGCTTAAGATTTTGGAAGGCTGTCGACCCTCAACTCACGTCATGAATCGTCATGCGTGGTCCTCTGTGCCTGGCCTCGTGCACGTTCTTCATCCAAACACTCGTCAACTGCCAGCTGGGATGCGGCGTGGGGTGTGTGTGCGTGTGTGTGGAGTTCGAGACGGTTGGAGAGGAGGGGGCGAGGGCTGTTTTCCGGTGGATGTCACAACGGAACCAACAAACAAAACAAACACGCAGCCACGCACGCAGATACGCAGACACACAGACACGCCCGCCAACGCTAAAACGCCAGGGGCCCTCCCTCCCTCCCGGCCATCCATGCCATGCATGCAACGCACAATACATACGGCCCGCCTGTCGTTGGAGGGAGGAAGGGAGGGGGTGAGAGCGCTTCGGCTCCGTGGCCCCCCTGCCATCACATCCTACTAGGCAGGTACATCCTACCTGTCGGCCTCACCGGCCGTCACACGCCGGCGCGCGCGCAGCAATTCCTGCATCCGTCCATCCCCGCGATTGGGCCAGCAGGATATGCGTTGTGGCTGCCGCGGCATAAGCCGCCGCCCCGACCCGGTCAACAGTCCAACCCCCCTCCCTTTCCACTTCCCTTCCCTCACCCGATGCCATCACCCCCCTATCACGCGACCACCAAACCTGCCCCGAGCAGGTTCTAGTTCTGGCTCTGGTTCTGTTTCCCCACCGAGATCGACTCGGGTGAACTACCCGTCCCAAGGGGCAAGGCCACAATGGAATGTGTGCGTGACGTCTCCCAGCCCCGGCGGGCCACCACGTTTCGCCAGCTGGAACCAGGTAGGAACAGCCCTGTGTGGGCTGGGCGTCGATAGGTGGATCCCATCCAGCTGCCGAGGAGGGAAGTAGACGAACGAACCGGTAGGGGGACAGACCGGTGAAGCGGGAAAGGGGCCCTCTTTTTTTCCTTCGTTTTTTTTTTTCTTTTTCTTCTTCTTTTCCCACTTCCTCCCCCGGCCTGTCGGTCTTGTTGACAGCCACGAGAAAACGGGGCCAGAGGTTTCACCACGAACAGAGGCGGATCTGAAGCCCCCGACTGACTGCCCGACAATGAGCCAACATGTGTGTAAGCTTGACAGAGAGAGAAAAGAAAAAAAAATCTCTGACAAAGCCAAGACGCAGGATAGTTGCTCCGTCCGCCCGACCACCCACATATTTTTTTCCTTTTTTTTCTTTTTCCGCGGGGCACCATCGGGATGCCCGCTCATGCCGTCCTGCATGGCCCTCTTCCTTTTTCTTTTTTTTTGTCTCATGCCCATCTCCTAAGCCACCGAACCGGATCTGACCCCGGGGCCTTCCGCCCTAGCGGTAAGAGGGTGGGTGGGCGCAAGCTTGCGATGGGTTCGGATCATGGATATGGGAGTTTCGTCACACGCACACGGCAGGGTTGGCAACCCTTGTTTTTGTTTTTGTTTTTTGTTTTTTTTTCTTCTCCCCTCTCCGTTCCACTCGGAATTCTCTCCCTCCTTCTTTGGGCCCTTGTTTCGGGCTCTATTTTATGGGGGGAGGATGTTTTGTGTTTCGCTTTTTACCCGCTCTCCCTGTCCCCCTTCTTCCCGGGGGACTGGACGGAATATCTTAATTTTCGCTTTCGTCACCCTTGCGTCTTTGCCACGTGAACGGCCGACGCGTTCAGGCCGGGGGGGCCCCATTGCGACTTGCCATGGATGCGGTGTGCGCCAGGTAGGACATTTGCGGACCAAAGTACCAGATCATGCAGGCTCTCCCATCAAGATCCGGTGTGTCCTGCGGGAGAGAGAGAGAGGTGAGGGGCCTGCCGGGGCCATGCGCCTCCTGCAGCAATAAAAGACAAGAGGGAAAAAAAACATAAAAAAAACAACCAGGGACGGCAGAGAAGCAGATAAAAGGAATGGCAAAAGGGGACGTAGGTTCGCGTACAGCCGCAAAATCATACGGTGTCCCTTTTCGAGATACTTATACCACTTCTCCGTCGACGGTCATCTCATTCTTTCTCTCTCCTCTCTTGCTCTTACCTCTCACCTCCTCATATTTGTCTTGGCATTCCTCATTTCTCACCTCCAGTAGACTCCGAGACTCTTCCACAGCCCCTTACCGCCAGTCCAGTCTGGTTGCCAAGGCGCCCGCTCTTGTTCTTGCTAGTTCTTTTTATCTTGAGCATTCCTCCCCCTACCAGACAGACAGCTAATCACCAAACGAGCGGTCAGCTATTACCCGAGGGTACACCACGGGGGGGAGGGCGCCAAGAAAACAACCAAAGGGAGAGAGATACGGGATCGACAATGGACATGGCCTCGAAGCTTTGCGATCACCACGCCACGCCGTGCGGCTGTAAAGAGCTCGTCGACGGCAACGTCAAGCTGTGCAGCGCGTGCGAGAACAACGAGTGCGGCTATAACGACGCCAACCCGGAGAGCTGAAGGCCGTTGTGGGCTAGCACAATGTCGACGTTTCCATGTAAGCGGGACCACATCCCCCTTCTCCTCCCTTCTTTGTGAGCCTCCTTCCTCCCTCCTTGTCTACCTACCGACTCTCGGCTCACAAAACGCCAGAGAGCTCCCACAGCCACCTCACCGACGGGTAAGCACGGCCCGCTGTTCCGTCACCCGCCTAGTTAAAAAGGCGGGGGGCGCTGGGCCAAGAGAGCCAGCTGCATGTGTGGGACACGTGAAGCCGATGCCACTGCCATCGAGATTGGAAAACAACCTGCAAGGGTAGAGGAACGCCTAGTAGAGGGACGCCTAGTAGCAGATTCCACCGGTGCAGGGGTCTGCGTGTTTTCATGCCGCGTATCACGGGGTTGTGTTCACGGGGTTGTGTTCACAGGGTTGTGCATATAGAATGAGCTAAAATCGGCCGTTCAGATTGGATCCCTAACTACAGACTGTTTTGAATAGAACAAAGATTTTAGTCTTGGAGACGTGGTGCGCTGTGCCTTCGCGCCCCCCCACATCAGCATCGGCACCGGCATCGAGGGCCTTTTTAGGGCGGTGAGCCATCCGTAACCGATCCGTACGGCATGTCGTCCCATTGGCCGAAGCAGGCGTGGTCGTACCTGGCTAGTCCGGCCATCTTCTCCTGCGAGGACACGAAGGCCTCGAACTCGCACCAGCCGTCGACCCGAGAGGCGTCGCACTCTGGGAGACTCCATCCTAGCGGCACCGTGCGCTGGTTCAGCACAAAGTGCACGTATTTGGTCTCCCCGCCTTCCACGTACCCGGATCGGTCGGCCGCCAGCGGCTTGGGGGTCCGGATAATCTCAATGTCGAGCCGCGCCCCAAAGGGCACAATGTGTGAAATGGTCAAGTTGTGCTTGCCCGGGTAGGACGACGGCGGGAGCAGCTGCGAGAATTGGCGCAGTCCAAATGCTGTGAGGATTGACACAATGTTGGTGTCGTGGGAGAAGTCAAAGTACAGCGTTTGGTTGAGCGGGAACGTTTCGGTATTGTTGTCCAGCGTGACGTTGATCTGGGACCCAGAGTAACCCAGCGTGTGATTTTTGAGCCGCGCCATCACCTCTTGTTGATACCCGATTCCCGTCGCCCTCTGCGTGTTGCGTCTTGCGTGAGTAGGTCGCGGGGTTCTGGGACCAGCACAAAGGCAAGCATCAACATGTATTACGTACCCCAATGGGTGACTGGAAAGCAGCGTTCCCAGCAAATCCGAGGTCGATTGCGTAACTGAACCCTATCCACTCTTCGTAGGTGAACAGGTCGCAGAAGCGGCTGAAGCCATAGGCAACCTGTCGTGAGGACGGCGAGGTTAGCAAGTCAGTTCGTGCTGACAGTATATATATCTTCCCCATGAGTTGGTGCACTCCCAGTTTCGTATGGACAAAGATTTTGGGCTGCAAGCGAGTCTTCGATGGTCCAAATATACCCCTCGATCATGGGTCGGAGTCGTGCCGTCGCTATATATGAGCACTTCGTCAGCAGCTCTCTCAAATCAGGCCCTCACATCCAAGATGGTGGCTTTGCGTACCATTTTGCAGGTAATTGTCGATCCAGATGTTCGCGGCCTCATTGCCGGGCTCGCTCTTCCGAGAATTCGGGCAGTTGAGGTAGCCGGCAAGGGAATTGTTGAACCCTTTCTGTTCAATGATGACCTCGATGGTGGCATTGCGAGTCCTGGGTCAGTTGTTAGCGAGGGACAGGTTCATGTATGAAGCCTGCAGTACGCACCATTCTAGGCCGAAAAATCCGGCCAGGAAGTACTCGGCCGACTTGAGCATGCGATCTTGAGTCGTAGTCCGAACGATTATTTTGGACGCCGGGCTGTAAAGACCTATGTAGTTGTATGCGTGTAAAATACCTGCCCGAATTTGTGTTAGCATAGGCGGAAGGGAATGGCAGATGGCCCGGCGGATGAAATACGCTGTCCGTCAAGCGGGACCTACCCGAGTCAAAGAGCTCTTGTCGGCCTGGGATGCTGCAGCGTCAACAATTTATTCATGTGGTGGTAGCTATCGCACTGCAGTGGCGTATGCGTCGTGATGGAGCCGAGAGCCAGGTCCCGCCTACCTCGTGGCACCAGGATTTCGTGGCCCAGTTGATACTTCCAGTCGTTGAGGAAAGACAGAGGCCCGGAGGCCTTGAACTGCTTGTCTTTCTTGGCTGAATGGATTCGGTCACCAAGACCGACGACATTTGCCCCTTTTGTGGGGTATCGAGAGCCGTGACGTGATAGCATCTGCAGACGTGATAGTGATTAGGGGCAGGCACATTACCGCCAAGAAAAAAATTACTGATCGGGGGCGCACCTGGACCTGCAAGATTTCTGCTCCGGGCGGTAGTGAATATTCGGAAACGCCGAAGCCCGGGGAAGGTGAGTAGGGAGACAGGTAGCTGCAAGCACGTTGCCCAGAGTCAGTGTATCGGTAGATTACCGAGGCAATATAGCTTCACAGGCGTGGGCACGAACCCCATCATCTGAAAGATGCTCGTGTTATCGGGAGTCATGCCCTGGATGGGGATTGCCGTTTGCAGGGGAGCATTGGGCACGTAGGTGGCCGTCGGGTCAAAAGTGACCGTCTGGCGGAGGAAGGGCGCCTTGCCCGTGGCCGTCGGGCCGGCCCAGAGCTCCGGCGAGGTCTGAAAGTACTGTGGCACGTCGGGCGACGGGGCGCAGTGGCACTGGCCCTTGGACACGGCGTCCGCGTCGACGGGGGCGAAGACGGACGAGCCGTCGACGACGAACTTGACGGCCAGGCCGAGGGCCACGCAGGCCACGACGACCACGACCACGACCCTCCTAGACAGCCGAAGCTGTTTGGGGGGACCGTTGAGGGGCGAACCGGCGCCGACGGTGGCGTCGTCGGGGGCGTCATGGTCGTCATCGGCGGCGGACACGGGCTGGTATCCGGCTGCACGGCCCGGGGTGGGTCTAGAGCGCGTCAAGGTCGTCGCCATGCTTGTGGCGTCAGGAAGCTTGATCCCCATTGCGTCCGGGGCTCGAGGCAGTGGTGGGGTGGAGAGAGGGAAGAGCCAGCAGCCTTCTCTTCTGCCAGATGCACCAGGTTGTGCCAAAAGGGTTGAGCTGCCCACTTGGCCTCTGAGAATTGATGGTTTCTACTATGCACGTTGAGACGCGATCAGAAGGTACGGTACCAAAGGAATGACGTTGGGCGCCAAGCACGTGGGTGCGTCTGGCTTGGACCAATGAGAGGCCGGCTGTGTTGTATTAGGTAAGCAGGCTTGGACCAATGGATTAAGTAGATGGCATCAAAAGCTGAAGAGTCGCGAACGACATATTGCTCGTGTCGGTACGGGTTATTGTGTAGATCTAGACAACGATTGTATTTCTGTACATGTATACTAGCTCGTCGGCTTTTGTCTTGTTTTCTTAGCCTGCTCATGCAATGCCGCTCAGTCGCCTGTCTCGCGGATTCCTTACCATCTGTTTCATCCAATTATCGATTGTCCAGTAATCGAGAAGCCGGTTAGAAGTAGATACCCCAAGCTGCGTGAGTTGAATCAGACTTTCAACAGACTTGGCAAAGTGGACCACCAAAGAAGTAAGACAATCCAGGGACATCTCAAAAGCCGAAGATGGTGGTGTTGCAAGCTGCAGGCAGAATCCGGAGGACGATGATGGCATCCGGGCCTTTGGGACTGGTGGCCGCCAAGTGATAAGAGTCGAGGGAGGCTGTAACTGTCACGTGCGCACCCTCGTGCTTGGATTGTGTGCTCGGAGAGACCAAGACCTGGAGACTTGAGCACTCCGCTCCCCGTCTCAGCCCGCAAAAAGCCAGGGGAAAGGGCTCGCCCGGGATGAACACGGGTTCCTGGCAAGGTGACAGATCCAATTTGCTGTCGTCAGAGCAGCGGTGGGCCCTGATTGGCTGGTTCCGCTCAAAGATAAGGCGTGCATGGATATCGGCGGGGCTGGGCCTAGCGCCGCGCTAAAGGGGGGTGATCTTCCCCGGCTGGAGGGATTGGGGCGGGTCCTGGTCGCCAAGCAACAGATGTGCATACTTTCTGGGCAGCCTCCAACCTGGAACTCTATGAGAGGTCATCAAACGCAAAACAGAGCCTGGTAGGAGAAAGGGATGGCAAGGTTTGAGACACCCACAATCAAGGAAGCCGTCGTAGTGTTCGGGCACTCCGACGCTTTGAGGTGTCCGATATAGACACAGCGGTAGTTCGTTCCGGTGTTCAGGTGTTGGTAGCTAAACGACAGCCAAGCGAGCCGGACGCAACCACATGCGTACCCTACTGGACACCTGGTACTGACCGACATCCGACCCCAAGTTGCTTTTGGGCGACGCCATGTCTTGCCGAGCCCGCTGCGAGGGTGAACGGGTTGGTCAATGTTGCCAGAGCACAAACAGCATCTCAACTGGTCAACGGCAATAACAAAACAGCTCACTCTTGGAGATGTGCGCACACATTTGATGCTGCCCATTCTCACTTTGGGTTTCTAGAAGAAAGCGGGTCGACATGCGACGGAGATGCCCAAAGCAGGGTTTCTGCTCCCTGCCCGAACCGCCAGGGGCATGGCCAGATCCCCGGTCGCGCAGCCCCGCAGTTGGGTGGCATGTTTTCTGCCCTGGCCGTGTAAGCCGTGTTACTTATCGCTGCGTAAGGCTTTTTGGTCAGACTTTTCAGGGGGCGTTTGTCCTCTCAAGACCGATTCCCACGCTCCGCCTAGAACCCGGTGGTTGTGACAGGGCGCAAGGCGTAGCACGGCTGCTGCTAATCTCAGCTGGCACCATTTCTCGATGGATGCGGGCAGCCGTACCGAGGCAAGCGTTGGTGTGAAACCCTAGGGTAGGCTTGGGGTTAGTTGGGGTTGGCAGAGCGGGATGCTGCGAGAAGGGAATTTGCGCACACGACAACTGAATAAAAAAAATAAAAATAAAAAGCGCGTGATTCTGGGCGGGCTGAAGGGCCCAGGTCTGTGGTCGCTGCATGCCATCAGCTCAAGGGGTTTGCGTGGGGGTTTAGATACAGGTGTGTGTGTACCGTACCAGTACATCTCTCCTTTGCAGTATCGCTCGTTTCTAGTTTTTCCAAGCACACTAGCTAGCACCATTGGGCCAACGTTGTGGCATTGCTGAAACCGCCAAAAGGGCCAGGAATAGAGAAAGAAAGAAAAGAGAGAAGAAATAAAAGATAAGACTAGTGATCACCAGGTAAGCCCAAGTGAAGGGATGTGCTGTCGCGCTGCTTTGCCACCAGCTTGATACTGCGCTAGCGGATCCTCCAGGATGGTAGACGCCAACCAGCACGGGCGGCTGTGAATGGTCAACGCGGCGCACACACCACTGTGGCCGATCGAGTCCAAGAATTCCAAGGCGTAGGAGAAGACGTCCAGCTTCGATTACCACCTCTTAGCAAAGCACATTGCATTCCGACAAGCATCCTTGGCTGCAGATCGGGTGCGTTCGATAGGGAGGTTCAGCAGCACTCAACGCTCGCTCTGCCTTTGGGAGCGTGCTTCAAAAGAGGCGTGCTTCAAAAGAAGCGTGTTTCAAAAGAACTCAAAAGAAGCGTGCTTCAAAAGTCACAGAAGTTGAGCTCCAGGCATTGACTTCAATCAAGCAATTAGTCGGGTGCCAGGGAAACATAACCCGCTGTAATTGGGAGAGAGAATGCCCCCATAAGGGGGTAGGGCGTATCCGTTATCAGTGACGTGACTCGGAAATACATCATTGTTGTTGTCATTAGCTGAACTAATGCCCACGCCAAATAGGGATCGAGGCCGGTTGAAATCTCGCGAATCGACAGGGGATGGCCCTGCTGTTTTTTTCAACCCCTGTCGCTTTCTTGGTCGCGGCACTGCAACCGCGGACGAGCCGGGGATCGGGGACGTGCAGGTGGGGGTCCTTTTTTTTTTCTTTTTTTTTTTGGTGAGGACATTGATACAGGTCAGCCACTCTGACAGAAATGGGCTGGTCATGGATAGTAGCTTTCCCGTCTTGCTGTCCCTCCCGCGTTTTCTCTTCTTTCTTTTATCTGTTATTTTTTGACAGCTTTTGCCTTTCGACACACTTGGCGTCTTGGACGTAGCTAATCCTGGGTGTGAGCACAGGATGTTGGAGCCCTGCGAGCCTGTCAGCCCTCGGGGTTGGGCAAGCTCATCCCACGTAGTTTGGGGGAAATGTTTTCAGCCGATAGAGGGAGGCAATTAAGAAAGACGAACGAACTAAAACGGGGAAGGGCCCGGGGGTACGACGCTACGGGAAAAGAAGGGCTCGACACCCGTCCGCGTCGACCGAGCCAGCCCACAGCCCAAAGTAGGGGTACATTGCCCTCCTCTCCGCCCTCGCTCCTGTTTAAGATGGCACGCCCGCACCTCCGCTTTTCCATATCAATGCTGGGGGAGGCATGCTAGTCGTATGCACGCAACTGCAACGAGCCCACACACCCACACACCCGGCCCCGTTTTTGGTAGGACGACACATGCACCCGGGGGCTGGAGGTATAAATATATTGAGAAAGCATCCCGCCCGCACCCGGCCGCTTGGTCTCGTCCCAGCCCAGCTCCGCCCGCCGCGTGTGACGAGTCCCAGTCCCGTCCCCACGTCGACCCTGCCTGCAGTCGAGTTGTGATCGACGACGCGGGCCAGACAGACACAGCGTCTGACGCCGTCCACGACAACGCCTCCGTTCCTTTGTCCTCCCCCGAAAACGACACGGGCGATTCGGTACTACATCCTCCATCTGTTGTTCCTCTGATCTCGCTCACGCGACAAGTTCACCCTCACCATGTCATACTCGTGGATAGGGGCGCCAGCCCAGTTTGTACGTCGTCCCGTCTTTCACCCGAACCCGCCGTCTTCTCTCCCTCTAATTCTCGGCTCTAATTCTTGGCTGACCGGGCACAGAATGGCACCAATGCCGACCTCGGCGGCGACTCGGCCACCGAGAACCTCAACCAGTGGTACCAGTCGGGCGACCAGGCCTACATCCTGATCGCGTCGGCCCTGGTGCTCATCATGATCCCCGGCATCGCCTTCCTCTACTCGGGCCTCGCTCGCAGAAAGTCGGCCCTGTCCATGATCTGGGTCGTCATGATGTCCTTCAGCGTCGTGATTTTCCAGTGGTATTTTTGGGGATACTCGTTGGCCTTTAGCTCCAAGACCACCAATGGCTTCATCGGCGACCTGCACAACTTTGGCCTCATGAACGTGCTCGGCAAGCCCTCCCAGGGCTCCGTGCTCATCCCCGAGCTGCTCTACTCCTTTTACCAGATGCAGTTCTGCGGCGTCACCGCCGCCCTCGTCGTCGGCGCCACCGCCGAGCGCGGCCGCGTCGTCCCCGCCATGGTCTTCACCTTCTTCTGGGCCACCATCGTCTACTGCCCCCTCGCCCACTGGGTCTGGAACGCCAACGGATGGGCCTTCAAGTACGGCGTCCTCGACTACGCCGGCGGCGGGCCGGTCGAGATCGGCTCCGGCATGTCCGCGCTCGCCTACTCGTGGGTTCTGGGCCGCCGCAACGAGAAGATGATGCACAACTTCCGCCCGCACAACGTCTCCCTCATCACCCTCGGCACCATCCTGCTCTGGTTCGGCTGGCTGGGCTTCAACGGCGGCTCCGCCTTTGGCGCCAACCTTCGCGCGGCCGTGGCGTGCTGGAACACCTGTCTGACGGCCATGTTTGCCGCCATGACCTGGTGTCTGCTTGACTTCCGCCTGTCCCGCAAGTGGTCTCTTGTCGGCTGGTGCTCGGGCACCATCTCGGGTCTTGTTGCCGCCACGCCCGCCTCGGGATTCATCCCTCCTTGGGCCAGCGTCCTACTTGGCGTCGTCACTGGCGTCTGCTGCAACTTTGGCACCAAGAGTATGTATAATTTGTCGACACCATTTTGTCTAGGGGCTTTTCCGCCCTCACCCTCACGCTCTCGCCCTCTCTTTCATACCATCCCATGAGTCTAACAATATCCGTCGCGATTCTACAGTCAAGTTTCTACTCCGTATCGACGACTCCCTCGACGTGTTCGCTGAGCACGGCATTGGCGGCATCGTCGGTCTCATCTTCAACGGCTTCTTCGCGGCCGACTACATCATCGGACTCGACGGCGTCAACACGGGCGTTGTCACTGGAGGCTTCCTCAACCAGAACTACAAGCAACTCTACGTCCAGATCGCCTTTATCGTGGCCTCCTCAGTCTACGCCTTTGTCGTTTCTGCCGCTCTGGCCAAGATCATCGACCTGATCCCCGGCCTCAAGCTTCGCGCCAGCGAAGAAGCTGAGCTGATCGGCATGGATGATGGTACGTAGTGACTTTTTTTCCACAACCCGAACTAACCAATCTCTCACCACAACGCTCACGAACCATCTCTAACGTTTAAACAATAACAACTCAGATCAACACGGAGAATTTTGCATGGACTACGTGGAGTATCGTCGGGATGTGATGGCTTGGACGCCTCCCGTGAAGGTGGACGGGGTTGCTGTGCCACAACTGGGCGTCGAGGGCCACCAAGCCCTCCACGACAGCATTATCAACGGCAAAAAGACTGAAGATACCGCCCCTCAAAGCCCCCAGACTGAGAAGAGCTCCGTCAACAAGACCTCAGTGGAGCGTCCTGCTACTTGATCTGCCGTCATGAGTGCAGCGAGGATACCAGCTTTTAATTAAATTTATCAATAGTTTTAGTTGCTTAGACCGGTATCACCCATGCCCGGAGAGGGCGGGCTCGGGGGCCACACGCGGCCTGGAGAAGGGTGGGTAGGGGGGCTCCTGGCATTGGCGGATCCGGGGGATTGGGAGCGGAGGAACAGGCTTCGGTGATCTGATCGTGTATAATACCTGTATGTTTTTGACTGCACCCTCTGGCAGGTAGATTTCTTTCCTATTGATTCCCATTACAATGTTCCTTTCTAATGGTTCGTGCCTGGATATTCATCCTTTGGCAAACGCCAAGGCTCAACCGGGCCACTTGTAAATGCACCCTGGGTGGATGGCAACAGGGGCGAGACACCCGAATGAGGGTTGAGTGGGGGTGAGGCCTAGTCGAGGTCGGGCCAGGCCCGGGCCATGATGCAGTGGGGCCTCGGGAGGAAGGCCCGATTCGGGGCCGGGCCGGGTGGAGGGGCCTGAAGCTCCGAGGTGCTGGCTCCGCGTGGGGAGCGCCTGGACCCGTCCGGTTTTGCCGGCCAGCGTGGGAGCGCGCGGGGCTTCGGCTTGGGGAGGGGCTTGGGCTTGAAAGAGGGACATGGCAACGGGGGAGTTTGCCACTTTGGCGAGAGGAGTCTTCTCGACAGACACCTTCAACCAGCTGAGGACTGGACCTTGGGTTGCGCGACCTAATCCTATATACAACCAAGAAATCGCCATGATCCTTGACCCCTAGGTACTTTTGCGCCACTTGCGAAATGCCTCGACCCAGCCTTCATGCCACCAGATGCGAATGCCTCAACCTAAACCTCGTACCGCCTGGGGCAAATGCTTGGATGGAAACCAACGCCAAATCAAGAAAGAAAAGGAGGCAAACATACAATGAACTGTGGGCGAGAAAACGAGTGAATCCATTATACCACCATGTCCAATTCGAGGTCTCACGGCGCGCTTACTCGGTCCGCTGGCGCTTGTTGCCACGACTCTGGGGGGGCATCGCCGGAGCTGGTGCTTTGGCCGCCCTACGTTGGAGGTCTGTGAGTATAACCAATGCCTCATGCAAATGACGAAGTGCATTGTTCGCCATGTCAAGATCAATGACTGTCTGAGTAGCAGCATCAACCAGGTCCAAGTTGGCTGTAGTCCCATTGACATTTCGCTCGAGTGACTCGATGGCTGCCGCATCGTATGCCCTCGATGCCCGACGGAGTGTACGGCCAAAAACCAGAATTGGAGCGGCCAAACTTTGGATTCCCTCCTTAGCGAGGGTCGCTGTCGCCGCCCTGAGCCTGGAGGTGTCGAATCCGGGGTCAGAGTCCAAGTCGGAGTTAGAAACGGAGACGGGACTAGAAATGGAAATGCTGTTCGACCTTGTCGACAGCGCCACTTGTTGGTAACCCTCGCCCGGCGAGGGGGTACCGTGCGAGTTGGGATCGGAGCCAGAGCGGGAGCTAGAGCGGGAGCGTGGGACAGAAAGGGAGCCGGAGGCGAGGCCGGAACCAGAGCTGGGATGGGAGCCAGAGCCGGAAATCCTATTGGGCGCTGTTGACGGCGTCATTTGTTGGTCCTTTGCATCCGACATGAGGCTGCCGCATGTATATTCGGGCTTCTTGCTGGCTGTTTTTGAACGGGAGTGTTTGCCGGCCTGAGTGATCCCGTCTATGCGCGGATTAGAAGGAGAGTAGTTAGAGGCATGCTTACGTTAAATATCAACATGAAACATCAGGGTGCTGTGAATGAGCCCTACCGGTGGCTTGCTTCTTTCCGGAACCGGAATCCTTGACACCGACGGCAGCAGGTGCCTTCTGAACGCTACCTAGGTCTTCGTTCGACCGGACCACGTTGGCTTTCTCGACAGGCTGGCCACCGCTGGTCTCGCCGGGACGAAGGGAAACCGAGCCAGTGTCAGTTTCCCGGTGGACGTGCCGTTTGTTGTTCTTGGATGCCGGCCGCTTGGCCACAAGTTTTGGGGCATCCATGGCCTTGTTTTTGTGCCGATTGTCGTTCTTGGACGCCGGCCGCTTGGCGACGTCCTCTTCGGCGGGACCGATTTCGCCAAGCTCGGCAGCAAAATCAGTGTGCAGATCGGGGTTCAGAAGGGAGTTCCTGAGCACAGGATTCTTGGCTATGTCCTCTTGGTCGTCGCCGGCCTCGTCGACGTGAGAGTGCGCAATAGGGTCGCCTTTGGCCATCTTGGCCTTCTTGTGCGGAGCTGGCTGAGGCGTTTGAGGCGTGGTACTGGTCGCTGAGCTCGGCTGCTTCACCCGCCTTTGCTTAGCCAGCCTGTCCGTGGGCGGCAAAGGTGTATACACCTCTGGCGCCTTTTCGGCCTTGGGTGCCTTTGGCAAAGGCATCTCGCAGCTTTGCGTAAATTGTTCTTAACCTCGTGGCCTTGCTTGGCTTAAACAGCTTAGCTGAAGCTGTACACGAACCCGGTGGTGCAGAATGAAAGAGAAGTTGGGTTAAAGGTTTGGATGGGGCTGAAAAAAGCAGTGCATTGTAAGTAGTTATAAAAGTGGGGCTTCCTTCTCAGATACTTCTCGTCAATATCACCAACCTGAACCTCTTTTTATTCTTTCAACCACGCAGGATCCGTCATGGCGCAAGGGCTGCGCTGGTAGTCAACCACCTGCCGCACCTTTAGTTCAGAGAAGTTTCCCAGCCGCTTTTACTACGCATCCTCTTTGTGCCAAGGGCCATAAAGACGGCTTCAATATGCCTGCACCGGGGCGGGCGCTCCGCTCCAAAGGCGAGCAGGGCTACGTGGTGCGGTACAAGAAAGGTACCAAGAACGTGGCCACTGACCCTGCTGAGTGGGAGTCTAACCGCACTCGCTTTCTTGGCGCCATCGCACCATTCGACATATTGAGTGACGGCCAGCTTCAGAACGACAAGTCAATCCCTTCCAATGTCACAAAAAAGCCCATTCCCCCTCTCTCGGAGGGACTCTTGGCAATCATTCTGGAGCACATGTACTCCAAAGGCTTCGCGAAGAAGCCAATCACGAACCACGTCGATTCCGGCATAGTTGACGCCCTGCCCACTCTGTTCAGAGAAGAAAAGGATTCGCTGGAACTCATGACTACTCAGCACGGGTGGATCGAGAAGCAGGTTCGGGAACAGCGGGAACCGAACGAAGAAAAGGAAGTTTGCCGAGCCCGGATAAGGCAGGAAGTAAAAGCCAGCTATGCCATGCTGCGCATGATCTCCAGCTCTCATCCATACGCCGACCACTATTCTGACAAACAGCTCCTAATCGCCAGCGTGAAGCGAGCACGCAAGTACAACGACAATCTTCCAGACATCGGTCCCGACCTGAAGGGCCAGGCGGTCGATCCCGAGGAGTACCGCGAGAAGTACGCTTGGGGTGACTGGTCCACCGGAGGCGTTCCCAACAAGAACTTTCTTCCGACTCAGGTGATCGGTAAGTTATCATCTCTGCGCCTGTCATTATGCCTATCCATGTACTTTAGACTTACAAGTCGGTTTTCGGCTTAGATTCCTTCAGCCTTCATCACCTTGAACAGTCCCCTTTTGCCAGATTTCTACTTGCCAGCGCGGTCGGCACCGGCAAGACGCTCACCTACGGTCGCACCATCGAGCTAGGCGCATGTCGACTAGAGGATGAGGTCCAGAACGGGAAGACCATTGAATGCGGCCCGAGCCTGGTTCTTGTCCCCGCACGGCTCGTCTACCAGACGGCTATGGAGCTATGCGACAATTTCCCTCAGTTGAAAATCCACGTGTATTATGGATCGGCGACCGCGACGCATGCATACATGCCGGGCATCACCTTGCGGTGCGAAGGCTAGAATCCTCTCATCAAAGAATGCGCCCAGAGAAAGCATGTACCCAAGACAGCTCGCATCGTCATCATCTCCTCATATCCGACCTTCTTCAAACGCCATTCGGAAATAAGTAAGAAAAAGGTCTTCTACCACAAGGGCCTTCCACCTACGCCTAGCCAATACGACTCTCTGCACTGGGGGGACAAGAGCCACAAGAAATGCCGGCGTATGTTCCGTGATAACGACGAGGGAAAGGATGAGTACTTCCTCGACAAGAAAGACGGGTAAGTTGCCCTTTGTTCTTTTTGCCCTTGACAATTTGAAATACGTCTAACATTTTGTCTCTGTTCTAGCCCCGCCACTGTGTTGCACAAGTGGGTTAAAGTGCTCGACCTATACCTCTCCTACACAGAGATCATGTTTGAGCGTGTTCTTTGTGATGAGGCCAATGTTCTCCGCAACGTGGCGGGCAAGTACCACCGCATGGTACGAATGATACCTTGCCGGTACCTAGGGTTTATCGCGGTCACGCCAACCTCCAACCGTATCACAGACCTTCACGGCTTTGTCAGCTTGATATTCAACCACGCAGGCCTTCACGTTCGTCCGCCCCAGGGGTTCCTCCTCGACAACAGCCACAATAAGCCCACCGCTTCAGGACAAGACTGCTGGTTCACGGAAGAGACGCCACAGCGGGCGCGCCGGGGCCTTATGAGGCTGCAAGACATGGGCTGGGAGTGGCACTTGGCGAACCCCTTGTTTTCGGGCCGTATCGTCGATAAGCACAACCCTGACGCCGTCAGTCAGCGGCTGTACAAGGCAGCGGGTGTGTTCACGGTTCGGCGCGACATGGCTACGCCCTGCAAGCTGCCCAACGGCGCCATCGCCTTCCCGAAGGATTCCATCACCCCGCGTCGGATTTATTCCGAAACCCTCAAATTCGACAGAGATCACGATGTCCTGGTCCATGAAACAGATCTTCTTCTCAAGGATATGGCGGTCGAGTTCTTGGACGATGGAGATGTCGGCGAGGATGGAGACGCCGGCGAGGATGGAGACGTCGGCGAGGATGGAGGCATCGGCGAGGATGGAGACGCCAGCGAGGATGGAGACGTCAGCGAGGAAACTAGCGCCGAGGAAGTGTCCACAGCCTCAGCCAGCAAACAGTTTACACTGACTTTCATCCGCGCCCTCACCATGGCAGCCATTGATTACAACAACTGGAAGATGCTTATGACATCTCGTTCTATCCGCGCCATGAAACCAGGTGAGCTCGAGGGTGCCATCTATTCCCAGCTGGCGTTGCGCGACCCGTTCCTGACGAGGCCCAAAGATGCCAAACAGAAGACAGTCACTCAGCGCCATGTACTCAACAACGCTTTGAGCCGAGGAGGCAGGGCTGGCTGCCTCTGCGTCGAGGCTGTCAACAAGGTCCTTAGTGTCTGCTCGGACGGCCCTCTGTCATGGGTCTTCAGAACGGTGAAGAACGATCCGGTTTCGATCCCGCCATCAGGACGCAGCAAAATGCTGCGTTTCAACCTCGCCACCTCTCCCATCAATACCCGGGTGCTGGAATTGTGCAATCTCTACAGACAAAGAAAGGAACGAGCGATTGTGTTTGTCAACAGTCCGCACACACAGGCGGTTCTCGTCGCTCTTCTCGCCAAAGCCTCCTTCGGCGTCGCCACCATCCGCTCGCATATGAAAGTCCACGAACGCAACAAGTACATCAAAGACTTCAACTCTCTACGCTCGGATGTCGACGTTTTTGTTCTGAACACCAACATCCACATCAGCGGTCTCAACCTGCACCGCCAATGTTCGAATGCAATAGTTGCCTTCCCGGCCTGGAACCACGACACCATTTCCAAAGCGATTGACACTGTTTTTCGGGTTGACCAGAAGAAGGCGGTGGAGGTTCGCATCCTGAAAGTCGCAGATTCCGTCTTTGCATATCTTGAATGTCGAGCCGACATAAAATACGTGCATCAAGTGATGCATCTGGTGCCAAAGGAGGCCGGCGAGGCGCCGTTGCTGAAGATGCTGGTGGGCTTCGAGATCATATCGATCCGCTTTGGCACACACCCATTCAACCACTTCTCCTGGGTGGCCGAGCCGCCCCAGTCTGTGGTAGAATTCTACTCGGATCGGCAGCAGCGGATGGGCGAGTTCTACTCCGCCTTGGTCAGCCTCATTCTCAAAGGCCGGCCTGACGACGAGGTGATGAGCCACACACGCGACTGTGTGCTTGACTTCCTGCGGGTCTTGGGCCCGGCGTGGATCGACAGGGAGTACCAGGCCGAGTTCGGTGGCCGAATGGTTCAAGGAAAGGTCAAGAGCATCCCGATGTCCCTCGAGCCCGCCAAGGTGACTTGGGATCGGATCCGGCTCGTCATGGCCTGGATCCAAAGCAATTACAACTACTACGAACCCCGCAGCTGGGTCAAGATGATCGGTGTTCCGGACTCGTGGACTGCCCTGAACCCATTTGTTGGCATCGGCCTCATGGACGACAAGGACGCCGAACTGTACCCACAGGACTTTATGCGGCACGATCTTTCCGACCTCGCCGACAGGGTCGGAAAGGACGCCGCGCGCCCTTGGTGCAAAACCTACGCCGAGGACAAGGCCGCGCATGAGCGACAGAAGTCGGCGGCCAAAAAGGCTGTGGCCTCCGAGACGAGCGGAAATGACGCGCCGGCCGCGTCCTCAAGAAAGCGCTCACGCTCTGCGTCAGCAGACGCCGAGGAGGGCGCTTCCAAGCGCAACTGCAGAAAGTGAAAGACACTATTGGCACACCCACAGCCCAACCACTGTCGATGGCATTCGCTCACCTGTTGTTGCTACCTTTTCTTTTTTGCTAGCTCCGGTTGGTTCATCTTCCATTATTCTCTGGTTATTGCAGCCGCCCTTTCGAACAAGGCATTCTTTCGGTATTTCTCCATCTTTTTTATGACTGGCACCATCACTTGCAGGGCACTTCCAAAAGGAAGTTTTCTTCTTTTCTTTTTGCGACAGCTGCCGTCATATCTGCAGGATATTTGCAAGGGAAGTCCACCATCTTCCTCTCTAGCAGCAGCTGCTGCCATAATTTTTGGCAGGACAGTCTTTAGGCTCTCCTTCATTTTCTATGAGTGCTGGCGTTCCTCGGGTTGGGTACTTTCCATGGGAATTCCAGTATTCCTGCTGGCAGCAGTAGCTACCATCGTTTCAAATACAATTTCTTCCACATCAGCTGCCGACATTTCGGAACACTGCAGAGTCGGGGCGTTAGTAACTTCAGTCTTGACGTCACTAGAAGCTACCTCGGCTGCACGGGTGGAACTCAGATGACCGTAACTTTGTCAACTACCCGACAACCACTCCCCATTTAAAATCCGTGAATCCTCCTTCCAAAAGCGACGGCCAGGTCCGTCGGCCTCAGCATCCCACTCCAAGGCCGTCCGGTTCCAATCGACGCCGACATTCAGCTTTATCGAACCCACACAGTGTACGGATACCGGCTACGATGGGGAGTCTAGTCTTCAATTACTACGATGGCCGCGATATCACGGACGCCATGCTCGAAGCTGCCGCCAAGCTTTTCAACAACAACTACGGGATCTGGGACGAGCGCCTAGGCAGAAAAGGTTCGTGATATGGCCTGACTATCCTTCACCGAACCCTCTTCCTAACTGGCCCGTGTTTGATAGGTCGGGTAAAGCTGAGCGCCCGCCGGCTTCGGGAAAACTATCTGCCACAGGGCGCCACGACAGTCTACGCCAGTGTTACCAGCGATGGAGCCCTCGTCGGCAACGTCTTCGCCTGCCGCTGGCGATGTGGCGACAAGTCGGTTTGCTGGGTGACGCAGCTGGTCGTGGCTCGGGGCTTTCGCGAAAGGGGACTCGCCAGCTCTCTCCTCAGGCTGATGCGCCAGGACACCGACAGTATCTATGGCATCATGAGCTCTCACCCTGCTGCGATTCTAGCCTCGGCCAAGGCCTTCGGACGTAAGTTCCAATATAAATCTACCTCGGCGCGAAGAGGGTGCCCTGATGCTGATACATTTTGACCAAGGGACCTTCGCGCCACTGGATCTCGACTTCATGCGGACACAAGCTGCCGCTGTCATGGTGGAATCGCCCATCTCCTATGTCAAAGATGCCAAACTATCCGGGTCCCTCTTCCTTGACGACACCAGCGGGCTCGTGGCTGGGGTTGATACACGTTTCTTTCTCGACCACACAGAGCCATCCGAAGCCCTAGAGAGGAGGAGAAAGCACGGGTGGCCGCTAGGAGTGCTGCCAGCTGGCCATGAGTTTATTCTTGTTCTTCAGGTCTAGCATCGGCGGTCCCGGTCCCTGTAGTATCTCCACCAAACACTGCGGGGTTTGATGGGGCTTTGCCAGGCGCCCGACTCCAGTGCATGTCCGATAGTTTATACGGAGGAAAGGGGGCTATAAGACCAGGGCGAAACGAAGCCCTGGAAGGCAAACAGAAGAACCTGCGATACACCATAACTAGGTACTACTTAAACCTGCCCTACACCTGGGAATGCCACTGCGGCAGAGCTGAACCTCCAAGCTCTTCCCCGTGAAGACCCTCTGGCATTATAGCGCCGACTACATCGTCCAGCATTGGCATGCATTCGCCGAGACACGCAAGGCGTGGCGGCACAGCCGTTTATACGGAACAAATGGGTAACAAAAAGCGGCAAAAGTGCAAAAATGTACTTCTCCCCTCCCAGAATCGAACTAGGGACCTTTCGATAACAATTTTGAACAATTACAGTCGAACGTGATAAACCAACTACACCAAGGAGAGCCGATTGAGTGGTTGAATGCCGGGAGGCGCGATTCAGCGTTTATCAATCCCGCTTGGCGTTTGACACGGGCGACGTGGTGTCCACACCCGCCCGCCCACCTTGAGCCGCGCCGCTGCTGGCCGGGCATGGACGCTGCCGCCGTACCCCGGAGATGAGCGTCCCGGGGGGGGGGGGGGGAGGGGGGGG
>NW_008804545.1:4684686-4708431 GCF_000145635.1 Gaeumannomyces tritici R3-111a-1
CAAAAAAAGGAGCTCATTCAATCTGCAATTATTTTACCCTCTGCATTTATAAAAAGCGAAAAACGTTATTGTGGCTATAAGTAATGCTTTTTGCATTAAAATAATTACAAATTCCTTGAACGCGTGTTTTTTTAGGTGTAGAATGCGGCACGGGCATGTTGTTTGGCTTTGGTGCTGGTGCAATTGTGTTGGGAGAGGTAGAATTTAGGTGGGGGAAAAATTTTGCGGTCCAGACTTTTTTGGCCAGACCGTGGGTAGAAATGAGATAAGACTTTCCTTATTTGAAAGGGCTACGAGGGGGCAAGCCCGTGCCCAGTAGATTTGCGCTTCCTCCAGGCAGAGTGGGGCGTTGGCTGCATGCCGCATGCTTCTGCTCCGGCAAACATCCAGGTCGGCGGGTCTGGTTGGTGGTTATGGGATGCCTGTTGGCGGGTGGGATTCCGGTGGGTGGTGCGTCACGGTTCGTGTCTAGATATGGAAAGTCTTGGTCGAGAGCTGCGGGCTTTTGCTGCCAAGGCCCGTTCGCGGTGAGCGGAGAAACGGCGGGCCTCGCGTTGCGATAGGGAGGCGTTTGAGATGGCCATCACAGGAGACTAGGCGAACAGAACGGTGGAACAGGGACGGGCCCGAGTGGAAACGGAAAAAGCAAAAGCTTCCAGGCAGAAAAAAAAGAAGAAAAAGCCAAAAGCAAGCAATGAGCAGGGAGGCCAAGACCGGAGCGACCACAGCATCGAGTTGGCCCATCTCTCGCGATAAACTACCGAGAGCGGAATGTGACGAGTATCTTTTCTTTGCCCGAAGGGCTTGGAGGTCCAGGCTAGTAGGTAACTCGAACGGGCGACGGGTGGTAAGAATTGGCGAGGGCTGAATTCGAATTTCCACGATGGCGGTTCTCGCTCGAGGTCTGATGATTGCCGTCCTGCGCACGTGCCTGCCCAGCAAGGTGCGTGGTTAGGCACAGTGATGCTGTTTAAACTTTAACGAGGCCCTACCCCTGGGAACCTGAGCCCCACAACGACCGCGCGCCCAAAAGTCGGCTCACAAGCTATGATCGAGCTGTCATACTGCCATCGGCGCCTCAGTTTTTTTTTTTTTTTTTTTTTTGCCCTTCGCCAACGCTTGCCCAACTGCTGCTCACCTCCGTGGATGCCGGGGACTAGCCTTGTTGGGCTGTGGCGAGGCTTGCTGGGCTAGTCCAGGTGTGGGTCAAGGTGAGCGAACGACTAGGAATCTTCCCTCCTCCCTGTTGTTCATCAACAAAAATACCTTGTTCTTCCCTTCACTAGTTCAGCCCAAAACTTGTGGTGGCTTGGCTAGCCAGATCTTTGCTTGTTCTACCGCTTCATTCGTTTCTCCTCGTTTCTCCGAGCTTTGATGGACGCCACCTTATTTTGCTTTTTTTTTTCCTCCTCCAGGGGCGTCTCGAGGCCGTCGGTAGGCCGCAGTCTCGTTTGGCGTGCGTAGCCCCAACCGCATCCCCGAAGCATTTCTCCCATAGCAAGTTCCGGTCCATGATAACAGCTTACATCAAACCCCTTGCCCTCCTTCACATGATCTGGGCCAAGACGGCACTAGTAGGGCCCTTACCCACCAGCCGGGCCTCACTCTTTGACAACTTCGCAGTCCGCGGACCCGGTCTCACTCTAACTGGGGTGCAAGATAGCGGGGTAACCTGGCTGGTCTGCAATAAGTGATGGGAGGTGTGTATATTCGTCAATCTGTAAAGTAGCGAGGGCTGGGACATAAGGTCTGCCTCTCACAGGGGATGCTAACCCGAAGGAGTCATCTTTCCCCGTCCGCCAATTAGAGAAATAATGTCTCGTCCGGCATTACACCCTCAAGCGGGTTGCCAGAAAAAGCAATTCAAGGAGGGGAAAAGGGGGGGAAATGTCTCAGGCCAAGGTGCCGGTGCCGGTGATGCTGATTCCTCAAACATCCCCGCGCTTCTAAAATAAATAAAAAATACCCATCTCTTTTCTTTATTCCCGCGTGCCGGACTCCGTCCATCCTCTATCCGATATTCCAGGCCCAAAACCAACGAAAAGAGAAGAAGAAGGGTGGATAAGAGATTACAGAAAAAGCAAAGAGATATATAAAAAAAAAATAAAAAAAATAAAAAAAAAAAAAAGGGGCGGACGGTGAGATCTCGCAGTTGGTGGCGCTTGCCAATGCCGCAGTCCCCACCGTCGAGTTAGCTCCTTTGGGGTAAGTGAGCGTCGGCAAGGGGGGCGGCGCTCGCTCGCGACTAGTCCTCCTCTAGTTGGGCCTGTCGCGCAGAGGAAAGTACATGCCCTGGCGGGGCTCGAGGTTCCAGGACTCGCTGCGGACGCTGGGTCCAAAGGCGCCGTCCCAGGCCGCCTTCAGCTCCTTGGGGATGGCCCAGCCCAGACGGCTGCTCCGGCAGCGGACGCGAACCAGGTGGCGCTTGTTCCCGCCGTTCTCGAAGGCGTCGCGGCGGTGCAGGACGGCCAGGTTGTTGATGAAGTGCATGTCGCCCGGGCGCGTCGCGATGCGCAGCTCGATGCGGTGCGCAATCTCCTCCACCACGTCGAGCGCCGCCAGCTGCTGGTCCGTCGGCTTGGGCAGGCGCTCGTCCCGCGGGTGCGCGGCGCTGCCCAGGAGCGGGGTGCGGCCAAAGTTGACGATGAGCCTGCCGCCTTCCACGAAGAGCGCGGGGCGCGTCTCGAGGCGCGGGATCGCAAAGGTGAAGGGCGAGGCCAGCGCGGCGATGAGGTCCGGGCGCGTCGACGCGACGAGGTTGTAGATGGCATAGCACGACGAGATGACGCAGCTGCCGCCCTCGGAGGCCTGCCCGCGCGTCAGCCAGCCGATGACGTCGCCGTCCTCCTCGTTGTGGAATGTCTATCTTGACGTCAGCATCAGAGGGTCGAGGCGGCAGAGCGGGAGACACTTACGATCGACTTGTTCGAGTGGCGGTGATGGTTATTGGTCGTCTCGCTGGACTTGTCCTCGACGACGTGGACTTTCATAAAGACGGGCAAGTCAGCGCGAGAAGACAACGGAGCGGCCGCAGAGCGCCTCGCGGCTAGTCCTTACCCAGCATGTTTCCCTTCGAATCCTGACGGCCGCGCTGATCGGCCACATACGACTGGACGCCCAGATACGCCAGCGTGAGATCCTCGACCGAATAGTTCTTGGGGTCTAGGCCACGGACTAGGCCGAATCCCCTGCCCTCGTGCAGCTCCTCTGAGAGGCTGTCGAGCACCCGGCCCAGGACACCCAATGGGAACGTCTCCCGGGAGACCTTGCTTCCGCTCAGCTCGAGGGCTACGAATGAAGGATGTCAGCCACTGTAAGGCATGGACGCGGACGGGAACAGGGCGCGGCTCACACTTGAAGTGCTGGAGAGCAGCGTTAATCTCGGCGATATCCGGCTCCGTCAGCTGGTAGACATATTTGCTCTCGTCCGCGTAGTCGGCACCAGTGAAGGCTAGCTTGCTGTCCAGATAGGATGGGAATCCCGCGGGAAGCTCTGCGAGGGCAGAAGCAGGAGAGATCTGCGGAGCAGGGAGGGAGGCGTCGACATATGCCATCTTGGAGATGATGATCTTGCAGAAATATGGGTGTGATGAAAACGAGGCGAGGAAGTGGTTCTGCGAGAGATGAGGAGTGTGTTGCAGCAACGATGAGAGAGGTAGTCTTGTGAGGGAGCGGTATCTTTATATATGAAAGCAGACAAGGCAGAGAATGACTGGGAGTGCTCCAGAGTCGAAGGATGGAATGGTGAGAGGGAAAATGGTATTGGTTTTGGGAGCAGGCTGCCAACTTTAAGTAGGCAACCAGCAGGGAGGCCAGGACTGAAGAGATTCGTTCCGGGGATAGCGGTGAAGTGTAAACCTTACTTTGGAAGCTGAGAATGAACCGGCGAGTGACAAGGCTAAACGGGTAAGGACGGGTCGGGAGGGAGTAGCTAGGCAGGGGAAGCCATTTTCAACGAACCGCTAACAGACCGCTCGACCTTGGATGCAGGGGGACGTTCAAGGTTTGCTGGAATCGCCGACGTGCTCTGGCTCGTTTTTTCTTCTTCTTTTCTTTTCTTTTCCTTTCTTTTCTTCCCGTTCCCACTGCTAGGGGCGATCTTCATACCCCTGGTAGTCGTGCAAGTAACGAAAGAAAGGGTGACAGCAGCAAAGATGTTACCAACCCAAACGAAGGGCGCCCTGATATCATGAACACAGCGTCATGCCGCACGCCAGAATATTAGCCGTGGCATCCCAGAATATGATTCCCAAGCCCAGATACCACCCCCTGTTGACCAACCTATTCCTTCGTGCCTGCCGCCGCCCGCGCTTGCTACAGACCAAAGGAACCCAGCGAGAAGGGTCACGCGCACGAGGGCTCGGATCGACATGGGCCTTTCCGAAGCGGCTCTTGCCGACTCAATATCGGGAGTGGAGGCCACCATCCATTCACCTCCCGTCCCGTCCCGTCGACTACAGCTCTCTCCGTGCCCAGGCTTCCTGCCGGCCGCGAGCGGTTGCGAGGGAAATGAGGACGGCCACGGGCGGCCCGAAGCATGCGCGCTCTGGCCCGGTCGTGAGTGCTTGTGGAATCGTGGACGGGAAATTTTTCCTCCCAAATATAAAGAGGTATGTCGTCGTCGCATGCTTCCCACCGGCGCTTGTAACCGCCGTTACTGACCGGTCATGGGGACGCATGACTGGTATCTAATACGTGAAATACCTTGCGTCACACGCGCACGGCAGACATGCGTTGTGCTGCTACGCTAGGTTGTCGCTCCTGACGAAGAGAAGGCACGGAATGGAGACGAGAGAGACGCAAGGAGAGTGTGTACCTTGAACCCGCGTGGCTTGAACCGTGGCCCAGGGCTTGGGCGCCAGGTGTGAATCCCGACGCGCACGGCTTGTCGTCGCGCTGGCCTTTGCGGCGTGGCGCCAGCAGCCACCCGCCAAGTTTGTTATTTGAGCAGGCGGTTGTGTGCATCTGCTGCGCATCTATCCAGGGCGTTGGTGCAGCTTTTGGCATGGCGTGTCCAATTGGGTTCCCGGCAGGTGGCGTGGGAAACCACAAGGGCGCACCACGCCCTTTTTATACTCGTACCCGTCTCTGCTAGTTGCACGCCATGTGGCTTCCTGACCGGTCCGGGGCGCTGCAGAGGGAGGTCGCCGTCTTTGGGCATCACGGAGGCCGGCACCCAGCGGCGAGGTCCTCTCGCTTGGACGGTGGCAAACATATATACCAGCCCAAATGGAGCACGGCAATGGCCTTGTGGTCGCCAAGACGGCCAGCATCGTATGGTACTGGAATGGGGGTGTTGGTGTCAATACAGCCATGCATGTTGTGTCCACAGGTCGTGTGGATTCGGTGTATGGATGAGCCGCATCCCACTGACGGAGGTCTTGCACCCACCCCTCCTTTGTTATTCCCGTTGCCGGCCGGTAGCCAGGGTGTCACCAGTGGGCATGTGAATGGATGCAGACGAGTTCTGGTACATTGCTAGACATATAGGTAGATAGGTTGAGCCTAGGCATCAGGGTACCTAGGTAAATGTATAGACATGTATCCATCGCTGCCGGATCTGCAGGGGAGGTGATTGCTGTGGCTGGTAGTGGTTGAGATATCCAGCTTGCTTTTTCCCTTCCCCTCTTTTTCTCGTTTCTTCTTCTTCTTGTTGTTCCCACATTTTTTTTCATTTCATTTTTTTTTTCACCCTCCTCTTTGTCCTCATGTCCTCTCGTTCTCCTTGCTTGCATGTAGCGAGATCTCCTCGCCCCATTTCCAGGCTGTGGGTGCCGCGCCATGCTCGGATATAAACTCGGATTGTTCGCGGCTGGACGCGTGGAGGCTTCAAGACACCTGGTCCTGGGTGGTGACTGCACACGTCTTGATGTTTGCCAAGTCGGGCTTCATGCCCCTTGTCGAACTCGCACATATGTAATGTGGTCTGGCGGGGAAGCAAGCGGGCAAGCAAACTTTGGCGGGTAAGCAGCAGGGAGGAGTGAACGGCCCACCAACCAGGTCGGTGGCCAATACGTGAAGCGAGTCCAGGAGCGCCCCTGCACTTTTAGCACTGGGGCCATCGTCTCTGAGCCCCGGCCGGCGAGGGCGCTGTCAAGACGGTGCGTTGCAGGGATACCGCTGCCACAGCGGACCCTGAGTCCCGCCAAGTAAAATGCGCGCCTGCGCCTGTGGCGAAAGTAGGATATTAAACGTTACGCTGTGGGTCTGGTTAGCAGGGTAGCGATACATCGATTTGGCGGGCTTTTCTGGGGAAAAAATGTAGCTGGGACGTGGCCTAATTAGGAAGGATCTGCGGGTCGTAACGTTTAATATCCTACTTTCCTATAGCTTGCAGCAGGGTATCGCCTGAGGGACGAATCGCATTTCATCGGCACTGCGAACCCTGCACATCCGGTTCGGTTAGATTGCGGCCCAAGATGCTGTCTTGGCGGCGGGCAGACTGTCTGCTTCCTTCCAGGCCTGATCGGCGGCCACTTCAGCCTGGCCAGTTGCGTGGCGCCCAGTCCTGCTCGTGCATCTGGGCGACGAAATAATACTCGTTTTCGATCTCGCCTCTCTCGAGAAGGTCGCGCCACTGCGTCTCTGTGGAGACGTGCGATTATGTCAGCACACCCTCGATATCCCCAGCAAGGCACTTCAGGGCAGGTAGGAAGTGGCAGGTTGTACCATTGTCCTTGATGTATTTGCGCGCATACACGACATACTCTGCGGCCTCGTTGCCCGAGCTGGTCCGCACGTCGTCGATCTTGACGTCGGGGGCAAACGGCTTAGCGTACCTCCGGTAGTGGAAGTAGGCCAGGAGCGTGGTGGCCCCTGCGAGACAGCCCAAATAAAATCGTCAGCATGTTCCAGAAATGATCGAGAGCCATGGCGGCGTCCGCCTCAGCCAGGATGTCCAATAGAGCAAACCGAGATTGGACACCACACCATGGTGGATGCAGCCCAAGTTATGCCGATCAAGACCTCGCAGCATGTTCTGGCTTAGGCCCAACCAACAACCCTTTGCATGATTTCACTTACCAACAAAGTACTGCTTGACTTTGTCCTCTCTCGCGAATCGTCGCTGATGGTAATGGTAACGTCAGCGGGCGCCTGGAAACCAGCAGGACATACAAGCGACCTACCTCGATCCCGTGCTTGCGCGCGTAACTGGCATCGTGCTGGATGACGAGGGTAATGTTGTGCAAAAGCACAAAAGTCACCAGGTACGTGGTCAGCCACGTTTTTTGCCTGTTCTCCTGCGTGAAGTTCTGCAGCTGGTCGAGCGTCTCGCGTCGGAACTTGGCTTGGATCTGGTGGATCAGGATCGAGTCCAGCTGCGCACCCATGACGGGCGGCAGCGGTATCTTGCCGTTGAGCGGGCTGCTCTCGTCCATCAGGTCGTGCGTCATTCCCAGAGTCTCGTCGCCCACAATCTCGAAGGACGTAGTCGTCAGCCGGATCGACATCCAGAGCTCGAGCGTGCTGAGCAACAGATCCTTCTCCTCCTCGGCCAGCCTCGAGTCCGCAAGCATCCGTATTGCCAGGCTGTAGGTTCGCCACAGGAGCTTCTTCTCCCTATTCACCAGCTTGTTGCAGCACTCCTCGACGCCGTTCTCGATGTAGCTGTCATAAGAGCCCCTTACAGCATCCATGTCCACCAGCGCAAACGCGGGGATCCTGACGGATCGCCTGACCCCGCCGACAACCCACGAGCGCTCCAGCCGGTCACCTTCCTGCGGAACAAACTGGCGCACCTGAAGCTCCACAGAACGCCCTGTGAAGCCTTCAGTCACGCGAATGGTCTTGATCTCGTCGGATGCCCAGCTCGAAATCTCGTCGGCCACCATGCCGTCTTTCCAGCGGCGTGTCCACTCGTAGCCCTTGACCGGCCCCGTTTTGGACAGGGTTACCTCGCTAATCTTCAGCCGGAGGCATGGTAGTCGCCAGACCTTGTTCGTATTGGACACCTTTCTGCACGTACCACACGGGGAATCCCCGTCCTCGGGGTCGGTATGACACTGCCGGGGCCACGGGGTCAACATCAGGCCGTGCTATCCCCGGACGACGAATTTCGTCCTTGAACGGAGGGGAGGGAAGGGACCAGGAAACGGGATACTTACCCTGATCCGTTGCATTCGACATCGTATGCAGCTGCCAATCTTCCTCGTGTATGCCGTCTTCTGTCGTTCTACTTGATTTCTGAAAGGGCCGCGTTTTGCGGGCGGGGCCCTCTGTGGCAGAACCACCACGTCGAGCTTGGAAACTCCGTTGTAGACCTCTGTTCCTCCAACGGAACCTTCGCCAACCACAGGATTCGGTGTGCCATAGTTGGCGAGCACTCCGTATCCGGGACCTGCCATGGGGGCTAAGCCGCTGTGGGCAGGCAAAGGTGTCTCGGCCGGCGTCGAGCTGGTCATATATTGGGTTGTTTGTACCATTATGTGGGAGCTTGGCTGAGGGGGCGCTGTGGCGAGATGAGGAGTACTGGGTATAGGACCAGAGTATGCCGTGGCTGTCATGGCTCCGGGGTAGAGCATCAACTCGCTGGACGTATGGGGCTGCTCAACACCGGCCGGCCTTGATGGAGGCAAGGGCGGATATTGTGGCAGGTACCCACCCAGTAGCGCAGCATCGTCGCAGCCCAACAAACCGGGTACTTCTGCGGCTGCAGTGGCAAATGCATGGTAGTTGGAAGTCCGGCTTGGCATAAGCGTCGTAGGGGTTGGGATAACATCAACTACGACAAGTTGACTGCCGCCATCGTACTCGTAAGCCGCCGTGGTGGTCATAGGTGTGTAGTTTTCTGCAGGCAATCAAGGTCAGTACAAGGCCGGCTCACGCCTGTGATAAAGGGTATGCTGACCATCTTGCGACCCATAGCCCACACAAGGGTTACAAGCAGCAAAACTTGAAAGACAATCGGCTATTCCAACGCTGCTGAGCCCGAGAATGGATGACATGGGCTCTGGTGCAGCCGCGAGAGTTCGATAAGGGACCAGCTGGGTGGCCTCGCCCTCATAGTGCTGCCCATGGTCAACGTGCTCGTGATCCCCTGGCTGGTAGGGCGCAAATTGAGGCGGCATGGATACGGTGGGATCTACTCGTGACCGTTTGTGACGATGCTGGTCACCAAGCTCCAGAAGACTGGCGACGGGAGCGCCGAGGTTGGCCGCAGCCTGCTCAACAGCACTGGGAAGCTGTTTGTGCGGTTGGGAAAATTCGAGGAGCTGATAGACCGAGACACCAAGGAACTGTGCTGCCTGCTCGAGTATCTGCTGGCGGTCTGCTGAGGGGGGAAACGGTATTTGAGGAGCGGCGGGCATCTCATGGCCGGGGGGAACGTGAAATACACGCTCCGCGGGGGAGTCCTCATGGTCATATGACCGACGCCGTTTGAGCGCATTTGTAGTGTGGCGGTTCTGCAGAAGCATTCAGTGGGCGATCAGAGGGACAAGGGCATGTCTAGCTGGCTGGTGGTGTGAGGGGGTTTGAGGGAAGGTTCACCGAGTAAGGCTTAGGGGAGAAAATAGTTTGAAGAAAGGACCGGTGAGGGAAAACACCGCTCGCACGGAAAAGCGGGCGTGTGCGGACATGCATGGCTTCTGGGCATTCCCATTCTGCCGACGGCATGGAGGGCACGGTAAAGGGTAGGGGGTGATTGGGTGGGATGCTAGGGTGTGCGAACGATGCAGGCTAGGGGAATCATGGGCACAGGGCACGGGGTGATGGCATAGTCCTTACCATCATCATGACTTGTATGGCATACGGCGACTCGGGCCTTGGGGCAAACTCTCGGCACTTCTTGGTGCGATGAAGGGTAATCAAGGCCGGAGCCAGGTTGTATGACGGGGGCGGCGGGTCCTCGCAGGGGCGGAGCTAACAAAGCGTGCCTGGTGAGCAGGGAAGCTGACATGTGCCGAAATGTTGATCTAGTGAGTTCACAAGCCAAAGCCAGGGCAGGCGTCCAGGCAGGGGCCGGTGAGGGTCACACAGTTGCGGGGAGCCAGACCGGTTGTGCAAGGCTGGTGGCAGTCGCGCTAGGACGGTATGTGGGTAGGAGTCGGTTCGCGAAGTGATAATCATGAGAACACCATAAAAATCGAGAGGAAAGCAAAGAAAGGCCTTTGTGGTGCGGGTGGGGATCTGCGTAATAGAATCAAAGGATGACCAAGTAGAGCAAGGTAGGGTCAAGCAAGTGATCGGCCGGCGTGTTACCGCAGAAAAGGGGATGGAGTAGGTGGAGTATGGTTACGGCCAGAGAAAAGATTGATGCGATGGATGTAGCTGCCGGCCGGTGAGAAAGAAATGGAGCAAATACACGCCGAGCAGAAGTGCAGGGTGGTAGACGGGAAACAGAAGAGGGGCTCGTTGGCTGCCTTGGGGACTGGTCGGTTCCGGCAATATGGATCTGATCCCTAGCCTTGACCAGGGAGCCGTCACGCGGCAGGCAAGGCCTATTGGGATGTGAAGTTCCTTGATGTTGTTCCCCGCCTACTTGGCGTGATAGAACACCTAGGGAGCTCGACCCGGTTGGCGCCGGCGTCGCTGTCGTTCCGAGAGGGAAGGATGAGGAGGAGCGGTGCTGGCGCTGACTAACGCTCCGAATGTGCCTCTAGCTTGTCGTTGTCGATCGCGGAGGGGAGCAGAGAAAGGAAGGGGAAGAAAGAAAGATAACAATGTGCCCAGGTCTACAGCGAGGGAATATGGCCGAACGTGACGGGTAAGTGCCCGCCTCTTTGGAAGTCGTGAGGCAGTCGCAGAGCCCGCGGTCGTCGCGCTGGGCGATCGGGCAGCTTCGGGGCCGGCGGACAGCGTCTGCCGGGCACAAATCTTGGGCTCGGGCGGTGGGCTCGTCCCAAGATACACAGGCCCGAAACGGGCAAGCCAGCCCACAGCGGGCGACGGAGCGGCTGAGCCTCCGTTGGCAGCAGGTAGCGGCAGCGACACGGGGCGCACGATGAGCACAATAACAGGCGACGACAAGCCGCGGCGGGCGGTGCGGGTGGATGGCGTGCGCACGCGCTCGTACGCTCAGATGGTGCAGGCGAGGCAGCAGCGATGGCGCGGCGATGCGACGAGGGCGATTCGGTCAGGGCGAGAAGGCCTCACCGGTCCCTCGCAAATGGTCGCAAATGCGGGGCGTGGGGGAAGGGGCTATCTATGGCGTTGAGGGCGACCGCAGCGTCTGGGAAGAGGGGTGTGGCCGACGAGATAGGCCGGGCCTAGAGAAAACGGCAGACGGGCCCGTAAGCCGGTCGCCAGTGGTCGTGCGGTTGGGGAGGAGTCCTCGTGCTGCGTCCCGCCCTCGAGGCGAGGGGCCACAGATTGATTGGACCAGATCGTGGGAACACGACAGGGCGAGCGGTGGCGGGCGACAATACTCTGTAAATGCAACCTCTCAACTAGCACCGGAGGAGGTACCACCCAGCTAGCTGCTGGGCGCCCGACAGTTGCTTTTGCGGTCTGGGGGATGGATGGCTGGTGCCCAGGCTAGCGGCCACGGGAGCTGTGCAGGCTTGCCCTGGCCGACGATAAAAGAAGGGATGGAAGCCAGAAAAAAAAACAAAGCGACGGGACAAGGCGAGCACGCAAACGCGATTACAAAAGAAGTAACGAGGAGCGGCGCCTCCCGCTATCCAGGTCGATCCACTAGAAAAGAGACGAGGAGGCCCCCGACGGAAGAGGAACCTGGGAGATGAGGGAGGGGTCTTGAGTCGAGCCGAGCAGAAAAAAAAAAGATGCCACGACGACGACGCACAGCCGCGATAGCCACCTTCCTCGTGCACTCACGAGGCAAAACAGGGGAATGGCAAGCGGGAAAAATTAACCAAATGAAGCCTCACACATCCTCAAACAAAATGCGAGAAAATCATGAGATTGACGCCAGGACATCCAAGTCAGTCCACCCACCTACCATTCAGTGCCGCGATCCAGAACCGTCCGTGGGGGGGCTGCCTACCTTACCCGCCGTCTGCCGTCAGTGCTGTCGGCAACGGCCCTGCTGCTGCTATGAAGAACGTGGGAAGGTCGGCTCCCCTATAAGTCGTGGCTGTTATACCTATTCTAAGCGTTTCCGGGCGAGAGGAGGCGACCAAGGGCGGGCGACCTGCCGAAGAGGGTTGGACTCGTTGATGTCGGATGCGGTCAGGCTCATGGGCCCCGTTGCAACCGAGGCGACGCTGAGGCTTTTCCATTGTCTTCTCCGGCAAGCCATCGATCCTCCCTCCCCAGCGTCAGATGCGTCTGGGGGCCTGCGCTGGCCTGACGAAATTGGCCACGGCATCAAGGGCGGGCTGTCTGCGCTGCCTGCGCTGTCCAACGTGTCGTACCTCTGCCTCCCCATTGCGGCCCCACTAGGTTGCAGAAGCCCACCTACAGCTGGATGGGGGTGGTGCTCGCGATCATCCATCCATCTATCTGATTGCTGCAGCTTGTGGATGTGGCCCATGCTTCCTCGGTAGCCCGCCCGACCTACCGTCTGTGCCACAGCACTTTGCCCCAAGCTGGGCACGTTGGGCCACCACCCGAAAAAGGCTCTTCTTGCGCGCCGCCGGTCGTGACTGGGTGCCTGGTCTGCCCAAGACGGACGTGTAGCATTCGGCTGCAGCTAGCATGCTGTGCTGGGACGAGGATCGATCATTTGACCTCATCCCACGTGGCCGTCACTCCATGTCAGACTCTGGATGTCCTGTTTGCTATCGTCTTCTCTTTTTTGTTTCTTGCTTTTGAGTTGTCGCCCACGCCATCGTGCCTTTTCGACCCCTTTCTGTGGTCAGACTCCCGGCCAGCGACAGCAGTCTAGACCGATTCAAGCCTAATCAAGCCGCTTGTTGTGTAATTGTGGGGATTCAGAGGACCATGGCTTTTGTTATCAGGCCAATCAGTGTTGTGGTGCGCTGATGAGACAAACCCCATCATGGATGCTACGGGGGAGTAATAATTCCCCAGATGGTAGCGAAGGATGACTGCCTGATTTAACTGGTACATGACTCAGCACGAGTTCACTTCTATATCAGTCAGTTGTCATAACGGATAGGCGAGAGCGTTGGTTTTGCATTACCAACGGTGCCATCAATAAGCTTTGTCGGCTCGGCAGCCGTCCAACCGAGGGCCTGCCACATGCGGAAGTCGAAGGTTCGAACATTGAACTCGGCGGCGTGACACGACGACATCAAAAGGAAGAGGAAAAGTAACCACACCCACGAAACCCGACGGAAGAATTTACTAGCGTATAATAGAGGGTATAGTGCTTTCCCTCTTGCTTGTCTAGCCAATGTGTCCAGCCCGAGGAACCCTGGTCGTGAATGGCGCCTGTAATGTAAAAGGCAAAAAGTCTAACTAACCCAAGGCCGTAGCACACCCAACCCAGGCCAGGGAGTCTGTCAGTCATCAGAGACCAATGCACAAGCTATAATAGCCTAGGATCGCACTAGCATACGTTGGGTCGGCTACGCATTCTTGTGGCAGCTCCCGTGTTGGCAATGACGAGTGTTACGGCTCTCCATCGACTGGGCAAGCCATCATCATTTCCTGTCACAAATGACGGATACACCAATTTGGGGTCGACGTGGGACGGGCGCTTTGGGAGAGCTACCATCTCATCCCCGTCTCATCTCCATTTCATCCCCATCCCCGTCCCCGTCCGTCCCCCCACCCACACTCCCCAATCTTGAGGGCAAAAGAAAGTTGCCCCACCCACACTCCCCAATCTTGAGAGCAAAAGAAAGTTGCGATGAGCAAGGTAGCTGCATTTCTAATCGGCCGCTTCGCTTCCTGCTCGTTTGGCGCTACGCCAGCACATGACGACTTGGCAGACCACCCCAACCACATCCTTGAACCATTTACCCCCTCGACAACAACAGATCTTGCAGCGCGGCTAAGGCATTCCACCACTCGGGCGAAAAAAGAGGCATCCCTGAACTGCCTGCAGGATGCAGGTGAGCACAACACATACACCCACCCACACTCGCTCACACACACACGCACACGGGCCTGTTCCAAAGCGCCCCGATGCGTTCTCGTGATGGCAGCTCCTGCAACAGCGGCACCCTTCCATGCGCAATGACACGCCCCGTCGGATTTGCGCCCAGTTCCGCCGGATAGCGTAGCCTTGTGCAAGCGCAAGTTCGGTAACGTCGCCCACGGCTGAGTGTTGGCCACGTGTGTGACGGACCGCCGTGCGAAGCACCGATCCATCACGAGACGCCGGCAATCCGTGGTCCGCCCTCGTTGTGCTCCACCGAGCCTCGACGCACCCGGCAAGCGATCGCCTCCTATGAGGTGGAGTGTGACGTGAGACTGTTGGAGGGAGAGCAAGCTTCAAGATGGGTTCAAGCCGGGTCCCCGTGAGATACCTAGCCGGGGGAGACGTTGCCCGCGATTCCCCTTGGACTCGGTCCTCGCGACGGGGCAAGGAGCAGGGTTTTCGGCCCTGCTCCCGAGTGCGATCCATAGATGGCATCAACGAAAATGCCGTGTAGGGGCACAGGGTTTCACAAAGAAGGCGGCCGCCAACCGCTGCTGCCTGGGCGTGCATCTAGGGTGGTACAATGCCGTTTCCCATATCTTTCCTCTTGAGGCCACAATATCGATGGCTATCCGCCGGAGTGGACGTCACAGCTATCTCTAGACCCAGGTCAGAGATGGCCGGAGCAGCTGCAGGTCAAAGGCCGGTTGGTGCCTTGGACCGTGGATGGAAACCCCCTCGGCTCCCCTCAATAAGATGTTGATGCCTGCTCCCGTGGACCGAGACCATGGTGCGACATGAGGCCAGGCTCTGAGATGCAGTTGGACTTATCGGGAAGGGAATAAAGCGGAGAGGATAGGAGATTGGCCGACAAAGAAAGGTAGAGCAAAAGCAGCAACAGTGCTGTGAGAACTAAGAGCAATCTCCCATCCACCCTCCCCGCACACAAGCGAGAGCACATGAAGCGGGATCGACGCCCCGGCAGTCGGCGGCATCATAATGTACAAAGATTCGCAACGGCAGACGCCGCACCGGGATTGGAGGAGGCGCACGATGATCACGCTTAGTGAGGCCCTGCGTGGCTGAGCCTTGCGTGACCCGACGAGGCTGGGCGGATCGGGCTCCAGGTGTGAATCCAGTCAATCCAAGTTCGTCTGGTGTTTATGAGTGGACCGACATTGACGGCGGAGGTGAGTTGAGGCGTGCTGACCTGACCAAGACCCCGAGTGAGAGCCCATGGCTAACCACAGCCAGCCGGTTTATTCAGTATGGGTCGCAGTGTCACAACGGCAGCATGTCGATCATTGTGCTGGATGTGTGCTCTGCCCCACCACCACCAGACTGTGCACGCCTCGGCCATGGCATTGAGCCTGGACTTGGTCGAAATCTGGGAGTCTGATATTTGTACCCCAGTGGATGTGAGACAGCGCCTATCAAATGGCCTCTTGCAGGAGTGGCTGACAGCACCAGGCAAATCAACAGCCCAGCGTCTGTACCCACCACGTCCCAGTTTGGCCTACCTACCAGGTACTCACAATATGGTCACGCTGATGGTTTGGGTCGCCGCCCAACCGGGCAGTCAAACAGTTCCGGGTAAGTCAATTTCCGAGCAGCACCAGATCGACCTTGACAAGCACCCGTACCACAAGGCCACGGGCATCGGCTGTGCTCAGGAACCATGTTCCCAGCACAACCCATTGTTCGCCCCGCCCCACCTCGACTGGCCTCCCCTGTAGGTCGGCGGCACCCGTCGCACGCCTGTGACAGGCAGGGAAAGCCCTGCTGCCGACTGTTGGCGTCATGCCCTGGCGACGACAACCGCCGTAGAGGTTGGGCACGCACGCCCTGGTTTGCGGTTTGCGCTTCGCGGCTAGGTCCCCGGATCGCGGGTCCCCTGGCCGAGGTCCAAGGTCGCCTCGTCCCGTCTGGACTTGACACTCGGCTCAGCAGAGGGAATGGACGGCATGGTGCGGCTCCTGCAATCAGACGTAAAGGACTTCCGAGCCCCCATCCATGACAACGGCCTCTGCTCCCGGGGCCCAGTCTCCGACTTCCGCTGGAAGGTTGCTCCAGTTCGTCCGCCCCCGTCCCACTCAATAGGGTCTATTTCTATTCGTAGGGGCAGATGCTCGACTCCCCGGGACAACAGTCAGCCCAATCATTCACATCTATCTTGCCTTTGTAGATGTGTTCGTTGGACGCATTTCACCCATCAATTTTTGCAACCCCGCCGCCTGCCCTCGCCGCCTACGCATTACCTCCCCGCCTGCGCCCACCGACAGACCTACCTACCATCTTGAGTAAAATTCAAGGTAGATCGGAGCCTGGGCCCGGAACGACCGTTGGCAGCCTCCCGGCCTGTCTAGCTCAGGTACCCGTGTGCGCCTGCGGTGGCTTCCGAAGCCGTTTTGCGTCCCCATCAACATTGCAACCCGCCTTTGCTTTCCCCCAAGCCTCCCCGCTGGTCCAAGGCCCTGGTGGCCTGCTTGCCCTCGAGGTTTTTACCTTGTCCTGTATCGCGGCTGCCGCTTCAATTTTTCATCTGCATTCTCTTTTTCCCCTGCTGTGCGCAGAGCGGTCCAAAGCGAACGTAGCCCCTCCTTCAAACCCACCCCCTCCCTTCCCCTTGCTTCTCCAACATCCCCCCACCAGACCACAAAACAGATCCTCCCTGCAAGACACGGCCTGGCTGCCAAAATGGACCTGGATTCCTTGGCAATTCATGCCATCGTCCACCCCACAGCCGCCTTCTCCCAAGACGCGGTCCTAGAAGGCTCCGGCGCAACCCCCGCCGGCCTGGGCGACCAGACCGATCACGCCTCGGACTGGGCTGGCTCCCAGCTTAACCCCAAGAACCGCATCGACAGCCTGGACTTCCCCAGCCCGCCACTCTGGCGCATCGACGGGTCCGCCGGCCTCGGCACGCAGTACTATGCCGTCCCGCTCTTCCTCGGGAGCCTGCCGCCCTTGCGGATAGACGTCTTTGTTGCCGAGTATCTGGGCAAGTCCTCTCCCATCCTCCGCTCCCTGCTCGACCTCGACAAGGCCTTCCACACCAAGGACGCCGCCAGGGTCAACCGCCTCGGCATCGCGAGGCACATTGTGCGTGCCTTGCACCTGTGGGCCTCGAACCTCATCGAGGCCGGCAACAAGGAAGTGCTCGACAACCTCTTTCGCAAGGCGCCCTTTGGCACCAAGATCATCTTCCAAAATCTGGAGCTTGACGTCGCCAACATCAATATCAGCATCGATCCCAACCACGAGCTCGAGCTGCGCATGCTCTCCGTCTCAGACCTGTCGTCCATGTGGGATATCCCAGCCGAAGAATTCCCTCCGTCCATCTCTCTCGATGATCTGGAGTTTGTGACGCAGCTGCACGACAGCGTCTGTGTCGTGAGGCAGATAGCTGGGCCAGGGAGTGATGGCGGTCGTCATGACGACCACGATGGCTTGCTCATCCTCAAGGCCCTTTCGAGCTCCAACAAATATCTCTATCACGAGCTCAGGGTCCTCCTCACAATACCGGCACATCCAAACATCGTGGAACGGCCTCTGCACCTCATCACCAAACAGGTCAAATTCGGCAACAAAAAGGGAATTGTCGGCTTCACGCTCTTCTATCATCGTACTAGCTCCATTCGCGACCATGTACCCTACATGAGGATCCACGGCCAACTCAAGCTGCCGGACCAGGTGAAGTGGGCGACCCAGCTCACATCAGCCCTGATCCACATCCGGGGGGAGGCCAAGACGTACTACCCAGATCTCCGGCTTGACAACGTCGTACTCTCCGAGGCCGGCGATGCCGTCATGGTCGACTTTGAACAGCGCGGCGTCTGGTGCGAGTTTGGCTCGCCCGAGGCCAACAACATCGAGTTCTTGCGCATCCTCGCATGTGACGACCCCTCCGAGTTCACGGGGTACGACGCCGAGCCGACCATTGGCGAGGAGCTGCGGTCGGGCTACGCGGAGCTGCTGAAGCGGCTGGTGCCCAACTGGGAGGACCTGTACTACAACCGCGAGTACGACAACCCGTCCCAGGGGTACAACCTCGCCTGGAAGGCCCTGACGCCGCCCCAGCAGGAGGCCGCCGAGGTCTACATGCTCGGGCGCGTGCTCTGGTGCTTGTTCGAGGGCATGGCGGCCCCCAAGCGCGGCGCCGTCTGGCAGTCGTACCGCCGCGAGCCCGAGATCGAGTTCCCCGAGTACAGCCGGACACCGTCCGCGATGCGCCGCCTGATTGACCGGTGCACGGCCGGTCGGAGGCCCGCCTGGAGCGACATGGTCGCCCGCGTCCGTAGCCGGGTGGTCCTCAAGAGCGGCGAGGTCGTGTCGCAGCGCGAGCTGCGGCAGCTCGCCAAGACCTGGTGGACGAGCGAACTCCAAGAGAACGGCCTCTACCTGGACAAGCAGGGCCGCGGGGCCGACTTGGACAAGCTCAAGCAGACTGATGCCTCTGCCCAGCGGCCGCCGCTGAGGGAAGTGCTGAAAGAGCTCGAGGCTTTCAAGGCCTCTATACCCCATTCCTAAAGTGCGTGCGCCATACCTTTCCGAATGCCCGACCACCCTGGCGACTTTCTTCCATTAGTGCCACTCGGGATATTGGCCTCTCTTACTCTTTTTGTATCACCCCCTCACTCATACCACTCCCTTCTTCTTGTCGCGCTTCATTCCTGACTGTGATTTACCCCGTTGTTTCCTGATTCCATCTCTGATAGTTTAATTCTCAAGCTGTTTGTTTTTTGCTACACTGTCTTCCGATATAGACTCAACGCTGCAAACCTATTGAGGTATTTGACGTGACTCTTGGCGTCGGGCAATCCGGAAGATACAACTGAATACCTTTTTTCTATTGATGGGTATGAAAAGGCCGCCTCTACCCCCTCGTGGGTCCATTCTTGGGTCAGGTATAATAGTAGGCAGTCAGACGGGCCGAGGTGAGATATAAGCATCCTTTTATAGTTCATTTTTGGAGATAGATTCCCAACACCACTCAAGCCCTGCGTACGTGAACAGGTGATAAATGCGTCAACTGAAGCTGATGGGCGGCTTGCTAGGTAAGCAAAAGGAGGAGGAGAAAGCAATAAAATGGGCTGCAAGTAAAAGGTAGAGGAGGGGGAGGTGGTGCTCGTAGTCTAAGCTGTAACCTTCTCTCACTACTGCTCTATAACTCTTATGCGGTGCTCCTACTGTACACGGTCCATTAAAATTGGGTTCCGCCGATCACAAAGAATCACCAACAATTACATGCGCCTCTACGACTAGCTTATAGGACTATCGTGAGCCTCAAGAGTTTTGCATCTTTTTCCGCCTTGACTTGCCCAACTCGGACCGCTTGGGCGTCCGAGGTTATATGGTCTCGGGTGCGGCTTCTAGAAGTCCGATTACTCCCTGGGAAAGAAATGTGCCATGCCATGGCGCACACGGGCAGTGGCTGTATCACACACAGAGCGCACCAGAAGACGCCGCCGCGGGAATATTCTGAGCCACAATGCCACAGTGAGGGCAGAGACGTCGAGACAGTCCTCGTTGGCTGGCGTTTCGAGGTGCTTCGTGACAATGTCTGCTATTTACCATGTCGGCTGTCTTCATAAACGGCAACAGCAGCATACATACAGCATCCGAACTCCAGCCTGTCAGATACCTCCAGTCGACACCAATCCGCCGATGGGTGAATCTACATGAGGAATCGATATCAAGCGGCTACCTGGGGCCCCCGGCTACTAAGACGACCTAGAGGCAGCGCTCGATTGGGTCCTTAAGGACATGCTTGCCCGCGACGGTCGTCGGCTGAGGTGCGCCCCGGCATGCATATCCGCATCATCCCACAGGAAAGGAGTGTCCCAACATCGCCGACATCAAACCCGTACAATCATTTGATGCGCACTACGCCTTATACGCCCGACTAGCAGTCTAGCTTCCAACAGCTCACAGCAGCAAACCGGGTGGTCGAGCGGGTAAAAACCGTGGCGCAAGTCACAACCGTCTTCCACGGGTGAGGGCCAGGAAACCCCAAGCTCGCTGATTCGAATCCGTCTAGTGACGGCGATTTTAGAGCTAGCAAAACCCAGCGAGTGCGGGTTTTCGTAACGACGCTGCTTCACGACGGCCGAGTGAGCTTTTTGCATTTTTGTTTTTTATATTTGATGGGTGGGAATTACCCCAGGCTTGAGGCAAAAACCAAGTTGCTAGCGACCAAACGCTAAACAGGAGGACTTGGTATTGACAAACATGGCCCATCCTCGGCGTTGGACCAAGGATTTCAGATTAAGATACCGCAAACGCGAGCTTCGATATCGAACAGCCCACTCCCCAGCAACGATGCCCGGCTCTCCACCCTTCAAGCATGCAAAGTTAAACTCCCGCCGCCACCTCGGTGAACAAGGCCGAGTTTAGAGGCCACGCCCATGTCGCCCAAGCTCTGCGATAACGATAAACAGAGACCAGCAAGCGGGCAACAGCGAAACTAGACCTTCAAGATCAAAAAAGTAGGGGGCAGCCAGCCTCTTCCCCCACATGGAGCATGATGCCCAGACAGCCGGCTCTGACCGGGCCGGTGAGAGAATCTCCACGGAGTGACCCCTCCACGGAGGAGCATTCCACAAGTCGTTAGCTCTCCTGGTGGGTAAAAATGTGGAAATGGACATGGTCTGCGGGCTTTTCTTTTTTTGTACTTCATTCTATCACGTTTCGGCTCGGGTCCTTCGGGTGAAAGAAGTGGCTTGGCCCCAGTTCCGCCACGACGCGAACGGGACGAAGGGGAAAAAGAAAAAAACAAAGTCAACCGAAGGAAAAACAAACAATCGCGAGTCATCAGTCGTCATCGACGATCCCCTGGGCCGTGTTTCCTCTGAGCCTCGCAGGCACACCCCGGCCTGTCAATGACGCACTGCTACTTGAGCCAGAAGCGACCGCCCGCGAGAGCGATTAGGGCCTTTGTCGTTTCCAACGGGGGTCGCGCAAATGGCAAATGGATGCGCACGCGCAAAAAGCTTGGGACCACACGTCTGTGAGGGTCGGGTCTAGGGTCCAATCCAGCACTCCTAACACTTGACACCCCTCCGTTTGGGGTGGGCGCACCAAAATCTCACATACGGGCAGGAACACGCAGAAAGTAGGTACCTGCAGCAGCGCTCACGTTGGGTCCTGGAGAAGAGCTGAGCGGGCGGGGGAGCCGGGGGCACCTCGCTTTGCCAGCAACCCAACGAGCGAGCAGGACTTTTGTCCCTGGGGACTGTTTCATTGAGGCGTATCGTACTGCATGCTCTGTATGTCGGTAGTACCTAGGTGCAGATATCGATGGACGTAAGAATTGGTGGGGCTGGCTGGGGTGATGCCAAGGGGCTAAAAGAAGCGAGAGCAATGGTGAGGCGAGTTCATCACGACATCGGTTTCTTGGAGTGCTTGGAGGGCTTGGGAGGGCCACCTACTTCCGGGTCCGGCTCCCGAAGCCGCTGCGGACGATGAGGCGCACTGTACCCAGCGATCGACCATGTCAAACAGGGGCAAGCACCACAGGGCAGCCCCGGAGCCACGATGCAGGCTACCAAACACAGTCCAAAGTGTGTCTGTCGAGTTCAAAGAAGATGTGTCACAGCCCTGCGCGCCGGTCTAGGCTCCCACATCCTCGCGAGCAGGCGAATAAGGGGGCTTGGTCTTGGAATGATGGATGCCCTGGGCACGCATGCACGGCCGAATTTTTTCCGGCCAGGGTCCCACACATACACACACATCAAATCTATGCAAAATCCTCCTAGGCTCATCCGTATTTCCCGCATGCTTCCAGAAGCTTCAAACATCCTCGCTCGCTCTCCTTAGGCAGAATCCTTTGTGCGGCACAAGCGGTTGAGGCGTCGTGCCGCAGACCAGCAGTGATATAAAAAGAAAAAATGATGAAAAGAAAGGAGAAAAAGGACCCCCAATTCCTCTCCCCAGTGCCAACGCCTCATCAGTGCGTCGGGCGATCCGCGCGGGAACCCGTGCTTTTAAACCGCGTTCGGAGTTAATGGCTCGATTATGTGCACGAAATGGTTGGGCGGCCGAGTGGCGCAATCCAGTCGATTTGATTGACGTGATCCCGTCGACTTTACGTGGGATTTGACGCCAAACTGCGAAAAAGAAAAAAAAAACCGGTGCGGCTGACAAGGTAGCAATTACGCACATTCACGCTAACAGGGCAGACTCTGACACTTGATTCTTTATCACCAAAACCCACGGATGTTGTTTCAACGGATTTGGTTATCCGCCCTCCATTCCCGAGCGTGGCGCCGAGCGTGGCGCCGGGAGGAGCAGACGGGAGCGCTGGAGGATGTGTATGACTTGCATAACACACGGGGCGAGCAGCGCATGACATTGAATTGGCGGTTGGGAATCCTCTCGGGGCTGTCTGATAGGGCAGCCCAACGAAGCACCCCTCGACCCTGGAGATCTTGCTGTCTCGGCTGACTGCAGACGGGTAGGGTCAGCTTACGTGCTGGTTGTTCCCGCTCCCGCAAGCGGAAGGTGGGAAGATGCGAGTGTGGCTCGAGGGACGGCTTGGACGCCATGGCTGGCGTCTCCCTACCCGAGACATTCCCATCAGCTCGGCAAAACCGATGTCAACCTATCGGGGCAGCGGGAAGGCCCTCCTATCGGGATGCCGCGGGCTTCGTACATCTGGTTCGGGGACGGCGGAGGTTAGTGCCTTTTTTCTCTCTTTCTTTTTTGGTCGCTTGGCATGCCGACATCTCTCATGGTTTTTAGCAGCATCTTACGATGGTCTGTGGTGGCCGATTTGTTTCGGGGTGTTTTTGTTAGATGAGCTGGATAAATAGCAGAGAGCAAACCGGGGTCCTGCTAGCCATCGTTGATCCTTCCCAACTCTCGGCTTCACCCATCCGACAGATCACCCCCCTCGACGCGCATAAATGAAATGACCAGGAGTTGCGCCGGTTTTTGCGAACGCCTCCGCTTTCGAAGACACACAATCCCAGCCCGGCGCGCGTCTATAGTACGGCATGCGTCAACACAGTATGCGCGCATCGCCGCGCGCTGCGGTCATGCTCACTGGCTGGCCGCCCACCAAACAACCATTTACACTAGTAACGACAGGGTCGGGGGACTTTGCATGGCTTGTAACACAGCCGTGTTTGGTGTGGATCACGACTTGTGTGGATCACGACTGTGTGGTTTATGATCGACACTGTGCCAAGCTCGTCCAACAACGTACAGCGGCGCGTCTTCCCCGACACGCTGTGCCCAGGAGTTTCCCAGAAGGTTGTTACAAAGCAAAAGGCTGGGTTGGCCGCCAAACCCCGTAACTGGCTGCCAGCCACGTCGCCCAAATAAAAAGCGATACACCAAATGATTAGAATGTGGGGAACTTGCCCCAAGCATTTTCGCAGCGAAAACATCGGGAGCAAAAAACAACTTCAAAAAATATCCAATACACAGCTAAATAAATAAAATAAAATAATACAAACAATGGCAGCATTTATTTACATATTAAGTTACGTTTTATTCTTTCTTTTCGGAGATGGAATAATTGAAAAGGAATGAATGCGCTCGATAAGGTTACTTTTTTGGTGTATCGCTTTTTATTTGGGCGACGTGCCAGCACAGCAGGGGGCGGTGCCCCCGCAAGCCGCCGCCTCGGCCAGGATCAATGACTACCATGTCGTCGAGTGACGACATCGCAGGCGTTCCAGGCGGAAGTGGGATAAGCCACAAGACCTACGGAGGTGTGAGGGTTAAATAATCTGCAGTGAGGAGGTCACTCGTGAAGCGAGGGCAGGGGCCAGGGGTATGCACTAGCC
>NW_008804545.1:4708692-4762886 GCF_000145635.1 Gaeumannomyces tritici R3-111a-1
CCAATACACAGCTAAATAATAAATAAATAATACAAACAATGGCAGCATTTTATTTTACATTATTTAAGTTACGTTTTTATTCTTTCTTTTTCGGAGATGGAATAATTGAAAAGGAATGAATGCGCTCGATAAGGTTACTTTTTTTGGTGTATCGCTTTTTATTTGGGCGACGTGCCAGCACAGCAGGGGGCGGTGCCCCCGCAAGCCGCCGCCTCGGCCAGGATCAATGACTACCATGTCGTCGAGTGACGACATCGCAGGCGTTCCAGGCGGAAGTGGGATAAGCCACAAGACCTACGGAGGTGTGAGGGTTAAATAATCTGCAGTGAGGAGGTCACTCGTGAAGCGAGGGCAGGGGCCAGGGGTATGCACTAGCCAATCGATTAAAACGCGTGTGGGCGGATTCGAATTGGTGTTGCGATTGATGTTAAAAAAGAAATGTAGGCTAGGCCTTATTTGGTAAGGGCTGAACATGGGGGGGCTCTTGGCGCTACCTCGAAAATGGCGATTTTTTTCGCCTCAGGTATCGGGCTAGCTCGTCGCACGAAAATGCTGGCGATTCAGACACACCGCCATGGTTCCCGGTACCCGGTGATCTTGCCCATTGAAGCCACTACTAGGACCAACCTGGCGCGTGCTAGGCCCGTTGCGTTTCCGGGAAACGAACCACTATCGTTTGCTTGCGACCGGCGCCAGCTACTGGCGGACAACGCTGACCGACCGGTTCGCACCACTCCCACGGGACCGCGAAGTCCAGGGACATTCCCTCCATCTCCTTTGTTCCATGTATTATGGATTCCATTATGCGTGAGTCCGGAAGGGGGGATTTTCCGTTCACGTCGGCGTTGCGTCTACAGCACCAATCGGGCCACGCGGGAGGTATATACGGAGCCGTGATAATATCGAGGCCGTCATGGTCTCCCGCCAGTGTTTGGGACTGCCAGCTCGGGCGGCTCTGATGCCAAGAGACGAGGGGCTAGCCCATCACAACCCTCCTAGGACCTGGCCAGCCAGACCGCTGACCGAGGATGGACAAAACAGTCGAAGCAACAACAGCCGAACGGAGGCACTGGAGGCTGCCTTCCCAAACGCCCACACCAGCCATACAAAGAACAGAGAGCGTGAAACTGTGCCCCGCGTGGAGAGCAGGCAATCTAGCACCGGCACCCCATGGCGCCCAGGATAGCCGCCGCTAGGGTCATCTTTCTCCCCATTGGGGCCTTTCCCAAATGGCTGACCCGGACCAAGGCCTGGCCAGCCCGGACCGCGTCCCCAGCAGCTCCCAGTGCGAGCCAACGAATTGGCTAGTCCGTGGCCAGAGGGCAGATGCCAAATTTTCCCACTTCTGCCGTTACTGTAGCCTTTCCTCGTCCGACCCGTCGTGTGCTGCGTGGTGCCGCACCCCTGCCGCTAATCTGGCCCTCCATGTGCGATCCCTGTCCCTGGCAACCTGACTGGCCCCACCTACCCCCGGTTGACTTTTTTTTTTTTGCTCCAGCCCCTCGCGACCACCGGGTCGAGTGGATCACGGAGTCCGCCCCACCAACTAGAGCCAGACCTCAGCCAATCAGCCCCGGATGCCTCTCGAGCTTCTCGTGTGATGCGTGATGCGTGCAGCGACAATTCTACCTCAGGTACGTACTGTGCGGTAGGTACCCCCTAGTTTGGCCTGGCGCGGACGGGGAGCCAACCAACGGTTGCGTGAGGCTTAGCCAAGCAGCAAGGGAAAAAAAGAAAAAGAAAAAGAAAAAGAAAAAGAAAAAGAAAACCAAGGTAGCACGACCTCGGCTGGTGTCAGCGGCCGCCAAAACCCCATCACCGCTACCAACTACAGGCAGAGGACGCAAAGCCAACACCTAGACACGTGCGATGGCAGTGTCCCACGGCCCTGGTCCAGCTGTGCGCTTGCTACGTGTTAGGTAGTACCTATCTACACGGTACGCCTCCCCAATGGGCTGGATGAGCGAAAGGCGGGCGGCCAGAATAGGACTCCAGGCCCCATTCGAGTTGGGTCCTCCCCGGCATCCAACGCGCCTGCGCCTGTACCTGGCCCGATCCTCTCTTCTTGGGTCCATCCATCCAAGGGTGTGTTGCGCCCCGCCCAAGAGGCGTGGGCCCTGGACGAGAAGTCGAGCGACAGCACACCCCTGGCGCTTTCTTGCTCATCCACCCCTCACCCCCCTTACCCCCGTGCCTTATGGATGCCAGAGGCTGGATGGGGCAGGCAGCCCGCCCAAACCCAGACTCCCGGCTTTTCGACTCGCTGGTGTAGTATAGTACATATCCCGTGCTCCTCCCGCCTCCCCTCGCGAAGCCGGGGTTTCGTCCTCGATCGTTCCGCTCGACTGTTTTCCTCCCTCGCTGCCGTCCTTGTTGCCTGGACGAGCCACTCTATTTTCCGTTTCGATATACCCCCGCACAGGAACGTGCCCGTGATACCCATCTAGCTGGCGGATACCTGCGCGACTTAATAGCTAGAATATCTCCTGCTTTCCTCAACGCTGCCCTGCGCCACTGTTCCAGTCTCCCCGACCATTGTTCTCCGATATCTTCTGTGGGACCCGAACGTCCATACAAGACTCGATGCGTCGCTGACACCCGACGTCAGCCCCTCGACGCGGTCCGACCCCGTCCTCCCCGACTTGTACACCCAACAACCAAAGTGTAGGCCGGTGGCACCTGTCTGACCTCACCCTCGCCCGCCACCACACCCGGACCCGGCTGGCATATAACACTCGAGCCTGTGGCCACCCGATCCTGCACTGAGCGGAACCAACAATAAACGATACGCCAGCTATCTCGCGCTGCGCTGGCGAACCCAAGAAATCGCAGCCATGTCGCTACCCGCACTGAGCCTTTGCCCAAAACCCTTTCTTGACGCAATGGATTTTAGCACCTCAAATGGATGTATGTGGTAGTCGTCTTTACTGCACAAGCCAGTCTTCAGAAACCCGCTGACAACCAAATAAAATAGTTGTCAAGGGAAGGCTATGCGCAGATGTCGGCAACCTGACATGCTGCCTCCCCTGTCCCATGACGGACTTCGCCTACCCTGACACCTTTGACACCATTGGGGTGTCTGCCGAGGTCGTCGCAGTCATATCAACCGTTCTGTGCGCATTCCTGCTGCTATCATGGTTCTGCCTCCCAGTCGAGAAGACGCACAGGCATTACCTGAGCATTTGCTTGACCATAGCAGTCACCTTCATGAACGTAAGTGTTGTAAGGAGGACCGGGCAGGCATATGGTGTGGGGACGAAGATTGCCTCATCACTTGGGAAGCTCAACTGACACATGTGACCTTTCCGTTTAGATGGGTTTTGTGGTTCCCCTCGCAGCGCAGCCGGACCAGTGTGCCGACAGGATCACGCCCAACGACATGAAGTCGAATCAGGCATGTGCAGCGTCTGGATCCATGCTTATTCTTGGAGGGTGGGCTGGAGTCATGTGGATTTTCCTTCGCGCGCTCTCGCTCCATCTCCAGATCTGCTGGCAGGTCGTGGTCGGCAAGACCTTTATGTGGTTTGCCCAGGCGGCCGGCTGGGGCATTCCCCTCGTCGGCATCATCCTGGCTCTCACCATGAGCGGAGTTTCGTTCCGGTTCGGACAGACGTGTCACGTCAACCACGAGAACAGCCTGGCCGTGCTGTGGATTCCGCTGCTCATCTTCTCCGCCTTCACCATCTTCATCCAGCTGGCCACCTTTATCTACTGCATCAAGGTGTACCTCGCCTCGCTCAGCGACAGCAGCGCCTCGACCGAGGGCTCCAACCTGCCATCGTCCAGCCGGAGCATCCGGACCATGACGCCCAGGCAGGCCTACCGACGAGTCCGACGAGTCATTCAGCTCCAGTGGAGGGGCATCACCATCGTGCTCATCATCATCGCTGATGTCATTTTCTTCTCCATCGTCTTTGTCTTCCAAGACAACACCCTGGAAAGAATCAAGACGGACAGGAGCCTGGTTACCCCGTGGGTCACATGCCTTGCGATCGCTCGTGGCGACAAGAACAAGTGCCTCGACAAAGCCAGCGAGCTCGTGATAAACGAGGTTACTGTTGGCGCCGTGCTTCTTCTCCTGGCTGTAAGTTTAGACCACGTCCCGCCATCCCATGCGCCCACATGAAGGATAAGATGCTGACGCACAAGACTTAGATGAACGGGATCTGGCTCATGATGCTGCTAGGGAGATGGTCGATGGTTACCGGCTGGAAGGACCTCATCTCATCCACGTTCCGCTCCAGCAAGAAGGCCGAGTTCGTCTCGGTCGATGCCCGCGTGGCCGACGATTACAAAAACCAAAGACGTTCGTACGAGATGCTATCCCGGGACTCGGGCAAGACAATGGTGGACGACGCAGTAACACCCTCGGCAGGCACCACTCCGATCTCGCCCTACCCGGCCGCCGTGTCTCCGGCGAGCCCCCCGCCCAGCGGGCGACGCACGCCCGACTACTTTGGGCAGACGGCGAGATACCACGCGCCGACGCGCTCCTTTTCGAAGCCAAAAGCGCCACCGCAGGTGGTCAGGTGGGACAACAGCGAGATATATGCTGGGTCCCAGACCGGGCATAGTGATGCCAACGATATGAACATGAACCCACTGGGTATGAACAGGATATGAATGGTTATGAAGCTTTTGTCCAACACAATTGGGTTGGGAGGAAGCAAAGAAAAAAAACAAACAAAAAAAACACACACAAAAGGCTGTCTCCTAGAAAAAGGAGCCAGAAACAAGAGATACCAGAAGCACTCGCGTGCTCTCTCTACAAGCGGATAGCATCTCCGCGGATGGGCCCGCCTTCAGGAGCCAGGATAACAGGAGGTCACAGGACGAATCGGGCCAGCACCGGCGTCGACTCGGGATGAAGCCCATGGCACGACGCCTTGGGGCTTGCAACGATCAGAGTTATCAACTCTTGTTATTGTCTTTTATATCATTGGTGAAGCGTTCGGCGCAAGGAGGAAAACTCCGCAGGCACATGCGGTTGACCAAATGGGAAGGTCAATGTTCTAACACGATATATCCCCCACAATGTTCTCTTTTGTTTTCATGACCACGTGCCTAATTGGGAGGGGATGCTTGCACGATGGTGGCATGAATGCACAACTCCAGCTAGGAAGTATCTACTGGCTTCAAAGTACCCAATCTCGTATGCCTTGCCGTTCATTTCGACGTGCCTCAAGAAGAACTACCTAGTGCGAAAGAAGATGTTCGTAACCGCTCCCTGCCACCGCACCCACCCTCACTACGTCGTGCAATTGCAGGGTGGGAGGTAGCATGGAGGGGAGGGAACAGCCGGCAGTGCGGGGGGTCTGTGCGTGGAACACCACATGGAAGGAAAGAAACCAGCCACCCCCCAGGCACGGCTTTGCGACGTGGGTGCCCAGTATGCGGCCACCTGGTTTCACTGGAGGCTAGCCGCCGTGCCGCCTTCCCATGCCCCATGTGCTTGCTGCTAGATGAAATGTTTGCTGCTGTGAACCCCCAAGGGTGACGTTGAGGGTTCGCGGTGGCGTCCGCATCAGCCCAAGAACCGCAGGGCCGCGAGCAGGCATGAGTGCGTTCTAATGCGGTGAATGACTGGTGCTGGTGTGCTGATCAATTGTGCTACCAGACCCCAACCTCTCTCCATTCCTATTTCTCTGCAAAACGAAATGCCCGAAGCACCGCCGACGTAAGCAAAAAGCAGATCCAAGAGAGAACCCGACCAGCAACCCACTGCACGAGTCATCCTAGTGCCGTACAGCCTTTGTGCCTCCCCGTCCCTGTCCGAGCAGCCAGCTTCCAACCCCCCGGCAAGCTCGGGAATCGCGCTTCGGCTTCCCTTCTGGTGCTGGCGCCGTCTTCCTGAATCGTTGCAATCGCTGGAACTATCCATCGTCTTCAGTCTAGTCTGTCCCCAGAAGACCCGACCCGCCGCTGCCTGTCTCGCTTCTTGCTGCTGGCCGACCTCGCCGCGTTCAGGTGCTGGATATGGCGCCGACCTGACCGACGGACTCACGGACTCACGGACTCTCTCGAATGCCGATATCGCTGGTCCGATCGCGCCCCTCCTCTCGAACCCGCACTCGGCCCGAGACCGAAGCCAGCGAGACGGAGAGATAGACAGGAAAAGAGAGACAAAAAAGAGATAGAGGTAGAGATAGAGACGGACGGACACACACAGGCCGCTGAGCGCCGCAGAAAATGTTCCTGCTCATCAGCGTGCTGCTGCTCGGCGGCTTCTTCCACTACATGTGGAAGGCCGAGGCGGCGCTGGGGGTGCCGTGGCAGCCCGACGCGGCGTCGCAGCTCTTCGCGCAGCGGCCGCTGCCGGCGCCCGTCGCTCGCACCTTTGTCGACACGTACACGCTGCCGCTGCGGGCGCGGGGCCGCGACGTTGTCGACGCCGAGGACCGGCGCTTCAAGCTCTCGTCGGTCAACTGGTACGGCGGCAGCGACGAGCTCTTCATCCCCGGCGGGCTCGACGTGCAGCACCGCGACGTCATCGCCCGCACCGTCCGCGCCCTCGGCTTCAACTCGGTGCGGCTCCCTTACTCGGACGAGATGGTGATGGCGAACCCGGCCGTGCTGCCGCACCTGCTGGCGGCGAACCCGGACCTGATCGGGATGCGGGCGCTCGACGTGTTCGAGGCCGTCGTGACGGCGCTGACGGACGCGGGCGTCGCCGTCATCGTAAACAACCACATCACCACGGCCACGTGGTGCTGCGGCGCCGACCCGTGCGACGCCGGCTGGGCAAACGACCACCTCGGCCCCATCTGCCGCGTCTCGCAGACCGAGGAGGACTGGATCCGCCACTGGGAGATTGTGATGGAGCGCTTCGTCGGCAACCCGCGCGTCGTGGGCGCCGACCTCCGCAACGAGGTGCGCGGGCTCTGGGGCACCATGCCGTGGGACCGCTGGGCGTCGGCGGCGGAGCGGTGCGGCAACCGCCTGCTGCGCATGAACCGCGACTGGCTCATCGTCGTCGGCGGCACCGAGTCGGGCAACGACCTGCGCGGCGTCGAGCGCCGGCCCGTGCGGCTCGACGTCGAGGACCGAGTCGTCTACTCGGCCCACGTCTACGCCTGGTCCGGCTGGGGCTCGACCGAGGGCCGCTTCGCCCAGCGGCCCTACGCGTCCTTTGTCCGCACCATGCGCGAGAACTGGGCCTACCTGGTCGAGCGCGACATCGCCCCCGTCTGGGTCGGAGAGTTTGGCGCCCCGCACCTTCCCGGTGCCGGCGACGTCAACTACTGGCAGAACCTGATGCGGTACCTCAAGGCCATCGACGCCGACTTTGGTTACTGGGCCATCAACCCGCGCAAGCCAAAGGACAACGGCAAGGAGACGTACTGCCTGGTCGAGGACGACTGGGTCACCCCGGTGCTGGACTATAGGATGAAGGATATGGTCGAGCTGATGAGGGCGTAAAATGATAGAAGGCGGGGGAGGGTCGGCGAATATACACGAGAATGATTATGTGATGAAGGAGGTTCAAGTTCGATTCATGGTTTTCCTGCCTCACTTTCCTTTCGCGTTTTGCATGGTTCTCGACGTACATACACGCTTGCTGCGGTTATACCCTACGCTCTGTCTTTGGATACACGATTCATTTGTCTTGGCTCTAGAGTTTAGTTGAAAATATGGAAACCATATTTGGCCTGGCTTTTTGTTCCCGAGCAAACAAGGACGAGAGGTACTGCACACCACTGCGCACCCTTCGCTTAGCCTGCCTGCCATCTCACTTGCCGAATACAAACTGTCTGTGCCCACCAATGGTGACACGGTGAAATTCAAAATCTCAATCCGGTGGAATACAGACAACGCAAGTGTGACGAAGCAAACGGGAAAGAGCGAGGAAGATGGAATCATTGGTTAGATAAAAGGCACGGCCACCACAAAAAAGATGGCAAGTCCCACCTGAGGCAGATAGGTACCCTAAACAATAGAAGGCTGTTGGTACCAGTCCCGGGGATTAGAGTGATCAATGCGCTGAACGATTCCATTCAGGAATAGGAATGGTAATAAAAATAAGAATAGGAAAGCTCACATACGAAATTTCATGGCACTAACAACTTTACTTAATCTTTGGGGCCTGTAAGACTGCCATCTTTTTTGTGGTGGACGTGAAAGGGTAGATGGACGACGAGGCAACTGCCAAGGTCACGCTTGCCCCCAGTCGGCCGAGCCCCAACTGCAACCAACGAGCCGCTGGAATCCACCACTGCCCCGCAAACCGGCGTGGAGTCCATGTACTTGCACCTGCTCCATCTTGTGGTCGGCGTACGTCACTAACTTACTTCCCCTACAACCGCCCAAACTGGCTGCCCGGCTTTCCATTCGCCATTCGCCACCTGCGGTCTCGGACACCCACACCCCTATCGTCACGAACAGGGGGAGGCGTGGCAATGAGCCTTTCCATTGCGCCACACACCCACCGCAGGCCCGCGTTCTGCCATCGACCAAAATGGAGGAGCCAGCCTCCGCGCCCAGGGACTCCTCCTCCTCCCCCCGCGGCGGCGGCGGCGGTGGGGGCAGAGCCGATGTCGTGCTCGTCGGCCCCGTCGTGGGCGTCCAGACCCCGGCCAACCGCTTCGGCCGCCCGGGCGTCGAGCGCGAGATACGCGCGAGGATCTTCGAGATGCACCAGAACCCCCTGATCGCCGCCGACAACGACGACTTTGAGGACACGGACAGCGAGGACGAGAGCGTCCTGGCCGGCGGGAACGCTGACGGGGGCGTCGGCGGCGGCGGCGGCGGCGCCAACGGAGCGTTGGAGGACGGGTCCGACGACGGCGCCAGCGTCGCCGACAGCACCACGTCCGCCTCGGCCCCGCCCCACGAGATGCTCCAGTTTGGTCGCCAGCGGATGAACCTGACCGTCCTCTCCCAGCAATACAATGTGAGCCTGTTTCCTTGTTGCACGTTTTCTTGCGGTATTGATCTATCATTTCCCAATGCCTCTCTCCTTGCCCCATACTTCCACCCTTTCCTTGCCCTTTTATCATTCCCTTATTCTCCCATATTCTCACACCCCACCACGCCCACCACAAAAAAGGCGGCAGTTTTATAAATGCCGGATGTCAAAATCATTAATGCTATGGGCTTTTCCTGTTCCTATTATTATCCCCATGTTATTCTTATTGCCATCCCTGTGTTATTCCGCTAGCAGCCTTTCTGATGCTGGGTGGGACTGTCATCTTGTTTGTGGTGGGCGTGCCACTCGGGTGCCCACGTCCGGCGAAGGACCTATATTGATGTCCATCTTCCACGGCGAAAAAGCTCTACTTTGTCGCATACAAGGGCAGGATACACGTCTACGAACCCCAAAACGCGCCCCAGGTCATCAAAGATGGCCCGCTCCTCGTGCTCAAGCCCGCGCCGTCCGCGATCGCCGCCCTCTGCCCGGGTCACATCGACCAGGCTTCAGGCCATGAGATCAACAACATAATAGTCGGCGACCTGGGCGACCTGGAGGTCATTGTGGCGGCCTACGACGACGGGGACGTCGTCGGATACTACACACACACGATAGCGGCCGCCATCGAGCACTTGGCGCGGAAGAACAAGGAGTGGACCTCGACGCCGCGACATCCGCGAGCATTCTTCCACGATGCTGTGGGGTCGTCGGCCTGGGGCCTTGCTTTGCACAAGAAGTCGCGTCTGCTGGCGGTGAGTTGCAACCTGATGGAGATCACGGTATTTGCCTTCGCTCTCAAGGGGCCCGGCGGTTCGTCTGGTGACCTGGCGGCCCCAACCGCCCAGTTTTCGAATCACGACGTGGCCCGGACGGAGGGCTCATCGCCGCTGCTGGCCTCGTCGGGCCTGACGGCCGAAGCCCTCGAGAGGCACCTGCGGGGTCGGACTCGGGATTGGAGGATCATCTTGACGCAGCCCAGCAAGGTTGCGGCCAATGTTCCCGGCATTGACTTCCTCGATGACGAGCACGGCTCGGCCGAAAAGGTCGTGGTAGTCGATATCAACGGCTCCTGCTGGATGCACTCGATCTGGAGCCTGGGTGCCAGTATCTCGAGAATCCCGATGTGGAGTACGGATGGTTGCTGCAACTGGGGAGTGATGGTGCTCCCGGACAAATTCTTCAGACAGGCACAGACAGCCGAAGAATTTCTGGGGGCGCCGGTCAGTAGTATCGACGCAACCTGGAGCGTGCCTTCTGGAGTGCTGCTGGACATCAGCCGTACTGCGAAGCTTATTCCTGGGAATCCTACGGCCGAGGTTGAAGTGGAGAGGCTTCCAATCGCCAGACACCGGTTCCGCCTTCCGCCCACTACCTTACTAGACCTCGACGGCATCTTTCGGCAGGCGGTCCCTAACGAGGCCGACCTGGGGTTACAGGGATACCCCGAGTCTGACGAGGCGCTGCGGCGTTGGGAGTCTGACGAGACGCTGCGGCGTTGGGAGCTGCTCCGCCGTGCCGAAAAGGACGAGCGCCGGCCCAGAACGGCAAGGGCAGCATTCTGCGCGGTCAGCGGCGCGGGACCTCGCGAGCCCATGACGATCGTGCCCAGCATCGGCCATGTCTGCCGGCACAAAAATATGGCCCCTGTCAAGTTCCTCCACGAAATTTTGTACAACAACAGCTTCCGAAAGAACGTGTACGACAGGGCCTTTGACTTCAAGTTCAGGCCGCTGCCGCCAGAGATGGCCTGCAGGAATGCAGTGCTACGTGCAACAGGGGAGGACGTCGAGCTGTTCTGTCTTGACCCCAGCAGGGCTAGTATCATTTGCCGGCGCCTGTTGCCGCCACACAATCCGGACAAGGTCAAGGAGCCCTGGGACATGGATTACTCTAACCGCGTGTGCATGAAACACTGCATCCCGGAGCTGAACCTCGTCGTGGTCGGGTCTACGTGCGGCCGCGTGGCGCTCCTGCGGCTGACCAAGGCGCGCAGGGGCTGGAGGCAGATCCGGCACGGATTCCGGGTCGAGTGGGTGCTGCCGCGCACCAGGGAGGAGCAACGCAAGGCGCGGCCTCACGTCTGGATGGTGGGAATGGCCGTGTCGCGGGTGCCCCAGCCCGGCGCTCGCGGCGTCAACCTGTTCCCCCCGGGCCGTGGGGAGCGTCGCCGTCACAACCAGCCCCTGGTGGCCGACCCCGTCTACCGCTGGCGCCTCATGCTGCACTTTATGGACCACACCATTCTCACATACACCATCGAAGACTCGGACCCGAACGGGCAGTGCTCCGTCAAGCCGTATGCACCTTGAGGTCGACGCCAGCGTTATCCAAACGAACCATGCGGCGCCCCCGCTCACATCATCGACAGGCTCAACACTAGAATCACCACCCGCATCTTCTGGGTTTCATCTCTACACAGTACAGAACGCCCCACGCGGCCTATTGCTCTTTCCCCGTTGGCCATCGCCCGCCCTCGGGGTCGTTTTTTTTTTTTTTTTTTTTTAACGGGGCTTTGCTTTTCCATTCATGCTTATCTGCGGCGAGCAAGACATGATTTCACCTCACGGGATGCATCTCCTTTTATTGACCCTTTCTCACATCATACTCCTGCGTCCCCCGTCTTTTGACAACCTGATAGCGTTTGCTCGTAACAGCAAAGTACCTAGGTAGGTACCTAGCTGAGAAGGGCAGGGTCTTGCTGTCTATCACACGTGCGTTTTCTCTACGCGGAGTTCGTCGGCTTGGTTGGCTTTCAGGCGAGCGCTCAGAGATACCCTTCACATTGGAGATGGTTGTTTTCGCATGCGCGCATACATGTATCTAGCCGCGTCGTTTAGTTGATCGACTCAGCGGTGCCTACTTGTTGTTTAGTGTGCTGTGCGCAGGCTTTGTTTGGTGGTGTTGGTACCTCGAAGTGATGTCCAAAGTCGACTGACCAGGCCACACCTGCCGCTGATGATGGTCATTTTGACACAAGTCGTCCGGCGGACGATGGATGGGGCCGAAAAGGTTTTAAGACCCTCATTGATGAAATGGTTGCCATTGTCTAAAAAGATGCTCTCGGGGTACTCAAAGATGCTTAACCACCTAGATAACCACCCAGGGTCGGGGACTGGGACGAGGGCTTCCTCCATCATCCTGATAGCCTCGCCCGGTGTGATGGTGAAATGTAGGATGATGTGCCCAAGGTTATCAAACTTCATTCCCTCGAATGTGACAATGTGGCCCCATGTCGGTTTGCCCATCTGGAAAAGATGGCTGTAGACTTGTTTCTGGATGGTCGAGTCGGAGCCCCCCTCTGCAAACATGCTGTCCATCAAGATGTATTGATTGCTGTTGGCCGCAGCCGGCTGGGCGGGTCCCGTAGAGTCCGCGCCCACCATGGCCCAAGGGATCAAGATGGTGATCTTGCCGTGCTCGAGACGGAAGGACCGTGGATGGGCCCGCGCCTTCCCGGGTTGCCAACCCAGGCTGTCTGGCCCAGGAATTAAGATTTTTAAATGCGCATTCGATGGGTAAATCCAAACTTGATACTCTTTGGTCTCGACTTCCATCTTCATCCCATTTACACCCTCAAAAACCACGCCATCAGGAACAAACCACAGTCAACCACTGTCAACACCTAGCGCATTACCCAGTCGACTCTATTCTACTTACATCATGGCCGCGCATATCTGGCGCAGCATGTCCTCCTATCTCGCCTCCTCCTCCCCCGGAGCGCCTCATAGCAACGACCAGACCATGAGGCCCCATCCGCCCTCGCCCGCACCGGCGCCGCCACCATCATCACCATCATCCGCCGGGGCGGCCACGGCGGCCGCGAGCAGCGTCGGCTACGCCACGTGCGCGCTCGTCTTCACGGGCATCCAGGCGGCGCGGCGCGACTTCGAGGAGGCCATGGAGCGCGAGCGCGCGCGGCGCGCGGCCGACGTCGGCGCGAGCGAGGAGGCGGCGCGTCGGCGCGCCGAGGACCTCGCGGCGCAGGCGCTGCGGACGCTAAAGGCGGACCTCGCCGCGGGCTTTAGGGAACGCGAGGAAGTCCTGGAGGCGCGCGTGGTGGCGAGGGAGGAGGCCTTGGAGACGCGCCTGGCGAGGCTCGAGGCCGAGGCGGAGGCCGAGGCGCGGCGGCGGCGGGCCGGCAGTGATCGGGATGCGGGAGATGGGCCCGGGATGACGGTGCAGCAACAGCAGCATCCCGGCGGTGGTGGCTCGGGCGAGGAAAAAGCGACCGCGGCTCAGCTGGCGGACCTGAGCGTCAGACTCGAGGCACTCCAGGCCCGCGTGGAGGCGTCGGCTCGAGACTGCAGGCAGTACACGGACCGGGAGCTCGGCGGCGCCCTGCGGCGGGGAGGGCCGGACGCCGACCGCAGGTGGGAGGACACCCAGGGGCAGGAGCAGAGGCTCGCGAGCCTCGAGGCGGCGATGGCCGAGACGGCCGACCGCAACCATGACAGCGTCGTGCTGCTGAGCAGAGACTGCGCCGGTCTCGAGGTCGTGATAGCCGAGAACAGTCGCCGTTACAGCCATGACATGGAGTTGCTGAGGAGAGACTGCGCCAGCCTCGAGGCAGTGGTGGTCGACAATGACCGCCGTCATGTCGGCAACGTCGAGCAGCTGAGGAGGGACTGCGGTCGCGCCGGGAGACGATGTGCCGCCACCGAAGAGCGCATCGCCAGCTTGCAAAGGCGGTTGGACGAACACGTCGCGCGGCTGCTTCAGCCACAGGATCAGCAGCGGCAGCAGGAACCGCGGGGCGCCCCAAGTCGACCTGAAAGCGTCCGCTCGTCGTCTCCAGCGATATATCAGAGCCCAGAGTCCACATGCGCCGATGTTGCACCTGCGTCGCCGCCGCCGTCTCAGACGGCGCAAGAACTTCCGACACCCGAGACGAGCGGCGCATGCTCAGATGACCGTCCTAAAACAAAACCTGCCCGGGCTCGGCGGCCCAGAAACCGCAGTGCCCTGACCAAAGAGCTCAAATCACTCAGCACTGGCGACAAAGGCAGAGGCGGCCTCCCAAGCAGAGATCTCGGTCACTGCACCATCCCGGAGCTATTCTTCACCTTCGACAGGCGGTACCGCCACCAGAAGCCGAGCCCGGAGCACCGCTTCGTTAGAGAGTTTCTCCGGAGCGTCCACGAGCTACTTGCGGAACACGACAGAACGCGCTTGGAGGCCGGGTTCCTCGACTCCCAGAGAGGTGTGTTTCAGCGGAGGCAAGCCGGGGAATCATTGTGGTGTGGCATATCCGCAAAGTGGCACGACGTGCGTTTTTGTATGTGGTCATTTCAGGAGGTCAGAGATGTGCTGATTCCAGATCGCCCTTGATGGCCTCTGCTATAATCTCGTGCGATTCCCTCCATCTACTCTCCCGCGTCCGTTGTTACACTCATTGAACAGAAACCAAGCGGGGCTTGTGTGGGATTTCTCATATCCTGACATTCTGGGTCTTTTGTGCCAGTTCTGACTGGTCCATGCCGACGTATTTGTTGATCCAGCCAATGACCTCCTGGTGCCAAAGGAGCGAGTTCTCGGGCTTGAGAGTCCACTACAGGTAGCAGTGACGTTGTCAGCATGAGCATGAGCATGGGCTTGGGACTCGGGCGGAGAAGTAGCAGTGATGTATCTGAAGACTTACATGGTTCTCGTCGGGGAATGTGAGGAAGCGGCTCGCAATACCCCTGTGCTGCAGAACGTTGAAGACTGCCAAGCCTTCGGAAATGGTGAGGCGGTAGTCGAGTTCGTTGTGGATGATCTGGATTGAACAGACAGCTGGGTGAGAACACGGACTGCTTAAACACCTTGTTTCCGTTTAGATAATCAGCACTTACCAGCTGAGCTGTGGACCACTGATCAACGTGCTTGGAGGGATCCCATTTCTCGTAGCCCTCCCGGTTCTCCCAGAGACTCCCGCCAAAGTCGTGGATGGGGAAGAAGAGCTCCTCGGACGAGTCTGTAGTGTGTAAGCCAAGATTAGCAGCTAGCCTCTCCACAGCCTGATGGTGAAGGGCCTAGAGGGCCAGGCGAGGAAAAGCCTTACACTGGCTCTGTGTGCTGAAGACGCCATCGTGGCAGACCAGCGCTTTGAACTTGCGCCCGAGGTCGTGTCCCTGGATCCAGTCTACGTGCGGGTGTCAGCCAGTGAAGCAGGTCACATGCAAGCGCTCAGATACCAATACAATACACTCACTGATCATATAGCCTCCGTACGAGGCCCCGAGAGCGACGGACCGAACCGTGTCGACGTAGGGCATGTGCTGCTCAATGTGCTCGAAGCACTTGACGAGGTCGTTGTAGGGGCGGCCGCCCCACTCGCCCCTGATGCCGTTCTGCAGCGCCATGCCGTAGCCGGTCGAGCCGGTCGGGTTGGGGCAGACGACGACGTAGCCCTGCTCGGCGAAGATGGCCGGGTTCCAGCGGGTGCTCCAGCTGTCGTTCCAGGCGCCCTGGGGCCCGCCGTGGATGAGCAGCGCGAGCGGGTACCGCTTGGAGTCGTCAAAGTGCGACGGCTTGACGACGAGCGCGTGGACCTGGTAGTCGCCCGCGCCCGCGAACCAGATCTCGTCGACCTGGGACCGCGACAGGCCAAAGGTCTTGCCCTGCCGCGAGAGCGACGACACCAGCTCCGACGTCTGGGCCGACGGCTCCACGATGCTGAAGGAGGACCCGTCGATGAGCGAGCTCGAGCTGACGAAGAGGCGCCCGCTGCCGTCGGGCATGCGCTGCACGTCGCCGACCGTGCCGGGCTCCGTCTGGACCGGCTCGGGCAGGCTCCGGGCGGCGGCGACGGCGTCCGGGTCGGACGCGACGCGGAACAGGCGGCCGCGGCCGCGCTCCTCGGCCACGACGAAGAGCTCGGCCGCGTCGTCGCTCCAGAGCGGCGCGCCGTCGGGCCGCAGGTCCCAGGCGCCCTCGCCGTCGTCGGTGGCGAAGAACTCGCGCGCGCCCGCGCCGGGGTCGGCGGCGACGTCGCGCGCCAGCATGAGGCGGGGCTTGTCGCTCTCGTATTGCATGTCCCGCATGCGCGTGAAGGCGAGCGACCGCCCGTCCGGGCTGAAGGCCGGGCCGGCGCTGTACCCTGCAAGCCCGGGGGTCGGGATGGCCGTCGGCTGCTGCTGCCCCGCGGCCTTGGGGGAGCCAGAGGCGAAGTCGAGGGGGACAAAGTACACGCTCGATTTTGTGTAGATGGCCGGGTTCACGTCCAGGTCGCGCGCGACGAAGGCGAGGCCGTGCGGGGAGACGTCAAAGTCGCTGGCCCCGCCAAAGGGTGGCACCGGCGACTCGAGTCCCGTGCCGGCCAGGGCGTTGATGAGCCCCTGGCTGCTCTCGACCGACAGGGTCCGGCCGCTCTTGCTGCTGCCGGAGCCCGAGGCGGGCTGCCACTTCAGGGTGCCGTACCAGACGGCGTTCTTGTTCTTGCCGACGTACGAGTCCCAGTGGCGCACATAGAGCGACGAGTATACGCGGCCGGTGTGGTAGACCTTCTCGTCGTCCTTGTCCGGGTTGTACATCTGCCCGTCGGGTGTGGCCAGGGCGGAGCAGGCCAGCAGCACCCTGTTGTTCGAGAGCGGCTTGACCTTGAGGTTCGAGACGCTGCCCCTGGCCTGGTAGACCTCGGCCGGCTCGCAGTCGGCCGAGACGCTGCCCAACATCAGGCTCGAGGTGCCCTTTTCGCCGCTCTTGACAAACAGGAAGTACTCCTCGTCCACCCACACGGGCTCGCTATACGACAAGTCATCGTAGAGGATGGTCGAGTGGCCCGACGCGACGTCGAGCACCTTAATCTGCGACGTCTTTTTGTGGTCTTCGAACGAGTAGGTCGAGACGGTGAACAGGATCTTCTTGCCCGACAGGTTTGGCGAGCCGGCAGACCTCCGGGGCGCCGACAGGAGCACCTCCGGGGTGAACTTGGTGGCGACGACGGTCATGGCCGGAGGTTTGCTAGGAGAGTATCGGCTAGTCAGCACCTCCTTAGCAGAGGGTCCAGATGGACCAACAAGAGCGGTTGCGTGTGTGCTTGGGTCCTCAAATAGAGCCCGCGTAAGTTCACAGCCAGGGAAATAGGTCTGACACTACGTAGGTCACAGGAGGGGACACAGGAAGTGGGCAGCGACATAGGAAGCTCGACAGGATACCTTGGGAAATAGGAGGAGCCACCTACAGGATACGTTCGGATAATACGGGACCCAGCCAGGTACCAGTGGATAGGTAGTTCTATCTAGGCGTCGCGGCCCACCCAGAGGTTTATATACCAGGCTAAACGTCAAGGACCATCCAAAGGGGCGGAGGAGGAGAGCGATTGGGCCTCGTTGCTGTGCTCGTCAGGCCGGGCGGCAGATGGGATGAGGTCAGTGCTACCCCGCACTCTTGCAGATTGCCCGGTCGCACTAGCAAGGGAAAGCTGCAGCTGCAGCTGGAAAGCTTGGGGGGCGCACGGGGCTGTCATTTGATATTCTCTGTAAAAGCCTGTCATTTTCACAGGATCTGTGTTATACAGGAAACGGAAATAGCCCGGGAAACAAGGAACACACTGGAAAAAGAAACAGGAGAGACACACAAGAACAGTTTCCACTGGTCGTACTCACAAACACAAGTGGATATCACCCGCCAACGTCCAATGTTGCGGCCTCGCGCAGTTGAGTTCGTCGCGAAACGGCACCATGTCCATAGCAATGCATGGAGCCTGCGCCTCAGCTGCGGCGGGCTTTGGTAGGTTCACTGCTGGTTCGGATGCGCGAAACACTAGGTAGCCAAGTGGTGATGTCTGCAATTATATGATTTCATTCCTTGGCTTGCATCTTTCAGCCACACTAGAATCAAGGTTGATCAAAAGAATCCTTGTCCCTCGACTCCCAAGACATGACGGGTATCCCAAACGCCGCGCTGTTCCTTAACCGCCAATAATACAAAGAATAATGATACACGTAAACAACACCTACCTTCAAGGGACTTGCCAACCGTCGTCCCATTTCCTCTTGCTCCCGGCCGGGACCGGCATGCACTATTGCCAGTACCCGATAAAGTTGGGACCCCGGGCCGAGGAGCTTCGGATAGGACGCACGGCAGCTCATGACTTCTTGATGGCGCTAAAGCTGGTCCTAACCTTTTTGGCCTCTTTCCCGTCTGTCTCGCTGTCCTCGACGCCGTTGGCGGCTGCGGCCTTCTTCTTGGTCTTGGTGGCGCCCGCCGCCTTGGCTGCTGTCGCAGACGTCGGTGTCGCCTGGTTCGATCCGCTGTCCTTAAAGGAGGACGATACCGGGGTCGGCGCAGCCGAGGCCGCGCCAGACGTCACCGATCCTGGCGTTTGCGCCTCGGGCTGTACAGGGCCGTGGGCATGCTTGTCAGTCTCAGTGGCTACCTGGTTTCTTTGTTTCCTTGGCTGTCCGCGCGACATACCGCATTGTTGGCGTTGTAGCTGATGGAGCTCCGCGAAAACACACGGCTGGACTCGGTCAACCCCGTCTTTCGTCTCTGCGCGGCCGCGCCCGTTGTGGCCTTGGTGTAGTTGTCGAAACCCGTAATGATGTTACCGCTCGGCGTGTTTTCCAGATACTCTGTCTCCTTTTGGTAAATCATGTCCTCGCGCAAAGCCTGATGATGCACATGTGCTGTTGTCAGCCAAGGTTCGACGTTCGACGCAAGCTCCTCGGTGTCGAGGTGGACAAACGGGCCAAACGGCAGGGAAGGGCACGCACAAGCTGCTTTTCTAGCTGTCGTTTTTTTGCCAAGAGCTCCTTAAGATGCTGTCGACTCTTCTCGTAGTATGGCATGGAGGGAGGGGGCAACGCGCCGCCGGCATTGCCAGACGCGCCGTTGTCGGCCATTGATGCTGCGGCCTCGGCCGACCGTGGACTCGGGGAGGAAGACGGGGGAAAACGCGGCGTATACGACGGGAGCCGATCGATGACGAGGATGCGAAGTTGAGGGCGTCCTGGGGTGAGATGGGAAAGGGTTTGGCTGAAACAACACCAACTGTCGCGTCGACAAGCGTAGCTCTGTTGATGCGTGCTTCGCGCGCACTGCCGCCCCCCACGAGGCCATCCTGCTGACTAAGTCATGGCCTGGCAAACGCACCACCCCAGGATTTCTACTGCACCTGGCCCCTGGTACCTGCCAAGCTTGGTGGACGACGCACTCAAGCCAGGCCCCTGCCGATTTGAGAGTCAATGCTGGTATTGATCGGCAGGAAACCCAGCAAAATGGACTCACTGGGTCAAAACACTTAGGCTGTCCTTGAGTCCGCATTTTGAAATTGGGCGTGCGCATTTCGAGGACGATCCTTTGTTATTGCCTGCCTGGCAGAGACAACATGCCCATTCCATGCCCATTCCGCTCTGCATACAAAGAAGCCAGCGACGCCGTTGTAGGCGACAGAAGCATGAGCCTCCGGGTTGAAAGAACAGGCACGGGGCTGCCGATGCCCGGGCTTCCCAAATGTCTTGCATGAGGTCACTCGCCAACACCTGCCAGGCTGTACTCTCTTTGTCCCGACACGAGACGAAGTCGCCTTCACGGGTTGCCAACAAAGACACCTGCCTTGTGCGGCCACTCATATGCGCTGCTGAAAGCGGGCAGCTGAGAGCGTGATGCTGGACCGGACTTCATGTCCTTTTGTTCCCTTTGGGGAGCGTCTCTGGTGGCGGGACGAAGTGCTCCCGAGGGAACCCGCTCCCATAAATCCCCAGATGACCGTACCTCTTAGTGTCCGTCTTGGTGACTATCGCCTCTTGTTAGTCAATCCAACTCACTTACTCACTCGCAATACCACCCGCAATACCACCCGCAATACCGTAACCTTTACACCACCAAACAGTGACAACAGTCACAACACACACACAACCACTGCTACAATGTCTGCCAGTTCACAACGGCCTCAGAGCCTACCCCCGGCGCCAGGGAGCTCGCGAAACTACGGGTCCAAGCCCCTTCCACCACCTCCCCAAAGGACATCCTTCTTCGACACGCCGCCCAGGAAAGCTCCCAAAGCCCCAAAGGCCGGTGTCGGTGGTCATGTCGAAGGGCCTAACCCAAGCCAGACCAAGACCAAGAGAAGGAGCATGCTAGGGGGGTTCCCTAGAATCGGCCGCGGGGGCGACGCGGTACCGAAGATAGAGACAAGGCAACCGCCATCTCCGGGCGTTACCAGGCTCACGAGTCCAACCTATCACTCCTCCAACCACAAGATCAACCAACTCATGGGCTTCGGCGTTCCGGTGAGGCCCATGTCCAACGTCTCTTCCAGGCCATCGCAAGATGGCGAGTACATCGTTTCGCCCATGAGCTCCACGGATGGCGATGCCGACGACCTCGTCTCGGACCTGGACGAGCCCGGTTCGAAACGCGGGTCCGCCCGGGACAGCGCTCTTTGGCCGGATCCGCTCACCTTGCAGAAGCCCAACAGTAGGAACAGCGGCTCGATAGTCGGCGCCACCAGTTCACAGACTTCGCAGCGCTCGTCCATGGTGCGAGCCGACGAGACGGACGCACTACGCCACCGTCGCCACGACAGGAAGCTGCGCGAACCAAGCCCTAGGGGCACCCATTCGCGCGCGACCATGAACCCCACGCCGCCAAGCCATAGCCGCGACCAGAGCACAGACAGTCTAGGCCGCCGGTCGAAGCCCCCTTCTCTAACTTGGGAGCCCCGAGAAGGCTTTTCGAGCCGTGCCACGCGCTCAGACACCCGCAAGCCGCCGCCGCCACCGCCAGAGATGCGGGCGCCCAGTCACGACAGGGACGGCGGACGTTCCACCAGCAGGGGCAGCGACAGGTCCTTCGGGACGGGCAACCATCCGCTCAAGACACCATACCCACCCCTGAGCAAAATGTCAGGACCGGACAAAAGCGGGTGGGACACGGACTCGGATGACGAGAAGGAGAGGAGGCAGGGCTCAACACTTGGTGCAATGGCCAGCAAGTTTGCCAGGAAAGTCAGGCCATTCCGGCGGGACCAAGGTATTGTCGAAATCACCTCGCCAGAATACAGGTCAGGCAACCTCGCACCGATGGGCATGTCCACAGCGTCCTCGGCGTCAGGGTCCGCAGCCGTGTCAGTAGCCTCGTTGAGGTCTTCAGGGTCGACGGGAGGAGCGATTGGGCACCCGGAAACGCGGGAGCATGTTGTCCTCACCAACAGGTCGAGGAATGTGGGCGGCCCTGACACGCCAGTCCCACGGCCCATGGGGCTGCTGCAGAGAACCCAAGGAGCGTTTGCCGGGGCCATGAAGACGGCAGGCATCCAGTCCAAGTCAGACCGCAAACGTGAAAACATGAAGGGAAATATCCGGGTCATCCCAGAGGGGTGTGATGTCTCCCAGGGGTCAAATGAGGGGAGGAGGAGCAGATGGGGTTAGCGGATGAATATCCAGGGCTCACGAGGTTGAGGATTGATGCACGATTCTCTGCCGTTTTCGGGATTTGGACTTTGTTCGGATAGGTTTCTCAATACGTTGTCTTTTTTTTCGTCCGTTGAGCCGAATCAACTATGCATGCATCCCGAACAGTGGTAGTTGAACACGAGTGTCATGTTGTTCCATTTGCCATTCGAACACTCCAAACGAACATCTGGGGGACGGGGAGAAGGCGTCGAGTGATGAGTCAGCATAAACACGTGACGATGCCACAGCGGGCAGGCCCAGCCCAGACTGTGGCTGCCCCACCGAAACTGGGCGCACACAACCTATTCGGAAGGCACGCGCAAAATATCCTGCCTTTTGATCTTGCCCTTGGCCTGCTCAAATTGTCAGCCTCAACATCATCGACGACCCTCACCAAACTACACCCGAAGCCGTCAAGGAAACCTCTCGCCCAAGATGGTCAATATCCCCAAGACCCGCCGGACATACTGCGCCGGCAAGGAGTGCAACAAGCACACCAACCATCGCGTCACCCAGTACAAGGCCGGCAAGGCCTCGACCTTTGCCCAGGGAAAGCGCCGTTACGACCGCAAGCAGTCGGGATACGGTGGTCAGACCAAGCCCGTCTTCCACAAGAAGGCGAAGACGACCAAGAAGATTGTCCTGAGACTGGAGTGCACCGTCTGCAAGACCAAGTGCCAGCTGCCCATCAAGCGCTGCAAGCACTTCGAGCTTGGGTGAGTTTTTGCGATGCGAAAGAAGCCGGGCGCCCGATGGCAGGACATGGGAGTACTGTCGACGCCTCGGGGAGGCGTCGTTCTGAAGCTTGAAGGGGCAATGGCTAATCAATCCTTACCTTGGTGACACAGTGGTGACAAGAAGACCAAGGGCGCCGCCCTCGTTTTCTAAGCGCTTTTCCTTCTTCTCGCATTTGGGAGCATTTCTGGGCTTTGGGGGTATGTGCGCCTTCCGGCTCGACTCGACGCTGCCCCTCTTTGGCGATCCTCGCGCTAGACCGACCGGCAGAGCGTGCTGACGAACTCGGCCTCCGACCGAACCACAGCGACACGAGAACCGAGGGCGATATTCCGAGCCTCCTTCGCATTTGGCAATACCACAGACCCGACGTGTCTTGTGGGAGGGAGATATATTCCATCGTGTCCTATATCTCAGCGGAGGCTTCGTCCTTGCAAACTGGGGCATTCTGATCAACCAGACACAGGATGGACGACGGATGATTCATTAGGCGTTGAGGGCTTTGCTTAGGATGGCGGAATATTTTTAATAAAAAAAAAAGAACATGCATGAACTCACTCGAGTTGACCCCTAAACATCGGTTCGATGCTTGAAGCTGCAGTTCGCTACCCATGACCGGCCACTCGTAGTTTAGGAGCGCATGTTGACGTTTGCGTCGGCCATTGTGGGTGCATGGCTAGGTGATGGACGTTCCAGTCGCTATATGCTGATACTATCTCCATATCCTACTGCCCGCCTACTTCGACACTACATGCGTGCATGATATTACAGCTTTACATCCAGTCGGGCTCGGACAAGCAGCGCAATATCCAGAGCACCTACTTGAGATGTAGCGTGCAATACCCCACATATTACGCCATGGAACCGCTGCGTCGGGGGCAATGCCTGTGACGTGCCGACGCTACCCCCAGAAGCCCGCAGAACAGTCCCGCGTATTCTCTCCACCAGCCACCCTCCCTCCCTCCCTCCCTCCGCTGTGAAGATGACCGCCGCGACTGAGCAGGTCGAGCACGGCAGCGGCCCGCCAGCAGAAAAGCCCTTCACCGAGGCAGAGATCGCATCCGTCATCGACGCAGTCCGCGAGGTTTCGTCGGCCGCAACCCCCAGCGCCTGCGCAGACGAAGACGCCGCCGCTGATTATTGGGATGCGTCTACCATGGGCCAGCTGAACGAAGCATCACTGGTCAGTAACTGAGCCTTTCCCGCACCAGTCTCACAGACGGTGCATGTGTGTTTATCTGTTCCTCCCTGGACTTTTTTTTTCGGGGTTTCCGGGGTCGAGTCATCCCCAGGCTAGGGGAAAGCTTCTGCCGAGGTGCCTGTACATGCAAGGAAGGGGGGGTGTGAAGAAAAAGAAAAAGAAATGAACAGGGCGCTCATCAGAACAAAGGCCGCCGTAGCCCGGCTGCGGTCCTACCGGCCGCCGGCCTTCCCGCTCTGGGACAGGCTACCGGTGAGCCGGCGGGCCGCCGTGCTGATACTGCTCTACGCGGACCGCCTCGGGGACCTGCGCGTGGTCATCACCATGCGCTCGGCCACGCTGCGCAGCTTTTCCGGTGCGTTCGTTTGTGCTGCGGGCTTTGGGTGGGGCGGTGCGGCCGTGGAAAGCTGACACCCCGATGATTGCTCCATCCCCGTAGGGCAAGCGGCGTTCCCCGGAGGGAAAGCCGACACCATAGAGGAGACTCCTTGTAAGGCTTCCCCCGTCGGCCGAGACAGAAGTCCCCCCCGCTAGCGATGGGGGTGTTGACCACTCAACACACACACGCATGTATAGACCAGGTCGCCCGGCGCGAGGCGTGGGAGGAGATCGGCCTCCCCATGGACGACGCCAAGATCCCGGCGCCCTTCACCATCGAGCAGCTGTGCCACCTCCCGCACAGCCTGGCCCGGACGGGGCTGGTGGTCCGGCCGTGCGTGGCCTTTCTGCACGCCACCGCCTCCGCCTCCGCCGCCGCCGGGGGCGAGGTGCCGACGGCCGACGAGTCGCTGATGCCGCGCCTGGACGCCAAGGAGGTGGCGGCCGTCTTCAGCGCGCCCTTTCACAACTTCCTCCTCGCCGCCGACGAGGAGGACTCCCCGGCAGCCGCGCGCGCGCTGCCGCCGGGCCGCTGGTACGAGGGCAAGTGGACCGAGTACAACGGCCACCGCTGGCGGCTGCACTACTTCTTCGTGCCCGTGGGCCGGCAGCGCGTGACGCGGCCGCGGCCGCGCGAGGACGGGCAGGCGGCGCTGGGGGACGAGCCCGACGGCGACGACGCGGCCGAGGCGCGGTTCAAGGTCTGGGGCATGACGGGCCGCATGCTCGTCGACGCGGCCAGGATCGCCTACGCCGAGGAGCCCGAGTTTGAGCACAACGAGCAGTTTGGCGACGAGCCCATGATCGAGGAGCTGGCGTCGCAGATTGTCGAGAACAAGCTGTGAGCCGGGCTCTGTTTTTGCCCCTTTTCCGCCTGGGGAACTCGTGTTCCCACACTCGAACCAGTACACGCCGCCCATCTCTGCGCTCTTATAGAAGGATCGGCCGAGATTTAGACAGATGTTATTCGGTTTCAAGAGCAGATGCTATAGTCACAAGCCCAGTACAACCTGACGGCTCCCTGGCTCTTCCAAGTACATACACTATGTTCATGAGGCCACTCATACATGTATCAAACCTGAGCCCTCATCATGTGATATCCAACAGTCTAGCCCGGGTATCAAACTATCAGGCCCATTTTCACGGCGGTTAGATTCCAAGATACTTGGCCGCGGCCGAGGCCTGCTCCTGACAGCGGCGCACTTTAGTGGCAGGCCGTCTCCTTGGTCGCGGGAGTGGAGCCGCCAAAGAGCAGGTATCCCAGGAAAGCTCCGAACGAGACGGCAATCATGACCCATCCGTTGTAGGTCATGAAGATGAGCCTTTCGAGTTTGAGCAAAATTAGCACACCAGGCCTCCCCGCTAAAAAGTGTAACCCAGCTGCTCGGAAACTCACATAATCATAAAGGCGTAAAAGTTCTGGATCCCGTAGAGCACTGCCTTGAGGACGTGCGCCTCGCGGGTGACCTTGGGCTTGTTTTGTCCTGCTAGGAGGAAAGGGGTACTCTCAGTCTCAGCCACATCGTCCGCGCCTTGTCGGATTTTAGCAAGGTGTTATTTTCTTTGATATAAAATAGCCCCCCGAAATCTCGACTCGTGCCGTCTATATCGTATTTTTTTTTTCTCTACTCTGCTCTCCGCTCCTCTCCTTTCTTTCTCTGTGGGGCCAGACTTACGGGGAACGGCCTCGTTCTTCTTGTTCAGGTAGTGCTCGTAGCGGCGGATGGACTCGCGCAGGGCCTCGTAGCCGGCCCCGATGGCGACGACGGCCAGCAGGGAGAAGATCAGGCCGGCAGTCGAGCGGATGTGCCAGCGTTCAAAGACGATGCACAAATTGGTCGTGTCCCACGTGAAAAGCATCTGCGGCCCGTCCGTCCCCCCTTGTCAGCCTTCTGCGAGCCGGGCCGGTGGTTGGGGCGCATGGGGCACCGTGTGACGGGTGAGTGGGTAGAGATAGGTGTGCCCTACGTTCATGCTGCACTTAGCCATGCCCCCATGGTCCATGCCGCCGTGGTCCATGCCGCTGTGGTCCATGCCGCTGTGGTGGGAGTGGTCCATGGCGTCCGTCGGGCTGCTGCTCCTCGCGGTCGGTCGGTTCGTTGGCGGCGTAAGCTTTCGATCTGGTCTCGGCGCGTGTGCAAGCTTGTGTTGTGCAGAGTTTGGGGCGTTGGTGGCTACGCTGGGAATGAAAGGGCGCACAGAACCGACGCAGCTCAATCGGACGAGGTTTCTTCGCTCCTTTGTACAGGCTAGAAATTACCGACGGACGGCTCGCGTTGTCTTGTCTCAGCCTCGTTTTGGTCGGACCCCGACTCGCCCTGGTCGGTTCAACAGTTATATGAGCAGGTTTTCTATCCCCACTCCAGGGAGTGTGGCATGCCTGTAGCGTCCCGGCGGCGCCGTCCAAGCTGCACGGGTCAGGCGATCAATGGCGGGGTAGCAGGCATCAGGGCACAGTTGTCTGAGGGCTCGAAGGGCGCCTCGATTCTCTTGAATGTTGTACATTTGGAGAATGTACGTTTGTGCATGAATTGTTTCGAAGAGAAACAGCTACAGATATCAATCTGCTAATGTAGCACGTTTTTCTGCGGTAAAGGTCTCGCATTGGGAAGGGTCAATATCCACAGCAAGACAATGCTTGGACACAGATTTTATTGAAAGGACCAGACAGCACTAATGCGGGCAGGCAGTTGAGCAAAATAAGGTGCTATAGTAACACAGACGTTGAACCACAGCACCTAGCGCCAGGCTTTTACATCGTCCCATGAAACCGGCGATTGAGCTAATAACATTACTCAGAACTTACGTCAAAAGGTATCTTTCGGCTCAAAGGGGGATTTTCCTTGCCGAGAGAACCGTTTTCCATCCCGTCTCACTCGGACCGGGGGATCCGGGTTGGTTAAGTGACTGCCCAAAAAGTCCCGCACCATCTCTCATCGCCCAAGACTTCCACTTTTGAGAGGCCATCGGCAACTCTAGCGTGCTGCAGCCACTACTGAGTGGCCGAAAGCACCACCACGCCTGCACACCCCCAGGCCCATCATCTCGAAGGAATCCAACCATGCTGGCACCGCCGATAAACTTGCCCAAGTGGTAAGTACCAATACTCTGAGGCTTCTGCCAATAGCCAACCAACTGACAGGCGTGGGCACTGTTCATTCATTAAGGCTAGAGGAAAACTCTCATCTCCTCAAGCCACCCATCAACAACTACTGCGTCTACAATGGGGACTTCACGGTTATGGTAGGCCACCAAAGCGAGACCGCATCCGCCCTGTGCTGCTTTCACCCCCCAACAGGATGCAAAACATGCTCACACACACTCTCAGATCGTCGGAGGCCCCAACGCCCGCACTGACTACCACATCAACCAGACGCCCGAGTGGTTCTACCAGTACCGGGGCGCCATGGTGCTCAAGGTAGTCGACGACGGCATCTTCCGGGACGTCGTCATCCGCGAGGGCGACATGTTCCTGCTGCCGGGCAACACGCCGCACAACCCGGTCCGCTTCGCCGACACGGTCGGCGTGGTGCTGGAGCAGCGCCGCCCCGCAGAGTCGGTCGACCGCATGCGCTGGTACTGCCAGTCCTGCCGCGCCGTCGTGCATGAGGCCGCCTTCCACTGCACCGACCTCGGCACGCAGATCAAGGCCGCCGTCGAGGCCTTCAAGGCCGACGGCGCCGTCCGCACCTGCAAGTCGTGCGGCGAGGTTGCCGACTGGTGCCCGAAGCCTGGCTCCATCCAGGATCCAAACAAGGAGTAAGCTGGACTCCCTTGTCCTGGGTTGGCAGCTTTCCCTTTCTCTCCGGTATATGGCGGTTTCTTGTATCTGTTTTCCCCAGCTTTCTTTTTGTCCTAGATACAAATATCCAACTCTATTTACAAGTAAACCCCGAGACCCCTGAAAGGCGCCCACGTGATTCGACGACCAAAATGTATCGACCTGGCCTGGACAAGCTAGTGCACTTTCCAAAACACTGTAAACACATCAGTGATATTTGTTCAGTATGGCCACGGCACAAACTAGGTCTCCTTGTACATGTAGGCGCTCGTGGACTCCTCAACCGGAATTTCGATCTTGGCCTCTTCGAGTTCCTTGCCGTCGACCCGAAGGCCAGCACGCATGACATCGCCAGGCGCTACCGAGCCCACGCCCTTGGGGGTGCCGGTCAGGACAATGTCGCCCTTCTCAAGAGCCATGACGTGCGAAATGTCGCTCAGGATCCGGGGGATCTGGAACAGCATCAGCCCCGTCGAGTCCTGCTGGCGAACTTCGTTGTTGACCGAGAGGTACAGCTCCACGTTGTGCGGGTTGGGAATGGCCGACTTGGGAATGATGTTGCTGATAGGCAGGAATGTGTCAAAGCCCTTGGCAATGTCCCATGGCAGGCCCTTCTTCTTGGCCTCATTCTGAACGTTGCGGGCCGTCATGTCGATGCTCAGCGCATAGCCTGGACGCATGCGTTGCATCTGTCAGTTGAGCAGCACTTTACGGGGTGACCGAGGACAGGACTCGCTCCCTCTCGGCCAAGATGATGGTGACTGACTGTCGATGGCATCAAGGGCGCCCTCCATGTCGTCCGCCTTCAGATCCTTGACATCCTTGCCAATGATGAGGGCCAGCTCCACCTCATAATGTAGGTCGACGCCCCTAGGCCGGACGACAGGGCCAGTGCCAGGCAGCACGATGGAGGAGGCAGGCTTCAGGAAGAAGAAGGGCTGCTTGGGCTTGGTGTTGTTCAGCTCGGTCACGTGGTCGCTGTTGGGCAGTCAGCTTGGGAAACCCGTCTGGCAGAAAAGGGGCGTCACTCAACGCACGCATAGTTGCGGCCAATGCACACGACCTTGCGGGCGTTGCGAAGTGAGGCCATGGTTGCTATCCCGCGGCGAAAGGACATCATGTTGCCGAGCTGGTAGTAGTGTTCTCGTCGAGAGAGTCAAGTCAGTCTACCGGGCACGACCGTCCGTATTTATTCACTGGATATTCGCAACAGAGACAGTCATCCAGGAGAGAAGCGTCTCCACCTTAGCGCCGAATTCCACCTCGCACCACCAAAATCCTCGGCTCCCATCAAGATGCGAGACCGGACAGAACCCCGAGTTGGGAGGGCCTGATCCCGCTCTCTCTTTTCTTGCATTCCGTCTTTCCGCCGCTTACACCCTGTCGTCTTTCTGATGTGGTGGATATATATATATATATATATATGCATCTTTATCCTGCCTTGGGCTGCCCTTGCACTTGCATTGCAGCCTTGCACCATACAAGTTTAGCGGCCTGGAGGGCGAACAGTACGTACCGAGCTACGCATCAGAACACCTGACATTTTGCAAGTGGCGAACCGGGTCAATGGGTAGACGTCAGTTGTCGGCAAGTTTGAGGGAACAATAGGCGACGGCAGCGATCGGATCCGAAATCAGCCGAAGAGGAACAAAGGCCAGCGATTGCTTGCGTCCAACCAACGCTGAGCTGGAGGATAACAAACAATTGGAGGACGGGAATCAGGATCCGGGTGCTCTGTCGGGTGGCTGTAGCTGTCGCGTCATGACCGGACTCCACGGCCCTGAAAATTGCCGTTCTGGAAGCCCAGCCTAGAAGCCCAGACCGCCTTGCCTCTGCACCAGCTGCAGCGTCCCGTCTTGTCCTCCAATTGGAGCTGATAACTGTGACTTGAGCGCCCCCCGCTGCAGGCCAGGCGACCACCCGAACCCCACCCACCGCTGTGCGTCGGCCCCCCGCATTCTTGGGGGAACCAGGCAGGCTAGGGTTTGTTGGTTGTTTCCCATTGATGCTCCGCCATTTTTGGCCGACGCTCTCGATCTGTCCTGTAGCTCCGATGGCCTACATCCGCGTAACCACTGCCTGCGTCGCATCGGAGCCTGTCACACGCGCTCTCATTTAAAGGTGGCCAATCCTCGTCGCAAGCCACCGACGTCCACACCCATTTCGCCTTACTCAGAAACCACCAAGAAAAAAAAAATTACCTCGCGACCCAGACCGACCGACGACGCAAACCCGTTTTCCCCTCGCTGGGTTTTATCAAAATACCTATCGCCGACGTCGAGACCCGCCCGTCTACATACCTCGAAACCGCCCAACACGCATGTGCGTGCCATCATAGACCATGGAGAGCATTCAACTGGCGCAGATGCTGGCTGACCTCAGCGATCTGGATGCTGCAGTATGCGCCACCTCTCCTTGTTTTCCTTGTTACTGTTGCGGATAACGCCTTTCCGCGTCCCATCCACCCGCCCCTGTTATAGCCGGCCGAGCGCGCCTCAAGGAGGACATGTGCCGACCAAGATGGCTGCCCGTGGATGAAGAGAGGAACAAAACAAATGGCTCACACGGCGACCACGTGAAACCACAGCAAGAAGCAGCAGCCGCCCTTGCGCTGGTCAACGCCAACAAGGGCCTGCAAGCGACGGCCGCGATTCCGGACCATGTCCGCAGCACACTGAAGCTGCCTGCGGATGGGCGCCACCATCACCGCGTCAACTCGTCCTCGGCCTCGGCTGGCCGCACCGCTTCCCCCGCCTCCAGATTTGACCACTTCGGCCGTCGAATCTTGACTCCGCCCATGACCCGGAGCAGCTCCAGCCATGGCTCCCTGCCGGGAACTCCACGGAGAGAATCAGAGGTAAGAGAGGCAACCCGGACACCGCATCCCGGACCACACCGGGCTTCTTCGGACTCCTTCGGAAACCATGGTCCGGACTGGAAACGATGGCTAACAAGGCGCTGCTTCTGGCTACCCTCTGTGCAGAACGAAGAGGAAGTCGACCGAGCGTCCACACTCATGTCGCTCTACGAGATCCGTGCCAAGATCAAGCAGCAGGACAACTCGAGCCTGATGAGGGCACGAGAGAAGGTGCAGGCCTTGGCTGCGAGGCAGCAGGCCCAGGCAGCAGAGAAGAAGGAAGCGCACAATCGCTACAGCTTTCCGAGACACCCCTGATTAACCCCGTATGGCCCAACCTACGACGTCGCTTGCCGCGCCGTCCGGTTCAGCCAACATTCACGAAATCAACGTTTGACGGGACACATTCCTTACCCACTTCTATCTACTATGCGCTGCACTATCACGCTTTCTAAAGGACTCGGCAGCACCGGAGTTATGAGGTTCGACGGGCATTTAATCACGGATTCACTGGCGTCTTGTTCTGGTGTATTTTGGTTCCTTTCCTTTGCCCACATCATTTCTTTTCCTTCCCTTTTCCTTCCTCTCCTTCCTTACGGGCCAGAAAAGATGGGTGGATGAGCGTTCTCCGGATATGTAACAACATACTTTTCTCCCCTTTCGTTTCATTTATTTTACAACTGGGCACGTGTGTCGCCGATTCTTTTTGCCTACATGCTTCTATTATGGCCACCACGCATCATCATACGCGCACGTGGGAGATGTTTCTATCAGGGTACTGGGCACATTGGCATGGACGGGGCATGGACGGGGCATGGACGGGGCATGGTGGACTAAACTCAGGAATATCCCGGGACACGAGCGACGGTGCTGTGCGCGGTGATGGTGGACAAGGGAGAAGATTGAGCGGTCAAACCGGCGGTGAATAGGGCGGGCATAGGAGGGGGTTCCCGGCCTTGGATGGATGGTCACCTAGTTTATTGGACACATAGAGACGGAGTATTCATCTGCTTTACTTCAGTAGCGTGCTTGCAGAAAGGAGTCACTGACGCCCCAGGCTGCGATGTGCCTTCACCACTTGCGCTAGAGATCTCCCAACGGGGTGTGATCTCTGGTCAGGGGGCTTCCAAGAATTACTGGTCATGCCGCAGGCTCAACAAGAGTGTCGCCGGCTGAGATAACAAGGGAGTTTGGTTGAAACATTGCGACGAGACTGTCATGCCGACGGGCCAGGGTCGTGTGAGGCCAAGCCCACTGAGCCATTGCGGGGTCCTGCATACCTAATGATCGGCAATGGAGTCTCCACCTGGGAAAACGGGCGGGCCCTGACCCACATGGTGGGCCTCTCTACCGATTTGCACACCCGACATGCGTCAATCTTTCACCTTTGTTGCTGGCGCCTACCATCCATTGTTCAACCTGGGAAAAAGTGACAGCCCGACCACCACACCTAATCGAGCCATCAGGGCTCCTACTTTGCCCAGAATGGCGACCGGAGTGGATGCCAAACTGCTCAAGGCGACCAAGTTCCCGCCCGAGTTCAATCAGAAGGTGGACATGCGCAAGGTCAACCTGCAGGTGATGAAGAAGTGAGTATCACCACGCCCACCGTCGCCCCAAGGCTTCCGCTGACGCGCCCGTGAAGATGGATCACCGGTAGGATTTCCGAGATTCTCGGCAACGAGGACGACGTCGTGATTGAGCTTTGCTCAAACCTGATCGAGGACAACCGATTCGTAGGTTCTGCGCCGGCCCTCTTTTCCAACACCCGTCCTTTTTTTCTGACGACGCGCATGTGCAACAGCCCGACATCAAGAGCATCCAGATCCAGATCACTGGGTTCCTCGATAAGGACACCCCCACATTCTGCAAGGAGCTATGGAATCTCTGCCTGAGCGCCCAGGCGAGCCCTCAAGGTGTCCCGAAAGAGCTTCTCGAGGCCAAGAAGCGGGAGTTACTTCAGGAAAAGGTAACAGTCCTACGGGTTCCTCGCCCCATGCTGCTTCGAGAAGATGCTTTATATCGTGTTGCTGCTAACCGATGGGCGCTTTTTCTCGACAGATTGAAGCCGAGAAGGCTGCCGAAAAAGCGGCCGAGGAAGCTCGACAGAGACGCGAGGCACTGGCTGGCCGAGACCGTGGCGGTCGCGGCGAGGGTCGTTTTGACAGCTGGCGCGGTGGCGGCGGCCGTGGGCGCGGCGGAGGGTTCGGCGACAGGGACTTTGCAAGGCGTGGAGGAGCGGGCCGTGGGAGAGATCGATCTCGATCGCCGCCTGGCCGTGGCGGCGGAGACTCGTACCGTGCCCCTCCGCGCGATACCTACGTTCCGCGGGGCCGACAGGGAGGACCTGGAGGAAGGCGTGCAGACACACGGCGCAGATCCCCCACCCGGTCGGCATCGGCTGGCTCTGGAAGCTCTCGGTCCTCGTCTCGCAGTGGTAGTGCAATGAGTGTCCGCCGCTCCGTGTCTCGGTCGCCATCGCCGTCCCGCCGGCGCCGAGCGGCCGAGCCGCGGTACCGAGGGGCGCGGAAGCGGTCCCGCTCGGCAGGACGGTCCTTCCGATCGCGTCGTCGCTCGTCATCAGGAGAGAGCAGCTCTCGGTCCCCATCCCCCAAGCGCCGTCGCCGGTCTCGCTCGCGGGGCAAGTCGGGCGAACGACACCGAGGTCGCTCCAGAAGCGTCTCGTCGTCATCATCAGACCGCCGTTCGGCTTCCCGCAGCCCAAAGCCGGCACGCCGATCGGGACGTGCTAGCACAAGCCGTAGCCCTTCTCACGATGATAGTCGCAGGTCCCGGCGGGGTGGAAAGAGGGCGCGGTCGTCGACCCGCAGTAGCAGCCCGGCCGGTGCTAGGGACAACAGGCGTCGTCGCCCACACAGCCGGCGGCGCTCGCCGAGCCGCAGCCGTGGTAGACGACGGAGCCCTGATCGGAGCCGACGCCGTAGCCGTGGCGGCTCACGGCATGGGCGGCATGGTTCGAGTGGAAAGAGACGCCTCAGTCCCTCGGTTTCACCCCCGAGACAGCCGCGAGACACTTCAGCTGATGCTTCTCGAGCTAAAGACAGGCGACCGCAGCTGCCCGCCAGCGAAGCTCCTGCCGCAGCCTCGAGCTTGCCAACAAAGGTCGGCCTCACACCCGAATAAGCATTTTTGAAGTCGTAGAAAAGTCCATAGCTGATGCAGTTGTTTCTGGTGTTTCGCCACGCCTGCAGACCACAACGATCGCGAAACAAGAAGCAAATCTCCAGCGAGAGAAGGAACTGAAGGAGAGAATCATCAAGATGAGGAGATCCTCGAAGAGTGGCCCCAGCAATGCACAAGGCTAACCCATGGCTGAAGCATCAAAAGTCACGCGCCCGCCCACCACCGCATTCCCCTCACTGCTCCCTTACCCTATGCGAAGGTCGGCCGGCATTGCATCTACCCCCTTGCTCGCCAGTATCTACCCCGGCGAATGCCACAGCCCAGCCAGCGCCATCCCTCAGGGCAACAGGTTCCGTCCTCGACGACCACCAAGGGGTCGCACGCTCACATGAAGTCATGCAAGTGGTAAGGAGGCCAACTTACATGACGCGCACTTGACATAATAACGAGCTGTTTAAACCTGTATTGATATGTATGGAAATATCGACGAGGCTGGCGAAATTGCGCGTGCGGGAGACCAAGGAACATTGATAGCTCTATACCCAGTCATCTCAATAGCTTTGGTCCATAGCTAGCGGTTCTTTTCACACAAATCATGCAGCCTGGTCTTTTTATTTTTATTTTTATTTTATTTTTATCAGTTTGTAGATTCCTGTGCCGGTCAATTCATATTTTCAGTGTTGACAGGGATTCACGGCTAGTGCTGCAGGAACCACCAGACTTGCACTGTGGACTGCTGGCCCGCCCACCAAACTCGGGTCGAGTGCTGACTGCTAAGGCTCAATTCCAGCACCCGACCTTGGGCGGTGCCGACGACGGCTCACCTAATGCGCGCATCAGTGCATGTTGATGCTTGCCTTTGTCAATCATTGATATCCCGGCTCTGTCCTGGCCACGCCGCCATCCCACCAACAGCCACTCGTTTCCCATGCGGAGAGCGGACCTGATTGAGCGTCGTCACCGCCGCTCCGGACTGGGGCAGACTCCGGAGACGAAGAGGAAAACGCGCCCCGCGAGGACCAGAACCGAAGCCTAATCCAGAAGCCCGACAGCCGGACAAGAGGCCACGCCCGATACGAGAACGAGCCGAGCCGAGCCGAGCCCTCACTTCTCCCTCCTCGACCCCTCCCTCGCCCGCGCCCACGATGCTCCGACAGCTGAGAAGACGACTGCCGCGGCGGACGCACCCGCTGGTGAGGCTCTCGCTCTGGCTGGCGGTGCCGCTGCTGCTGGAGATGCTCTGGCACCAGCGGACCTACAACGTGCCACGGCCGGAGCGGGAGCTGGACGAGCCCTTTTTGGGAACGGCGGGGTGCCAGGACCCCGAGGCGGCGGCGGCGGCGGGGCAGGGGCGCGAGAAGGCGGCGCTCGTGATGCTGGCACGCAACTCGGAGCTGGAGCAGGCGCGGCACACGGTCGAGTCGGTCGAGCGGCGCTTCAACCGCTGGTTCCACTACCCGATAGTGTTTTTGAACGACGAGCCCTTCTCGGACGCCTTCGTCGAGGCCCTCAACGCCACGGCCAGCGGCGGCGCCCGCTTCGAGACCATCCCCGCCGACCAGTGGACGTTCCCGCCCTGGGTGGACCCGGCGGCCGCGCGGGCCAGCATCGCCGACCAGGGTGCCCGCGGCGTCTCGCACGGCGGGCTCGAGGGCTACCACCACATGTGCCGCTTCTTCTCGGGCAAGTTCTACACCCTGGAGGCGCTGCGCGGGTACCGCTGGTACTGGCGGCTCGAGCCCGACGTCGACTTCACGTGCTCGATAACGTACGACCCCTTCGCCGAGATGGCCAGGCGCGGCAAGAAGTACGGCTTCACCATCTCGCTCTGGGAGGAGCGCGACACGTGCCCGAGCCTGTTCCGCCACATGGCCGACTGGAAGGAGGCCAACGGGGTCGAGACCACGCCGCTCTGGAAGGCGGCCGTGCAGGCCTCGTGGGCGCCCTGGCCGCTCCGCCGCCTGGGCGCGTGGCTCTCGCAGCGCGACCGCCTGGGCGACCTGTGGAGCGCGTGCCACTACTGGAGCAACTTTGAGATTGCAGACATGGACTTCTTCCGCGGGAAGCAGTACCAGGACCTGTTTCAGCACTTGGACTCCAAGGGGGGCTTTTACTTTGAGCGGGTGCGTATATTTGATCTTTTTCTTATTTGACCTTCTGACTTGACAATGTCGAAACTCGAACAACACCTGACAACTCGTGACAAAAAAAAAACACAGTGGGGAGACGCGGCGGTGCACTCCATCGCCGTCGATATGCTGCTCGACTCGGCGCAGGTGCACCACTTTGCCGACATCGGGTACCGCCACGACAGCCTATACCAGTGCCCCGCCAACGCCGCCGGCGGCCAGCTGCAGGGCAACCGCGCGCTCGGCGACGACGACAAGTGGGCGCCCGAGGCCGAGGGCGGCGTCGGCTGCCGGTGCGAGTGCGACGGCAGGGCCAGGTCGCGCAACCACCCGGGCTACTGCCTCAACAAGCTCAAGGCGCCCAACACCAGGAGCAGGCCGTGGTTCACCTGGTTTCTGTGAGGGGGCCAAGGTGGATGGGGCGGGGGAGAGGGAGGGGGGGATGCAGGGGACGCCTCTTGTATATTGGAGAGCTCCCTCTCATTTTTCTTTCTTTTTTCTTATACATAGATGCCCCATACAGTATAGAAGGCACACGCATCACCTACCGCCTGTAATTTCTACCTCTTATGCTATTCAGCCTAGGCCGGGGCTACACGCGGCTCTTGGATACATGCAATAATACCGGGTTCCTCGACGAGATAAAAGGGTTCTACTGCTCAGCCAACAGGACAGATCAGTACGCAGTCGTTCTATTATTCCTATCCAAAAACAAACCCCCATCTATATTGCTGCAGCAAAAGCCACTCCCGCTTTCTAGTGTTCATAACCAACAAACAGCCGACTCCTCATAAGCATGCAGATCCAGAGTCATCAAACGCGCCGATCTGTTGGTACAGTTTATTACACGCCATGCCCCCCGCCTTCTTTTTTTTTCTTTTTTTTCCTCCTTCTCTTTCCAGTCTATTTTCCTTTGAACCAAGCCCGCCCCCAGGACGCCTAGTCCTCCTCGCTGTCCTCCTCGCTCTTGCCCTGGTAGTCGCCCAGGAGCACGTCGTCGACGGCGAGGCCGTGGCCGGTGGTGGTGTTGCGCACGTGCTCCGTCTCGACGCGGAAGAAGATCCAGACCCAGCGGCGCAGGACCTCGAGCAGCTCGAGGGCGAAGATGGAGCCCTCGAGCCCCGAGGCGCGGTCGGCCGTGGGGCCGACGACGCGCACGACCCAGGTGCAGCGCAGCGCGAGGTCGAGGGCCACGGCGGCGTAGTAGGCGGGCGGGCCGGGCGCCAGGTGCAGGCGGCGGCGCAGGCCATACGGCTGGTCCGGCGCGGCGGCGCGGCGGCGGGCCGACAGGAGCGTCAGGTCCCAATCCTTGGCCACGTCCCAGTAGAAGCTGTAGAGCGAGTTGAGCAGCACGGCGGCGACCCAGGCGCGGCCGAGGAGGGGTCTGCTGCTCGTCTGGGGCGCGCCCGGGCGGACGGCAGCGTTGAGGGCGATGACGGGGAAGGCGGTGGCGTACTTTGCCGCGTTGGCCAGGTGCTGGCCGCCCCAGCCTACCGACTCCTTGTAGGGCGCCCGGCGCACGCGCAGGTACTCGGTCAGGCACTGGCGCAGGCGGATGGCGTAGGGCAGGGCCAGCAGCAGCGGCACGGCGAGGGAGGCGCCGCAGGCGCGGTCGGGCGGGGCCGTGGCGGCCGAGTTGCCGGACCGGAGGAACATGCAGACGCAGACGTAGAGGTCGGCCAGCACGCGTGAGTAGCTTGTCAGCACGTCGGCGAGCAGTATGTCGCCGAATTTGCCGTTGTGGGCCTCGGCCAGGCCGCCGACCGAGACGCGGCGGAGCGTGGCCAGCAGGCGACGGCGGCCGGCGTGGGGCACGGCGAGGGCGGTGCGGTGCAGCGGCACGGCGAAGAGGACGGCGAGGGTGAACAGGCACGACATGGGGATCCAGTCGTGGTCGAGCACGGCGCCGGGCTTGCGGCGCGTGACGGCCCAGAAGAGCAGCAGGAAGGCGGCGACGGTGGCGGAGAGGAGCGAGGCGAGGCGGTAGGTGGACACGTGGTGCGGCGGCTGCGAGGCCGACGCGCGGGCCGGGTAGCGGATCAGGGCGGGCACGTCGATGCGCATCAGGTGCAGGTAGTGCAGGTTGGCGGCCCAGCCCCAGACGGCGGCCACGACGACGCAGGCGACCCGGAAGGGCAGCGGGAAGACGAGGCCGAAGCCGTCGAGGCCGTGCTCGAGGGCCATGCGGGGGTTGCCGTCACCGTCCATTGCGCCGCGGGGAGAGGGTCGGTCGGGAGGGTGGGCGCATCAAGCGGGAGTCGGGCGGTCGTCGAGGAGGGTTTGTGGTGGTGTGGTCTCGGATATCATGGTCGTTGGTGAGCCCCTGACCTTTTTTGATTCTGGGAGCTTTTCTTTCTCCCTGATCTTGGCCGACCCGCGACGTCAGGATCCAAGTGCTGCGAGCTGGGCCGCTGTCAGGGATGCGGATGCGACAGACAGGGGCCGTGTGGGGCCAGAGTTACGTACCTTGTACCTAACATGAAATGTCCGCGCACGGGCCTGTTGAGACCAGCGCAGTGCAGTCCAGCAGCACACTTTTGGCAGGAGCACTCCAGCACTGCACGCGTCAGGAATACCGAGGTAACTTTTTGGCGCATCCATAACCACACTCCTGGACCCTCAAAACCCATCCCCCGTCCACCCATCCCAGTCCGGATACTGCCTCCACCACAGACAGACTCCAGCCAGACAAGCCTGCACCAAAACACACTCAAGCTCTAGCGCCTCCCCGCGAGGCGGCTTGACCCCATGGCAGCCCCGACCGGAGCCAGGCCTCCTCCGCCAGAGCCCTCGCCCTTCCCCTACGCCGCCGCCCCCGACATCATCCGCGCGCACCAGAAGGACGCCTACTTTTCGGGCGTGCTCACGAACCAGCTGACGGACCTGCACCGCCGCCTCCTCGGCGCCCGCTCCGCCCACGCCTGGGCCGGGCCGGCCCGCCAGGCCGCCGACGTCGCCTACCTGGCCCTGACGACCCTGATCGGCAATCGCACCCTGGGCGAGGAGTACTGCGACCTGCTCCAGGTCGAGTCGGAGCCGGCCCTGCCGCTGCCCTTCCTGGGCGACGGCGCGGGATACAACAGCCGCGCCCCACGCCTGCCCTCGGTGGCCCGCCGCGCCGCCTACATCGTCGCCAGCATACTGGTGCCCCATCTCTTCTCGCGACTCCTGCCTTCGATAAGGGGCGTGCTGCGGAGGCGGCTGGAGGCGCGCCTGCGCACCCTGGCCGCGAGGGCCGGCCGCGCCGCGTCCTCGGCACCCGCTGCCACCGCAACAACAACCGCAACCCCCACATCTTCTCTGAAAAAGAGCAGCCCGCAAAAGACGGCGGCGCCCGCCGTCCCTCTCGAGGCCCGCATCGAGCGCTACATACTCGAGCACCTGCCGGTCCTGACGAGCGGCGCGCCCTGGCAGGCCGCCGCCCTGACGGCCTTCTACTTTGGCGGCGCCTACTACAACCTGGCCAAGCGCGCCGTCGGCCTGCGCTACATATTCACCCGCAACGTGACGGGCGGGCCCGCCGCCGCCGGCCGCGACGGCCGCGGTGGCTACGAGATACTCGGCGTGCTCATGGTCGTCCAGTTCGCCATCCAGGCCTACCTGCACGCCCGCTCCGTGCTGGCCAGCCCCGCGCCCTCGGGCTCCTCCTCCTCCCCTGGGGCCGACGAGCTCGCGGCCACCCACCACCACCACCACGCGTACGGCGTCGAGGTCAGCCTCGACCACGAGCACTCTTTCGCCTCCAATAACGGCCTCCTCCTGTTCCCGGGCGAGCTGGCCGCGGCGGGGGCCGACGGCTCCGGCGCCGGCGCCACCGCCATCGACGTCCCGCGCGCCACCCACACGCCCGTCGCGCCCGCCGCCCGCTACGACCTCTCGCGCGGCGGCCCGGCCGCCATGATGGGCTGGATCAAGGGCCAACACCAGCGCAAGTGCACCCTCTGCCTCGACGAGATGCGCGACCCGGCCGCCACGTCGTGCGGCCACGTCTTTTGCTGGTCCTGCATCGGCGACTGGGTCCGCGAGAAGCCCGAGTGCCCCCTGTGCAGGCGCGAGGCCCTGGTCCAGCACATCCTGCCCCTAAGGGCCGCCCTCGCAGCCTGAGCCGGGCTGGCTCGTTTTGCGTTCCCGTCCTTGCAAATAGCATCATCCTTTGTAGCGTTTTATGACCCATTAATATTTTTGAGGACTTTGATTTTTGATTTTCAACGAATGCTAGCTTGAACGTATGAATCAGACGCTCGTGTAGGCAAACAAAGATGGATTAAACGAAAAGACTTTGGAGGAAATAAAACACTCAAAGAAGAAAAGATGTCGGCCAAGGTCAAACAGTCAGTTGTACAGCAATTAATAAGAAGTCGGTGGCAGCCCAGCTGTCATCAAATATGATGCGCCATCCCAAGCACGCCGTGACCAGGTCAACCGCGACCTCTGACGAAACGACCACGAGAACAACCTGCTCCTCCTCGACTGCGCCCAAGATCTCTCGCTCTCTCGGGGACCACAACCCCGGAACCCCCTTGCGAGCCCAAACAAGCTCCACGCGTGTTAAACCGTGGGCATTGAACAACAAGGAGAAAGAAGAAAAAAAAGAAGAACTCTTTTCCATTACCATACATCCCAGCCTCCCAATCCCTTCCCCCAGCCATCCACTCTCCGGTGCGAGCGACTTTGTCCGTCTTTTCTCAGCACATGCAAGGTATCATGAATCCACCAGATATAACCAAAAAGTCAGGCTTGCAACTCCTTGAAACGCCGCGGGGGGTTTTGGTACACGCCAAAACAAAAACATGATAGGAAATAAGAAAGGGTATTAAAGAAGAGTAAAAAAGAAACAAGAAAAAAAAGAGAGGGAAAGGGGCGGCAAGTCACTTTATCCGCTCTTGATCAGGCAAGAACATCACGGACAGAACAGGACCACCTCGCCGCGGTCGTTCTTGCGCAGGCGCAATGACCGCCACAGCTCTTTCTCGTCCATGAGCTTGCCAGTGCTGCTGCCCGACGAGCTCAGCTCCCGGTGGAACCGCTTCAGGGCCTTGTTCATACTACAGCCGCGCTCGCTGTCAGGCCCCTTGTTGACCAGGTTCAGCAGGATGTCGGCCGGCTGCGCGTGCTTGCCGTACACCACCACGGACTGGTTCTTGTCCTTGCTCTTGTCGCCGTCCTTGCTGTCCTTGGATCCCGGCCGGTACTCGATCATCTTCTTGGCCTTGTGGGTCTTCTCGACCTTCTCGACCTTTTCGACCTTTTCAACTTTTTCGCTGTCTGATGACTTGTGATGATGATGGTGGTGGTGATCGTGCTCATGTTTGTGCTTGGACTTGGAAGACTTCTTGGCCCCAGGGGACCCGTGCTTCCTCTTCTTGGTGGTCTTGGGCTTGGAAGGGCCCGTGAGCATTGACATCAGGTTGTTGCCAATCGAGCCAATCGACGTGACCCGGTGGCCTGTCCCCGAGCTGGAGTGTTTAGAGTGCCGAGTCTTCTTGAGCGGGCTGGCGGGCGTCTCGGCCGCGTCGGCAGAATATTCGGGCGAGGGAGGAAAGACCGAAGGGCCGCGCATCATACCCTTGAGGCCACCGGTAAGGCCCGAGTGCAGGATCGGGGGCGCGTCCGTCATAACCGAGTCATGGATATCGAGGTGAAGGCGCTTGCGTTTCTTGTCCTTCTTATCGCTGTCTCTGCTCTTCTTCTTTTCCACCCTGGGGGCTGGCGTCTGGAGGTTGGCTGACAGCACTGGGGAGTCGGCTCCGTACTGTACAAGCCCGCGCTTCTCGTCGACCGCCTCCTGGCTCTTCTCTATCGATTCGACTGTATCATACTGGAAGCGTACCAGCTGGTTGCCTTCGTCCGGTTTCTCGTCCTCGCTGGCCGAAGCCAACGCTTCAGCCCTCAGGTCCGAGTTGGAGGGTTTCGGGGTCGGGTTGGCGACAAGAAAGTCAAAGACGTTCACGTGCTGGTCCGCACCCGACGGAGGCGTGGGCGCGTGGGGCATCGGGCCGCTCCTGGGCCGAACATCGTCCTCGTCATCGTTGAAGTCGTACTCGTCGTAGTCCTCTGGGGCATCCTCGACGTATGCGATGTGGGCCATGGTTCTACTGCGGTCGTCTCCAGCGGGTGTCTGGTACTGTTCAACAGGTTCTTGATGTTGCGTCTGTTTTCCCTTCTTGGGCTTGTAGAGTGCGCCCTGGTATTTCTGGTCCTCCGAAATGCAGCTCTGCTCCGAGTGTCAGTCGAGTCTACACACCTTACACACGTAGTAAGCGCCTCCAGCCAGAGACGCCGCCATTTCAGCTTACCGTGTGGTTGCGATAATCAACGCCGTAAAAGTGTGTCATGCAATCGATGCAGGTGAAGGTGGCTCCGTGGCAGCGATTACGGTGCGGATCGAGCTTCTTCTTGGTCATAACATCACCGCAGTTCTGAGATGGGGATTGCCGAGTTAGATGGATTGCGCGCGGGGAAGGAGGCGAAAGAGGCGCCGGTGATATATGGTCATGCCAGAGACCGACGAGGAGGGGTGGGGGTGGAGGGTATAACAGAACACAACGTCCGGGCAATAGGGCGAATTGGGAGGGATGGGATGGGGATGGGATGGGTGGAGGGGGGTGTTTGAGGCAAAAGGTTGTTGTTGACGGACTGACGATCCGTGGTGTGGGCGGGAGCGTGTGATGTCAAGCATTAAGATTATGGGCTCAAGGGGAGGGGGTGTGGGTGTAACATGGCTACGCCCTGTCAGGAATGGTGGGTTGCTTGAGCAATAGGGGGTTCGTCCGTTCGGGACGAGGGAGGGGGGAGGGGGGCAACGCCACCACCACGCAGCGCAACGCGATGCAAGCTGCAGAGCAGAGTTCAAGCGGGCACGCTGCTAGCACGGCACGGATAGACACCAAGGGCCAGGCGCAAAGACAATGGCCCCCGGATGCAACCTGACGTTGGCTTGGGGTGTGTTTGTGTGATGCTGGCAGGGGGGACTGAGAGGACATGACATAACCAACATACCTCGCACGAAAAGGAAACCATTGTGATGGGTGACCGCAGGCAGGAATGCGGCCAAAAGAGACGAACAGGTGATAATTATGTGTGCGTGTCTAGACTGGGGCGCAAAAGTCGGGCGCGAGAGAGCCGAGGAGCCAGCCGGCGGGCGATGTGTTGTCCCTCTGTCTACTAAGCGTAGGCGGGCGAGGTAAGCTACCTGAATGTGCCGAGCGAGCAGGCAGGCTGATGGGTAGGTATGCAAGTGAGCCTTGGTCTTTTGATTGGCGTGGGTGCCGGGGATCGTCCTGGCTCGACACCAAGGGCGGGCGATGGCGAGGCGTTCGGGTTGGGTTTGCGCAAAAAACTTGGATGGGCAGCGGAGCCGATGCCGGGCGCGTTTGTTGTTGGAGCAGCGATGGTGGCGGGTTGCTTGTTGTTGGGGGCGACTGCGGGTCGTCGAGGGTCACGAGTATCGGTCAGGCCGCGGCGGGGTGTTGCGACGGCGAGGCGCTGTCAATCGATCTTGAGTCTATTGCGATGGAAGAAGCAAAGAGGATGACGGGCAGAAGACTCTTGTATCAAAGCCCGCGCGCTCTCGAGTCGTCTCGAGTGCCAAAGTGGGCTGTGTGCGCGACAGGACGATCAGGAGCGGAGCAGGGGGGCCAGGCCGAGCGGTCCAAAAGCGGACTTTTTTCTGGCTTTGGGGTCGGTTTTGTTTCGGACCTGCGACCTGGGCTGGGGCGGCTTCTGGCTGGGGCCTTTTTGGACGAATGTGCCTGGGTTGACAGTCGAGGATGGGATTTGTGTTTATGATTTTGTGCGCGCGAGCCCTTACAAGCAGATGGAAGTGTGTACCGAGGCAGAAAGTAGGAGGGAGGTTGTGTTGTTTGTTGGATCAGAATTGGATCTTTGCAGAATTTGCTGTTGTCGATTTGTTTGTTGTGGGTGCCTTGGTTGGATGGAGATGGCTGCCCAAACGACGCTTTTCGTACCCATCAGGCGCAGATGCACGTAAAATGACTAACGCCCTACTGGAGTCTGTAGTACCTATGTGTCTCGTTGTTTTTTTCTACCAGCACCACACACACCTTCGAGTGGTCGCCTTCGCCTACGTCTTCGCCTTCATCTCATGCACAATGCAGACTCTACAAGCGCCGCCCATGTCAGCCTTTTATCTTCCCAACATGTTTCGGATTTCTTCAGTCGCGGTTTGTTATCCGCGAGCACATTCGGCGGACCCCATTCGACGAGCCCATGCATCCAAGGTACGCGACTGGCCACACGCCTTCCTTGCCAAGCGGAAGATGCGAGTGGGCTTGGGCGGCGCTCAGACGCTGTCGCGTCCTTGATTGGTCCACCGCCAGAGTCGCAGCAAGGAGAAACAAAAATAATCGCTCCCTTGGGGTGGGCCGGGGCACTGCTCCTGCTGCCGAATCGGGCCAAGTCACGCAGCCGGTTTGGCGCGCGTCTCCCCGGCCGTGGCTCCATCCTCCATTTGCAGCTCCATGCATTCCCCATTCACACGGCTGAGGGCAAAGCTTGAGCCTGAGCCCCTGGAACACGGCTCGGCTCAGGCTCGTTGGAGTAAGCGCAACTGCAAGGCACTGCCCGGGCAGCCACCACGCCAGCTGCGGGTCTAGGTTGGGCTGTCGCAATCCACCAGGGCAGCGCAGCGCGAATGCAATGCCAAAAATGGCCTTGCACCTACATGCCTGACCCTACATACCATACCCTACATGCCTCTACATATGTAGGTACGTCCGTTGTTGGCCGTGGTGGTCCCCAGTGGTGGTCTCCCGTGCCCGCGACCGGAGCCCGACGGAGCGAGTGATGCTCCCTGCTTTAGGACAAATGACAGCGGCCCCTTGGCCCTTCTGGGCCGTGGACTGCGTGTTTCACATCCTTCCAGTTGGCATGCACTCCATTAGGACCAGCATTGGACCACTATCGGACGCCTGGGTAGCCCTTCCATTCGGCGCGCTGTCTGTCTATCTTTGGCCTCCTGTCGGTTCTCGGCTTGGTGGACTAACAGCTGGGCGGCTGGGCTTCCTGGCTGAGCACGGAAATCGAGAATCGAGAATCGAGTGATGACGATCGACTTTGCATTGAATGCACTCACGCCACAAAACTTGACGCCACCACCAGACCTACACGCCCAATTTCAAGCTCAAAGCCAGGCCCAGATCAAGACGGTAATTGCAATTGTGCGCTCTGCATCGCCCTACTGTGTAATTATCAATGCCATTCCGTGCTCGAGGGGGCTCGGCGCACACACCATATCGGCAATGGAATCCTTGTCCGTCTCCACGAATCGGCGGTTGCTCGATCGATTTATTCCCCTGTCGGTCCATCCGCCGGGCCTAAAGTCCTTTGGCTGCTGTGGCCGCCGCTCAGTGCTGTGTTCCAGGAGAGCCTCTGGGTGGTGAAGCTTCAGGGGCCGCCAGGTGCTCTTGGCCTTGATTCAGGTGGTCGCCTGGTGGGGTCACACACCAGCGGCCAGACACACACGAGCCCCGCCCGAGACGATCCGACGTGGAACCCAAGGCCCAAGCTCTCGCGGGCCCTAGCACGTCGCCCGCATGAGCACTCACTCACTGCACCTCAAGCACAGGCCACCACCCATCGAGGTCCACCATTGAGGTCCAATGCCCGCGCGAATTGACGATGCTAGCCCCTCCACCCACAGCCAATTCCATTATATTGAGACTCGCCGCAGGGGCAGCGAGCAATGGATAACGATGCCCCAGACCCCCTGGACGTAGTTTAAACCCGGCCCTCGCCCGCAAGCCGCATCTGCAAGCCGCGCCCACAATTCCCATACCGGCTGGCCTTTTGCACCACAAGCAGCCTGGTCGAAACGAGAAGCTCCTCTTTTCCCTGCATGACTTCTGCTTCTCTTTCTTCCTTTCCCCTCGAGTCATTCCCTTGTTTGGGTGTTGGTTTGCTTGTTTCCTTGGCTCTTGCTTCTTTTGCTTCTTTTTACTTCTTTGCTTCTTCGTCCTTTTCCCTTCTCTTCTTCTTCTCGCTTGCCCTTTCTGGCCCCCTTGCCGCTTTATCCTGGCTGTCTTGCTGTGGCGGCGGCGACGACGCCACCGGATATTTTGAGTCGAGGTCTAGGTGGAAAGAGCCGAGTGCCGTTGCTGGAGACAACGGGGGACGAAAATCGACAGGCCTTCGCGAGCACAGCCGCTGCTCACTTCGACCGCCGATCCATTGCCGCCCGTCGTCATGACCGCTTCGCCTCCATCTGCCCCGTCTCAGAGCTTCCTGGATCAGACCTACTCGGTCGTTTCCAGCGTCGCCAGCTATTTGCGACTGCCGGCCATGGCCTCCACCGTGAGTTTTGAGAATGCCCATCACACCCTGGCAGCCTCGCCAAGCTAACTGTTTGCTCTCCTTTTTTCCCCTCCGTCTAGGGCCTTGCCGCTATCCTCACCTCCCTCCTGTACTTCAAGCAGAAGTAAGCGCTCGCGCCCCCAAGACCCTCGCGCGCATCCGACTTGGCCGCGCCCGCGCCGCCGCTACCCCGAAAAACCATGCCGCAGGATACTAACAGGATGACCCCGCCTACAGGGCGCTCATCTACCCTTCGCACATGCCACCTAACTCGCGGACAGATGTGCCGCGCCCTTCCCAGTTCGGCATAACCGACTTCGAGGAGCTCATGATATCGACTAATGATGGGGAAACGCTCTCGGCCTTCTACATCCGCGGCCCGCGCAGCGGTCGCAACGCCAACGTCACGGTCATCATGTTCCACGGTAACGCTGGCAATATCGGGCACCGCCTGCCTATCGCCCGCCACCTGATCGGCATTATCGGCTGCAACGTCTTCATGCTCGAGTACCGCGGTTACGGCCTCTCCACTGGAGCCCCCGACGAGTCTGGTCTGATGACGGATGCTCAGACGGCTCTCGACTACCTGCGCGACCGCGCCGAGACCCGCTCCCACCGCCTCGTCGTCTACGGCCAGAGCCTCGGCGGCGCTGTCAGCGTCAAGCTCGTCAGCAAAAACCAGGCCGCCGGCGACATCGTCGGCCTCATACTCGAAAACACCTTCCTCAGCATGCGGAAGCTTATCCCCTCCGTCGTACCCCCGGCAAAATACTTTGCCATTCTGTGCCACCAAGTCTGGCCCTCGGATTCGCTCATCCCGTCCATCACCAGGGTCCCGATTCTGTTCCTAAGCGGCCTCCAGGACGAGATCGTGCCGTAAGTATTCGCCCCGCGCCCTGTAGCGCCAAGCCCCGTCTACCCTTCTCTGCTTGCGGTTTGTGACACACGTTCGGCTTTTTGACTTGTCGCATGTCTCAGTCCACATCACATGCGCCAACTTTACGAACTATCGGCCGCCCCCAACAAAATCTGGAAGCCCCTGCCCAACGGCGACCACAACTCGAGTGTGCTGGAGGATGGCTACTTCGAGGCCATTTCTGACTTTGTCGCGTCTGTGACATCGGAACCACTCAGCATAAGCAAAGAGATGTACGACGTTGAGAAGAAAGCCACAAAGAAGGAGGCATAACGATCACATGGAAGGGGCGCAGAGGTTATAGAGGAGGAAGAAAAAAAAAGGCGAAAAGGATTAAAAAAAAAACCTCTACATTCAGCATATCAGCGTTTCCTAACACCCCGTCAACCCGCTGGGGTCCCATGAAAGCATGTCTAGCCCTCGCGACAACGGTCTCTTCTGGATCCAACCTAATTCCGGTGCGCGTCGAAGCATGGGAGCGGATCTTGATGGAGCGAAGGATAGGCGACGACTCTGGTCCCCCTTTTCTTTTCTCATTTTTTGCATCATTGACGAAAAGATACCCCCGATTTTTTTTGAATCTCCTAATTCGTTTGTATAACTTATCAAGACCCGCGCGGGTCGCCTCTGCGGCGCGCTTGGATGCCTAACCCCTTTCTGCCACGAGGCTGGACTATCAACTGGCGTCCCCTTTTCTTCACAGGTGTTCTTTGTCTCCTTCTGTTGTATGCCTTAGCTATCACTATCACGGCATTGTACGTTGGAGTCCCCCTCCAAGGCCGAGAATGAAACCTCATTTCGAATCATCTCTTCCTCCCTCGAGATCTGTCCCAGACAAAGGATTCACGACGGCAAATGATGGGCGCTGCGTGGAGCCACCAAAAAAAGCGGTCATGTGCGTGTCTCTCAATGTCTCACCATTCCTCCCCGGACCCCCGGCGTGCGGTTGGCGACCCGTTGTCTCAGGGAGGTCACGCCGGACGAGCTAGCTTGGATATATAGCGGGACAGACTTATCAAAGTATAGGTTGACCTCCGATGACGCGACCTTGACCTTGCCCCCTCATGCTCCTCCCTCCGGCTGGAAAAAAAAAGGAAACGCAAAGAGTAATCGCGGTTTGGAGGAGGCAGGCAGGGTGCTCTTCATCCGTAGCCAAACACAGACTATTGTTCTGGTATCGATATTGGCGCCGCCTCCTTCACCTTATCTATAGCCCTTTACCCGAAACCCGGAGGGCTTATGCGGCTGAATAGGGCTTTGTCTGGGTATATACAAATATTGGCCCACATGCTATCTAGGTCCATATTCTTGGGACCAATTTGAGGTTCCTGCAGTTCGAGTGCATGAGCCGCTTCCAGATATTGTTTTGCGAGATCCGTGGTTTTATCCCCGGGCAGGCTGTAGAAAAAGAAAAGGAAAAAAAAGACGAAAGACGCAGTTGCACGAGGCCATAGTCATGATACATTACACATCGCAAATCTTGTCCGCCGTTATAGAGCTCGTGACAAAGCTCACTCAAGAAATAGCCTCCCGTTGCAGTTCATGCCTGGCCCTCCAGACAGTGGTTCAGGGGCAACGTTCAGTCAGCCGTCCATGCAAGGTAGATTCCACATCGAGAGGTTTGCAAGTTCTCCGCAAGCGATAAGTATATAGATGCGACGATTTGGCATCAAGGAATCGTTGTTCGAGTGAAGCCCGAGTAGATATCTGGTATTGATGCGCATCTCCGCGTGCGCCATCGAGTAGCTGCCACTTTCGCAACCAACACACATCCACAGGCCACCAAAAAAAAACACAGGCTTTGCTCCTCGCCTATCTCCCTAGTGACCTAGCTGTCTGCCATCACCAGGGTACCGCGGCAGGATGAAGATCCATGCATGTCTCCCAAGAGGCTGCTTGCCCTATGGTAATATTAACCACTATTCCTGTCCTCCAGCTTCTCCGCAGCAGTCTCCCAGTCGTCCTCCAGCGGCTCGGGCTCGGGCTTGGGCTTGGGCGGCTCGGCGGGCTTCCGCCTGGCCAGGGCCAGGAACACGCCCCCCGGCTTCTTGGCCGGCTCCGGGGCCGGGCGGACAGGCTGGCGGCCCGCAGCGCGCCCCACGACGGCGCTCCAGCCGTCCGCGTCGGGGCCCGAGGACGACGAGCCGCCCTCGCGCCGGCCCACGACGCCCGAGCCGTCCACGTGGCACAGGCCAACCCTCGCGGCGAGGCCCAGGCGGCCGACCGTCTTGGCTATCGCGGGTCGGAGGGCGACCAGGGCGTTCTCGAGGGCGACGGGCGTCGAGATGGCGCCGCCGGCGCGCGCGATGCTTGCCGCCGTGACGGGCGACCGGTGCGCCGTCACCAGCACCTCGTCGCTCGCCGGGAGAAAGGTGGTGGTGAAGGTCAGGGACGAGCTCACCGTGCTGGCGAGGTCGGCGGCCAAACCCTTGTCGACCTCGTCGATGGTGAGGCCGAACTTGGGCTTGGACAGAACAAAGGCGTTGAACGGCTCTATCGAGGCGGCTCGCGTAGTCTGCGGCGCGGCGGCAGCTGCCGAGGCGGCCTCGGCCGTCTTGATGATGTTAACGCACTGGGCCAACGTCTTTCGAGGCGCTGAGACGAAGCGGGGGGTCTTGAAGACGACGACATGCCGGTGCGGCTCCGGGTCCTGGCTCTCGCTGTCCAGGCCAAAGTCCTCGGCTAGCGAGTGCAGGAAGGCTCGTTGGTGCGGCTGCATTGGCTTGAACCGGATGCGTTTCTCCGAAGGGTCCGCGGCGAACACGCGGAACTCGCGCTCTTGGGTTTGCGTCCAGCCCACGTTTTCCCGGAACATCTTAACAGTAGCGTCAGAGTACGGGATGTGGTCGTCGGTGTGCGATTCCGGGTCGATCTTGAGCGCATCCGCCAGTCGTCGGTTGCGTTGCAGCTTCAGGCACTCCTCATCGCACTTGAGCGCCTCACGGCCGGGCCTCTCGTCGTTGGCGGTGGCGAGGCATCTCACTTCCTGCTTGCGATTCTGGCAGTCGCAGGTGATGAACAGCTTGCACTGGCAGGGCTTGTCCTCTTTGCAGGGGAACGGAGCATGGCACTGGTTGGCGCATGTGTGTTCACACGATGTTCGCGTCTTGCCGCAGGGCTGGGAGCAGTGCGAACCGGCCACCTCGGCGTCCTCACACTGGCCAGGCCTGTGGCACAGCCGCTGGCACTTGTGAGAGCCGCACTTGAGCGTCGATCCGCAGGGAAGCCCGCACCGGGTCTCCTCAAACCAGCAAGGCTGGTTCTTCAGGGTTTGCTTCCCGCAGATGCACGGCTTCTCGACAAGAAAGGGACATGGAGGGCAGGGCACATCGTCGGTATGGCAGCTGTGCTTGACTGGAGGGTGTCCACATGCCTTTGCCCTGGAGCATTCGAACCGACAGACCGGTGGCCGTGTTCCGCACGGCTGCGGAGGGTAGAGTACGGTACGGCCACAATAGCAAGCGATCTCGTCGAAGATAGCCTCTAGACAGGAAGGGCAGGACCCCTTGTGGCACAGCTGCTGGCAAGCATGCGTCCCGCATTTGAGTTTTCTAGGGGACGCGTGGTTAAGGTGTGAGCCTAGGCGTAGAGAGGAGCAGGGTGGATGTTGCAGTGATTATCGACTCGACTTACCGGCCACACACGCGGATGCAGACATGCTCCGCCTCGACCTCTTCATTAGACGACGACGAACTAGACGCCTTGCTCTTCCTTTTTGCCACTAGCCTCTCCGAGGCCCTACGCTCGCCGGTGCAGCAGATGTTCTTGCACTCGTGGCGCCCACAGTTCAGCTGTGCCCGGCACGTGCGCTCGCAGACAGGCTGTTCCTCCTGGCCTTCGCTGCAAATAAGTTCTGTGGCCGTCCTCCCACATCTGCAAGGTGCCTCCACCACCTGCGTGCAGGGCTCGCATGCTTCCGGGTGGCAGGTTTGCTTGCAGGAATGACCACATAGTAGTGTCTTGCCGCAGACCTTGGTGCATTGCGGGATCGGGTCGTGGCACGATTGCCTCGGTTGTGATATTATGTCGTCGAGGGAGGTCTGGCCGCAGGGGCAGGTAAGGACGACGTCGGGAGAAAAGGGGCAGTGGGCGGCGTCTTGGTTCTGCTCGTGGCAGCCGCGCTGGCATGTATGCAAGCCACAATCAAACTGCCTGCCACATTTCGATGAGCACTTGAAGGATCCTTCGAACCAGGTACCTGGCTCGCTGCCCTGGCCGCGTTGCACCTGGCCATGGTCGAACGACGGCAAAATATCCTCACGTCGCTCGCACGGGATATCTTTGTTCGTCTGGCCGCAGTAGCAAGTGGACGTGACCAAAAGCTCACAGCTACCGCAGAGACCATCGTGACATGGGCGGGCACAGGTGTGTTCGCCACACGGTAGCAGGTCACCGCAGACCTCTTGGCAGGTCCAGCCCTTGGAATAGTCCGTCTCCACGCATCGCTTCGAAATCTCGTGCTTCCCGCAGAAACAGGAGCGCGACGGGCCCATCAGTGCACAGGGGGGACATGGGCCGCTGTGGCACTGCAGCCCGCACGGGTGAACGCAGTTCGGCCTGGGCTTGGAACATGTGTTTCCGCACGAATGGGGCGGCAGGCCGGGGACGGGAGACGGGTTCAGGTCCTTGCCGCACCAGCAGTGATAGGAGCCTGGGTCCTCTGACAGGGACGAATTACAGGCAGGGCAGCGCCATGTCGTGGATTCCTGCTGCGGGTCCCTGGCGCTAAGCTGGTTCGAGTGCCACTTCTTGACACAGCTGAGGTGGACGACAGTCCAGCACAGCGAGCAAGACCACACCCTGGAGTTGCGCAGGACCTCGTTGGTGCAGATGACGCACTCGTACTCGCGGTTGTCGATATCCTCGTGGATGCGGGTTGGCAGGTCTGGGGCGGAGGACTTGACGCCCTTGGGCAGAGACCGGCGCTCGCTCGGCCGGCCGGCCGGGCCTTGGCCCCGCTGCCTAACCGGACCGCCCGGGACGAACTCGGGGGCCTCGCCGCTCAGACCCGAGGCTGCCTGGGAGGCCCTACTGTCTGGGCGATCGGAAGGGGCTGTCAAGTGCCCACCAAAAGTCCGTTGCTGAGATACTACCGAGACGGGAGCCTGCCCTCCGCGCCCCCCACGTCCGCGGCGCGGTTGTCCTCGGCGGCCTCCGCGCGAATCGCCCCGTTGGTTTCCCCGAGAGCCGCCGCCGCGAGAGGATGCACTGCCGGCCGCAGCAGCAGGCTCGGCTGCGGGAGTTGCGTTTGCCGTGTGCCCATCTGCTGGTTCAGCAGCCCCTCCACGGCCCCGACGAGGGCCCCGTCGTGACCTGCCCCTGCCTTGGCTCTGAGAATAGCTATCTTGCGGCTGACCCGACCTGGACGGGGCTGGCTGGGGCTCGGCCATCCTTTGTAGGGGACTGAGTTGGCTTTCCCTGCGACTTCTGGGCGGCGCCACCGCGTTTTGTTTGTCGGCCTATTTCTTGTTTGTCTCGGGTTTCGCTCAGTCGGCGGGGTCGATTGCACAGTACAGTACGGGTATCAAATTGAGTTCAAGAAGCGAAAACAACGCGAGGACGGGAATCGTATAGTAACAAGGATGCGTGGACTTTTGCAGAGGCTCTCTGGGTTATCGAGCGGTCCTGGTTTTCTACGTATCGTTTGTGCCTCGCTTCGTTGGTACGGAAAGTCAAGTTGAAGAGAAATGTGAATCGCCGTCATCAGCATGAGTCAACTTTCCCGATTGGGCACTTGATTTGCCTGTTTTTTCTACGAAATTTTCAGACCGCGGTTCCGTGCATTCACAAGGAAGGTGCAAACCATGGCAGAAAACATGCGAATATGGCCAATGCGAAGAACACATCACGTTGCAAATAGGCGTGAAAGCAGGTTGAGAACAAGGAGGTGGCCCAATGCTAGAAAAGGCCGAGACTTCTTTTCCCTCTTTTCTCATTCTGCTGCTTGGTTACATCGCAGTTGTGGTTGCTTCTGGCCCACTTGGGCTTTTGCTTACTGTACACCTCGTAGATAGCACGATACGTCCCTGTGGGCCCGCCCGGCTCATGGTGGGGGTTTTCCTGACCCCGTTTTCACCGAGACGCTCAAAATCACTTGGACTTTACAAGGCTGTTTTCTGTTCTGGAGTCTTGGGGGACGCGATGCCAAGAGAGGGGGCAAGAGATGGAGAGGGAGAGAAGAGGACCTCGGGCACAATACGCCGGTACCGGATCTGTGGGCAACCTTAATCCGACCCAAGAATCAAATGGCGCTTGCTGGCCTGGGTCGGCGCTTGCTCCGATCTAGTCGCAACCTCATTTGCCCCAAAGGCAGCATGGTAATTTCAGGACCGCCAAAAAAAGAAAAGAATGGTGCAGGGATTGTCCAACGTCCCGGATCCCTCTGGCCATGCCATGCCATGCCGCTCACTCACTGGACTGGTCTGTCTAGAAGCCCCTGAGGGGGCTTGCACGTCTTCAGCCTTTCTTGCTTTTCTTGCCCTGCCCGATCGAGCACATCTGCTCTTCAGCTCTTTAGAGATCGAGCTAGACATCGGCCCACCACACATAGACGAGTTGCGGAGACTGAGCCTAACCGTTGTTGTCGGAAGACGGTATCCAGGTCTAGCCTGATGCCTGCCACGCCTCGCCGAGAATCTATGCCGGGGCCGGGGACCTAAGATGTGAGGTGCTGGCCTTTCTCACCACTCCGCGGGGCTGAAAAGCGCCGAATGGTCGCCGTAGACTTTTGGACCACATTTGGCATGCATCGCGAGTGGATATATGTTATAAGTATACGTATCGATAGGGCAGCACCGCGGCTTGGAAGCAGCGCCAACGTTGAGATGCGGGTTGCACTGCATGTAATAAATACGAGGTCTTGTCCTTCCCCAAGGCCACCAGTGCCAGCTGCAGTCAGCGAAGAAATGGTCGAAAAATGCGTGGAAGCCAGCGGGTCACCGGAACAGTTAGTCAGTGTGTAGGGAACTATCAGCCGTGCGCGCGCCGAGTGCGATATTGATCACATCGGCGTTGTGGAAGGCTGGAGTGATCGGCTCATCGGCACGACGCTGCACGAGGAGAGCGACGTGTGAGTGATCACTGGGCTGCCGCTTTGAGGCCAGACGAGGCGCCGTCGTAAAGTGGGTGGTCCAATGTGGCGGCACACGGCGAGGTGGAAGCAATAATCCCGTTTCGGCTCTATTCCGCCAGGCCTTGCCTCGCAGCCGTCTGCTCGCACACTCGCATATCTATTGATGACCCATTGACATTGCTCGTACGAGTTGGATGCTGGTGCTCGCAGGATGGAACCACGAAGCCAACGCTGACGGCGGGCGCGGCGAATGGATCCAATACGAGCGAAGAAAGTGGACATTATGCATGGCAGCCATCCCAGGCCAAGGAGCGACGCGAGCAGAGCTGATGGGAGCTGGGGGTCCTCCGGGACCTGGGAAGCGCCAAAAATAGCAAATGGGGAG
>NW_008804545.1:4771058-4793637 GCF_000145635.1 Gaeumannomyces tritici R3-111a-1
GCCGCCGCCGCGCGTCGGCCGCGGCAATGCTGGACGGAGCGTCGCGCAGCGCTAGCGCCGTCGCCATCAGGTGGTGACCCGTCGGGGCCGGCTCTTGCGTCGGCTCGGGGAGGCCCCAGGTCTCGTGCAGGCCCGGGTCGAGGTCGGCGAGGCGGAAGTGGTCTTTGCAGCAGTGCTCCATGCTGCGCGGGAAAGGAAAGCATTAGCGGGCTACGAAAAAAAGAGAAAAAAAAAAAAAAAAGGGAGGGGTATGTTTGTTAGCTTACGCGAGGATGAAATTGATGGCCTGCTGCGTCTGCGCTGCGCCGAGTCGCCCGCACCCCGGCACGTCCTCGCCCTCCTCGTCCTCGTCATCCACGCCGCCGTTGCCCACGCCCTGCCCGCACGCGGCAGCAAGCGGTGACGACGACGGGGCCTGGCTGACCCGCCACGCCTGCGCGCCCATGGCCTCATCCATGGCGAGCGAGACGACTAGGTCGTCGACGTCCATGTCGGCAAAGTGCGAGACGGGCTGGCTGCTGCTGCCGCCGCCGCCGCCGCCGCCGCCGCCGCAAGAGGGCGACACCATGCCCACCTCCTGCTGCTGCTGCGGGGGTAGGATGGAGGCGGCGGCCGCCATCAGCAGCGCCCTAGCGGCCTCGTTCTCGGCCCTGAGCAGGGCGCGCTCGGCGTCGAGGTCGGCGATCATGTTGCGGCGGTCCGCCACCTCGGTCTCGAGCTGCTTGGTGTAGTCGGCCTTGCGCTTGCGGTGCTGCACCTGCGCCCGCCGGACCTGCGCCCGCCGCGCCTGAGCCTGCCGCCTAGCCCCAAGGGCTGAGGATGCGTCTTCTTCTGCCAGCTGCTGCTGTCTCGTCACTGCCCTGGGTGGCTTAGCGTCCCGTGACATGTGTTTTCGGCACGATGGGTGTGTGTGTGTGTGTGTGTGTGTGTGTGTGTGTGTGGTGAGAAGGCGGTTTGTAGAACGAGAGGGCAGTTCTAGCCATGCCAGAGCGAGAAAGAAGCGAGGGGCAGAAGAGAAAAGAAGAAATAAAAAGAGGGCAGTTTTTGGAGTGTAGAGCATAAGGACGAGGTATGGTGATATGGAAAGCAAACGGGGGAGCCAAGGGAGGGCCAAGGGTAGGTGCACTATCCGGCCAAAACATCGAGGTTCGATGATTCCAAGGAGTGCTTCTGCCGCACCAATCCGATGAAACAAACGACAAAGAAAAGCAAAAACAAAGCCTCCCCCCAAAAAAAGCAAGATCCCGACTTACACCCAACGTTGCCTGCCGGGTCGCCTCCACCGCCAACACCAGCAGACCCGTCCTCGGCGCTCCCGACGACGGCCTTGGCGCCCCTCCTGCCGGGGACGAACTTGAGGCTCCTGCCGACATCCTTGCACTGCCTCAGAAAGGCCTTGAAGGACGGGCGCTTCTCGTCATCGTGGTCGTCGTCGTGGCTGCCGTGCCGCTGCTGCTGCCCCGGCGACTCAGACATGGCTTGCGAGTCCGAGGGAGGTGTTGAGCACGACGGGTTACTCGATGGCGGGTCCAAGTGTGGCAGGCAGCACCAGTGGTTGGTCATGTGGCGGCGCGAGTGGGCGCCGTTTCGTGTTTTCCGGGTGGGTGTCGGGTGCGCAGAGATTATAGGCCCAGCAGCGCATGGACAGGTAGATGGCCGTCGACTTGATTCCAAACCTCAGGCTTGGCTGCTAGGCGAGATTTGGCATCGAACGAGGCGCCGATTTGGGAACGTCTGGGGCGCAACACATCACGTGTCCCCAACGCATGCAGCCGTGTTACATCTCAGCTCACGCATCCACACGTGGTGCTGAGCCAAGCTGGAATCAACAGGAGCTGTATTTGATCCATCTGCTCTACCGGCCTGGGCCATACCTATCCACCCACATGCTTTTGTTTGACTGTCTGTCACGTGTCTGTAATTGAGTAGAAACAAAGAGAGAGAAAAGTGCAAAAGATCCACGAGACAAATCCGAGTTGACGATGGATATGTATTGCGCCGACGATGCTAGACGACCAGTCAGGGTCAAGGAGAAAAAAAAAAGAAAAAAAAAAGAGATGAAGAAGAAAGCCATAAAAACGCCGCCTCCTCGTAATATGCATTGCCTATCCCTTGGGGTATTTCCGACACAAGAATAAAAAAGAAAGTGAGAGAGAAAAGAGGGAAGCAGAAAACGAAAATAGCCCTGGTCCGTGTTCAGTCGTCGTCATTCTCATCGTCTGTCGCTGTACGCTCTTCTTCGTATTCCTCGCCGTTCTCCGCGTTGTCCTCTTCGACGTCGGATATGCCGTTGCCATCCAGATCCTCGTCTCTCTCGAGGGGGTCCGTCAGCGTATTCCACTTGACATAATCTTCGTTGATCCACCGCTTGCTGATGGGAAGCTGGTAGGGATCAAACGGGAAGTATGCTTCCAGCTGAAGCGCCTTCTCGTCGTAGGGGTCGCTGCAAGTGTCTCGGAGGGCGCCGCCCGTCGAGTAGTCGCCCGAGACAAACTGCGAGAGGTGCACGCGCTTGTTGCTCTCCAGCAGCGGGTACACATACATGAACTTGAGGTGCCGCGCAAGGTCGGCAAACTCGTTCACGATGGCTGGCGAGCACACCTTGAGTGGGTTGAAGCGGCTGTGAATCATCCGGCTCATCGACTCCCTGAAGCCAGGTATCCACTCCAGGTCGTGCCCGAGATACGACGAAAGGTCCTCTTGATCCACGATGTCGGGCGCCCACGTCACGAGCTCCCTCCATCTGAAGCAGAAGATGTACAGGAGCGCCTGCACCAGACTGTATAGGTGCTTATAGCGTCGCAGGTCCGGGCCGCGGCATCCCTCCATGTGGCTCCTCATCTGGCCGTCAATGTGGTGGCACAAGAGGTTGACCACATTCTGTACAATATCGGCCGGCACTAGACCTCCCCGAGCGACGTAGCTGGCTAGGTATGCCGTGGCCGACTGTCGAAGCGCCATGGGTCGGTTCGACTCGAATGCGAGATTGAATAGCGTGCCGACGAACAGGTCCATCAGCTCCGGGGCGTATTGGCTGAAGTGGAAGACGAGAAATTGAGTGTGCCGCGACTTGTACGTTGGCAGGATGAGGTTGACAAAGTCGGATATCATGTCTGCCAGACACTCCTTGGCTTCGTCCGATGTGGGCTGCATGAATTTCGGCTTGTACAGCTCGAAGAGAGTGTCCATGACGGCGTCCAGCTTCTGGATGGTCGTGGCCCCGGATTCTATCCTGTTGGCCTCGGCATCAAAGTCGCTGTCGTCGCTGGCAATGGACTCGGTGTCGCTATCGTCCGAGTCTGCTGGGTCCAGCGCGTCGCTCGTCTTGGCAGAGTCGAGCTGGAGCACTATGGCTGCCGTCACGTCATCGTCCATGTCCTCGAGGTCAAACTGGACCTGCACGTCGATCTTGACAAGACGGTCGATGATCAGCTCCATGATATCCTGGCCGAGATCTGGCGCATACCGCCTCAGCCGGAGGAGGTTATTGACAAAGGACGTGTGTGCCCGCTTCGATTCTTCCAGGTAGGGGAAGTGCTTGGCCAGCAGGTTACACAGCACAGCCCGGGCGGCCGGGAACAGCCTTAGGATGTATGCGAGCGCGCCATGGAGTCGGTCGTACGCTAGCTCGACGCCGACCTTTGGAAAGTCGGGTACGCTCCAGGCCGACTCGCGATAGTCCTTAAACTTCTCCGTGGTCATGGAAAGAACCATCTCCAGCGTCGTCCCCTGGGCGCTGATCAGTCCAGCCAGAAACTGCGTGTACGCCTTGCAGAAGGCGTCGTCTCTGCCGAGCCATGAGCATCGCATCACGCTCTTGACGAGGTCGGAGCAGGACTTGTCCAGCAGTGGCGTGCAGGTGGAGAGCGCGACAACGTAGACGATGAGCTCTTGCGGCTTTAGGCAGTCCTCCTCCTCCCCCACTATCGGAGCGACGTATCGCTGTCTGTCGTTCTGGAAGACTGACTTGAGCCCTTCGTAGCCCTCCGTGTCGCCACGGCTGCGGTCCTCGAGGGCCCTCCGGACCTCGCGCTTGGTCTCCTCGAGCGTTCTGGTTTGGATGTCCACCGTCATGTTGGCCGCTAAGTCGAAGGCGACACGTTTGAGTCGCTTCGTCGGGCTGCTGTCGGGGCTATCTCCAGAGTCGGCGCCCCGTTTCCTCTTGGCGGCAAGCACCGGCTGCTGCGTCCGCAGGATCGGCTTCTTGCTGAGAGCAGAGTGTTGCGACGGCGCTGGAGAGGGGTAGGAAGACCCCGACGGGGTTGTGCGAGAGGCGGAGGTCGTCATGGTGGAAGTTGGCTGAAAGGATATGGGCGATTCGCCGCCTTGCGATGAGTATGGTTTTGGGCGTGAGACGGCGCGGCTGCCTGGTGGCTCTAGGATAGGCTGTGGAACCGAGGCCAGAGGGAAAACGCGCGCGAGTCTAGGCTAAACATAGTATGACGGCGTATGTGTTCGCAAGCAGTTCTGCGAATCCTGGTCCAGGTTGATTAACGTAGAGGCGGGAGCACCGAGGAGGCGGTGATTTTGGCTGGTTGGGGGTGTCGCCTCAATTGAATATCAAGATCAAAATATTGTGAGTGTTGGAGCCACTCTGGGGAGAGGGGTCATGGCGTCCGCGCGCTCAGAAATTTTGGTCTGATGGGTCCATGAATTTTATGGGCTTTTGTGGGGAAGTGGAGTCGCGCACGCGAGCAAGCCAGCGCCTGGTTGAAGGCATCGTCATCCATTGTCCTGATTTTTTACAAAGCCAACCTACCTATACGCTCGCGAGCGCAAGGAAACGGGAGAAACAGCAAAGGAGAATAATTATAAGAATTGGAAGAAAGCCCAAGCAAAGAAGAAAGAAGGCGACCTAAAATGCAAGAACATGTTTGAGGACCACCAAAGTTAACTCCGTTGGCGAGCAAGCGGCTTTCAATTTCTGAATGCCCAGACCTCGGAGCCCGTTGTCTGCCATTCCCCTCTGTCGAAATCCAACGAGTACTGTAAAATTGAGTGCATGTCGCTCAAGAGCGCTCCCAAGCAAAACACGACGAAGCACGGGAAACGCCTCTCGGGGGAAACTCTACCGAATACCAGTGTTAAAGCAAGGAAAAGCAAAGATCAAAGCCAACCAAAACCCATGGGCTCTACCAGCGCCCCAGCATTTCCCAAATCATGTACACATAAAAAAACAGTGCAGAAAAGTATTCTCGAACCGATACTTTGGCAGACAGGCAAGCAGACTCGGTAGACCCTAATTTCCCCCTCGGGTCAATCCGAATGCTCAGCATGGTGGAAAGGTCTGATGAGGGTAGTGTGCCGATCGGCTGCCTGGGGACCGAGACGGCCGGCACCGCCACGCAGGACCAGGTGCGACGGCTTCCTTTCGTGTCTGTCCGCGAGCCCGTGCTCAGTACTCGCTCGGGGCGGCGCCGTTGTGCCCGCCCTGGGCGCTGTACAGGTAGCTTGCGGCGTCGCCGGTGCCGTCTCCTTGCTGCTGAACAAGCTCGCCGCCGGGGAAGCCCGATGAACCTGGGTTCGTCCCAGACGCGGACCCAGGAGGAGCACCGTAGCCTTGGCTGCTCGGGCGGTTTTGCTGGCCGTCGCCGCGGGTGGACTGGGACTGCTAGAGCACTAGTCAGAGGACAAGAGCATGGAAGAAGGCAAAGGAGTGAGACAGAACAAAGAAAAGGTAGTCGGTAATGGGAGGATGGAAACCACGTACCTCGCGGTATTTTGCGAGATATATCTTAAGCGCCTCTGCGTAGTTCTCGAAGCCGAGCGAAGTCATGGCGAACAGAATGTCCTCGCCATTGACTGTCTTTCGCTTCTCCTGATGACACTTCTCCGATGCTGTGATAGGTCAGCATTCATGCAAGGCGCAAACGCGCTTACAGCGCCTCTTCACGGCTCAGGCATGGCGCGGCTGTTTGTTGTTGATCGCAGATGCCGGATGGACAAAGCAACAAAAAGACAAGAAAAACGTCGGCGAAACTCACCCTCGCTGGTGATGAAGGAGATGAACTCGCTCACACACTCCTGCATGCACTCCTTGGCCTCCTTTGCGATCTTGGCGTTGTCGGGCAGTGCATTCTTCATGATGCGGGCCACTGGTGCAAAGTTTCGTATGTTAGCATCATAGGAGTCATGTTGTTGCTTGCCGTCCTTGGAAGTCGAACCGCGAGGCGCTTCGGGCGACCTGGAGGATGAAGAGTCGCGGGACATGGAGAAAAGGGGGACCAGCAGATAAGACACTGCAGACGCGGGTGTCGATACAGGCCAACAGCCAGGGGCACGTGTGTGCGAATTAGGCAGGGCGAGCAGCAGAGGCAAAGGCGGTAGCAGTCGGTCAACCAGTCAACGCAGCCAGGGGCAGACCGGTGCCGTCCCATACGGGTCGAAGCAGAGTGGACGATATGGCGCGCTGCGCGTGTGCGTGCGAATCACGGCCCAGGGGGTCCGAACGCAGGGACGAAGAGGAAAGGAGAAGGGGGAGAAGGGATGCAGAGGGATTCACCTACCATTGGCTATTGGCAGCCATCGGTCTTGCTCCTTGACCTCGAACTGCTCATAGGAGAGCGCGCCTCCCTGTGGATCCTGAGAATCGTTCATTGGTGCTTCCTCGTCGGGTGATTGTACACCCTCGACGTCCTTTGGATTGGATTGGGGGGAGTCCGACATCTTTGGCTACCTGCAGGCGGGTGCGGGCTTCTTGTAAATTCCTTGGACTGCGAGCTCGTACAGCCTGTTGGAGGTAAGGTGCCCTTACACGTTGCAGGGTTGCAAGCCTCGTAGACTATTCCGGTGTCCTGGGGGCAGGGGGCTTGGCCTGCAATGCTGCGTCAGTCATGCTTCGCGTGTTCCAGGCGACGGGGGTTTCTTTTTTCTCTCTTTTTCTTTCTTTTTTTCTTTCTTTGACGGCTACCACATCATAGCCCGACTACCAGGCAGTGACGGAAGTAGGGGCCTTGACGTGGTCGCAATGTGGGCTGGACGGAGCAGCTGGAGGGGCGTGGGCGGATACGCCGGCCTGCGCTGTCCCAGGTGCTTAAGTTCCTGATGTTTGCAGCGGGTCCCCACACTCCGCTCTGGGAGGCGTGTGTCTAGGAGGTCGCTTGGCCTCCCGGGGAGCGGCGTCGCCAGTAGGGAGTTCGGGGCCAGGACGACTTGCTTGCAGGCAGTCGGTCGTTTCGTCTCGCCCGCCCGCCCGTTCCCGCCAGACCCCTCTGGCGTCGTTCGTTGCTGACACCCCCTCACACCCTTAGCAACAAGGGCGGTACAGTCGGAGACAGTTGGCCAGGTACTCGCCGATGCCGTCAGGCGTTGGGCGAGCAGTCTGACCAGCACGCAGGTTTGCGAGAGAAAAAAACCACAAGCCGGGAGCCGTTCCGTAAAAGAGAGTGTGTGGAAGTGTGTGTGCGGCCAGCCACGGGGCCTCGCAGGTTACACTCATCCAAGAGCTTCAACATGGTTGGTTGCCTACCTACAGTCTTGGTCGCAAGGTAGCAAACAACCTTGGGCAACGTCTCTCTTTTCCCTGTCTCCCTTGTCTCCGGCGCTCCAATGGCGCAAGAAATAGCCGGCTGGACGGGGATTGGCTGGGATTTTCACCGACGAGTGCGCGTTGTGCGGCCCTGATCGAAGTTTTTGTTGCCTGTAGCGTCGAGTCAGAGGCGAGGAAGATAAAAGGCGATTAAGTATCCCGTTACGGGATAAAGCAAACCGGAATAAAATAAAAGCCAGCAGTAAGGAATATCGGGGGATGGGGGTGCGGGCAGACGAAGAAAAAAACGGCCAATGGGTGTGGTCGTGGCAGCCCAGCGGCCACACACAGCTCACGGGTCTCGGGCTGGTGGGTTTTTTCTTCATCTGCTTTTGGGGGGAGCTGTGCCTGAGACAGCAAGCAGGGTGGCAGGGCAGTACCTTGAGACCAGGCACGTGGTAGGATAGGTAGGGAGGGAGGTAGCCCGGTACGTAGCAGAGGGTACGTAGGTACGCATACGCATACCCAGCGAGCGGGAAACAACATGGAAAACAGGGCTGGCGATACAGGACCTGGAGAAGAGGGGCGAAGTAGCGAGCGCGTGGGCGCGCGCAGGCCGAGGCGCGGCGCATGGGAAAAAAAAAAAGCTCTGAGCTGGCGGGCCTCACTCACCTCGAGACTGAGTTATGACGACAGGAGCAGGAGGGCGGTCGTCGATGCTCGGGTTCGGCGCGTTGGATCAAACAGCTGCAAGCCCCATCGACAGCAGGAAGCGACAGGTGCATACAAAGTACACAGCGACGGCGTGGGGTGGTGCAGGTTGGGAGAGAATCAATGGGAGGGCGGCGCGGGAGTGAAGCGGGTCTGTTTTGCGGTCAAGGCCAAGTCTGGTGGTGATTGTAGCTCTGTGGGAGCTCGGCTCCCAGCACTCCCAGCAATCACGCACGGTGGAGCCCGGCACCCCCGCTCGCGCAGCTAATAAGGCAGCCATGGGCGAGCCATGGCCGCATCAGCGACCGACGAGCGAGCCATGGCTGATGGTTGATGCATCAGCCAGGCGCCTCCACGCGGGATGCCGTCGGCCATGATGGATGGCTCGTCGGCCAGCCGGCCCTGAGGTGCATTTGGCGTCGGCGGTTGCACTGGAGACGTGCGAAGAGACAGACGCACGCTGCCGGCCCTCTCTTCCCCACACTTCCTCGTCACCTGGCCCTCGCGTCCGGCCTGGATTTGACGCTGCCGTGCCCTGGAAGGAGATTGTTGACAGGTCGCCAGGAAAGCCTTTGGGCTCTCTATTCGCCTGTCAGTCAAATTAGGTTGGCGTGCCGACTCGCATGATCTGCCTTGGGAGCCCGTGTCAACCTGAGAAGGATGCATGTTCCCGTTGAAGAGCCAGCCAACCGAGACGCTCGAGGCCCAACCAGCGCGGCGGCCCTCTTCACACAATCTCGATCACGGCCCCGTCCCCGCGCCTGGCGCCGCGACCTGCCACTTACGTACCTACCTAGGCAGGCAGGCAGACAGGCAGGCAGGCAGGCAGGCAGGTAGTATCTAGCTAAGTTTCTATGCATTTGAACAAGTAGGGATCCAGGGATCAAGTCCTGATCTCACTCCGGCCGCAGTAGCGGTCAGACAATCCATGACGGAGGATGCCTTGGAGGGACACCCCTCCCCAAACAGAGCGGTCTACGGTCAGTGTGGGCAGGCCAGGAAACCAGAGCTTCTGGGCCACGCTGCGGCTAACTGCATGTTGGGTATCGACTCCATTCTTGTCGGCCGCTTGTACAAGCAAGGGTACTCTGCAAGTATCTGGCAGGTTTCCTTCTAGAATGCGCAAGTGGAAGTCCGCAGGCTGTCGTCGAGCAAGACGAGTCAGAGGCGTCTTGGGTACCGGCAGATGTACGCCCTATAGACGGTGAGCACGGGTGTTGATTTGTCAATTGAAGGCCAGACGAACGGCTCATGTCCATCGACAACGCACCTGTCAAGTGGCGTGTGTGGTCCGGTACGTACACGGGCGTGGGAGCGCGCGCGAGCCTAAAAGTTCAAGACAGGAGCGAGCAGGCAGCGCTTCGGGCATTTGTGTCGGCCATCACTGGTTGCCCAAGTGAGCCGTCCGTTGGTCCCAAACAAGGAGCTACTGCCCGTTTCCCCAGCCGGCCTAGTCACACCCGTCAGTCGCACGCAAGGCTGGATGTCCAGTCGGAAGAGCAGCAAGCTGTGTGGAGTGCGACCAAGACAAAATGACCAGCTTGAAATTCAACTGCCAGGGCCCAGGTCCCTCGCTCTGTTTTGCCCATTTCACCTGGCTGTGAGCCAATGACAAAATTACATGACGCTGGCGGTTTTCATTGGAAGATTTACCCTCGAATAGCCATCCTGTCCGCCCCCGTGGGTTTGATAAGGCAGGGAAGGAGGGTGGGGAGACGAATCACCACACCCCGAAAGCTGCGAGAGGACTGGGCCAAACGAATTCCAGGATTATTTCCCGATCTCCAGAAATGGAGTGAAACCCGCAGGATAACCAGATCAGGGCGCGTTGCCTGTGCATGAAAACGGGGTCGCATATGGCAGTGATTGCTCCAAGTCGGGCTCAGTGTGGGAGACCCCCCGTGGCCGGCCAGCCGACCTGCAGAGCCAAGGTCCTTCTCCGCCGGTGAATTTTGTCAAGAATTCCCATGCCAAAAATGAACATTGCAGCCAAGTTTCTCCATACCAAACTCCCCTTTTTGGGTATTGGCTATCATATGCGTCTTCGAAGCAAGGAGATGGCAACCTGGGATTCATCCATCTCAGTCTCGTGATGACGCCCCGGCCAGGACAGCTGGCCTCGCAATCCTGTCCATGGACGTGTTCGGGTATCTCGGTGCCAAACTTTTGGGCCGGCAAACCCCTTTACAGCCACAACACGGGATCTTGAGGCCCACGATGCAGGGCCAAGTAAGACTCAAGTCCCTAACGTCATATTAGCCAATACCACCCCTTCACTTCTACCGCTTCCCCACACCCCCAACTCTTCCCGACCCTGAGTATTGACATGTTTTTTTTTTCACTCTTCCATTTCCCTTGTCCATGACTTATGTCTGCAGTTACTACCAGATCCAGTAATAAAAATCCCCGAATACAAAAAGGGATGTAGAGAGACCACTTTGGTTCTTGCTGTCCTATCAGAGCCCAACGGCCTCCAAAGACGGCTATGGAGCCAAACTGCCGGTTGGGCATCGAGACGCCCTTGCCGCCGAGGGACGCTGCGTCACTCCACCACACCAGTGAGTTTTTTTTTTTTGTACAGCTCACACCCACCACCATGTTGGCTCACTTTAGCTAGCATCGCAAACAGGTGCAGCATGCTGAAACCTGCCATTCGTCAGCTTAAAGGGGCACTATGTGGCCGTTTTCTGCAGTCTCGGTACCGCCGCCTGGCTCATCCCTTTGCCATAACCTGTGAGCTGGCATTCGAGGCTCATCCCCAGATCTAACCCATCATGGGAGTGTGCTTTAGGGCGTCAGGACAAACACGCCGATACCCCTTTCCTATGCGCAGGCTTTGTGTCTCGTATTGTCCTCTGCTTCCCATCACTGCATGTCTGCCGGCCGTTCCAGCCTAAGACTGCACAACCTGAACATTATTTCGCTTCTGTGACGTAGATTTCTGTCAGTGACACGTACTCAAATCCTGCGATGCATGATGGCGTATCGGGGCTAGGCACCTTCCACTTCTCAAAATCATCCTCCTTTGTCTTGTACTGCTTTACCAGATCCTCCAGGACCTTGCGCAGGCCCTCGGCATTTGTCTTGAGAGCGGGCACGACATCCTTGACGGTCCTCTCAACAAGCACGCCATTGATGAGGCGGAAGCACTTCCGGTCTCCTGGAAGGGGCTCCAACGTCTCCAGAACAAGTCTATCGTGTCGAGTTAGCAAGATGGGCGGTGAGGAGGACTTTGTTTGTTTGTTTGTTTGTTTGTTTTATTTTTTGGCAGAGCGGTGAGCTGGCCATGGAGGCTTGTAGTATTGGGAACCTGGACAGCCCCAATGCATGGTGCGCAGGCGCCGCTTCCCTCTCCGTGTCAAGAAGGAAAAATCAGAAGATGCTCGCGCCGTGACTTACTTGTGTTCCTCTGCCTCCTGCTCAACGTCACCGATTTTCCTAGCCACCTGTTGGAGGGTGTCCTTGTAGTTGGTGTATTGCGTCTGCAATTCTGGGGTGAGAGAGGGATGGCTTAGCACCTTGACGAACCCCTCTTCGCGATTGATTCGATTCCTTGGCACGCGTACCTTGCTGCTTTTTGACTGAGACCTGTTGGGCCGCCATGTTGGGCGGGTAGTTGCTGAGGGAGCCTTGCGTCGAAGCCCTGCTTGACTATAAGCTGTGCCGGCAGATTGTGGAAGGTTAACGACTTTGCCCGCAAGGCGCTGGCTCAGGTGTAATTATCGACGGCACCAACCTCTGGGCTTGGTGGGCTGTCAGGACTGCCCAGATCAAGTGGGGCTGCCCGCCGCAAATGGCACACGCCGAGGTGGTGAGGTATCGGATCTTGGTGGGTCGCAAGGACTCTTTGCATCGGCATCGAGGTCGCGCCATTTGATCTGCTTCCAACCCCGTGTGGCAATACTTTGGCGCAAGAGCATCATCGGTGCAGAGGCAAGCCCTCACCATCGCCTTGACGCTCGATCCTTGGACCAAGCATACGCTGCCGGTAGCATACAGGTGAATATGCATCCGCATCTCCACACTCAAAGCAGTGCTGGTACGACGACCCTCCCCTTTCCTGACCCCCGCGTCCGCATGACGGAGCTTCTGGTCAAACTCGAGGCCGCGTCGCTGGGGGCCGGGCCGCCCGAATTGAGTCTCACACCTGCTAACCTTTATACGTTCTGTCTGTCTATAGGCTGCGAAGATGTTATTGCTGCGTTCGAGGAGTGTCATGCCCGTGGGTTCCTTTGGAAGTCGATGGGCATGTGCAACGGTGCAAAGGACGCGCTCTCCAAGTGTCTGAGGGCGGAAAGGGTAAAACGCCAGACCGAGAACCGCAGCGCTACCGGCGACAAGAAGGCGAGGATCAAGGCAGCATGGAAGGAAATCGACGAAAACTCATGACATCACGAACCGAATACGACAGCGAAAACACCCTGGGTCAATCACCGCTATCCCGAGATGCCCGTCGCAACACCTATCTACGTGAGACCCGCGGGCGTCCCGGCATTCGCATCATGGCGATGAACTTCATCTCAAGAAAAGTCGTCGCACTGCCCAGCCGTGTATTATAATTGTACACCATAAACACAAGGCGAAAGAAGCGGGCGTGGCTCTTGTACATGACGGACACTCCTCCATAAATCCTATGATCGCAGAGGATACCGGGCCCAACCACTAGCAGCGTCACGCCGACCTACATAGCCGTGATGCAGGTAGCATGATATCGAGGCTTGCCAAAGAGAGGACTGCCCTACGCTTTCTGGCGGAGAGCGTTGCCGAAGGTGATGGCTCCGAACGTCGAAAGGAGACTCAGCGCCATGGGCACAGGCTTCTTCAGGCGGATGGCGCGGGGGATAGAGGCGCCTCCGAGCACAACTGATGCGAGGAGCGCCAGCTCAACACCGTACGGCTGTCTGTTCTGGAGCCTGTACGCTCCAAGGCCATCTGAAGCAAGAATAGGAGCATCCAGGTTCAGTAAAGCGCCTTGCCGCAGAGGTGTTTGCGCGACTTACACAGAAGACCGACTGAGCAGCCCGCGATCATGGAGGGCAGTGATCCGCTCTTCACATAGCCCATCATCCCGCCAGAGGCGGTCAGGCCAGACAAGACATAGGCCACGACTTCAAGACCCTGTGTCCTCGGCAGTCTGTCAGTGACTGGGCTAAGATTTAGTCTGGGCCCGGACTGCCATTGACGAACCATTGTAGCTGGTTTATTGAGGAATATCTGCGCTTGATTCTTGCAACCTCGACTCTGGACCTGGATGGATTCGATTCAATCGGGGGCGTGAGACAACTTGAACACAAGGAGCTATCCTGCGGCTTTTTTTGCTTGGGCGGGAGCCTCGGACATGGAAATCTCCACTTGGCATCCGTGGGCACTGCTGGCTACAATGGCTGACTAATGGCAAAGGCTCGGCTGGCTGGCCCCCTTCGATGCCATCATCCAGGCTGGTACGATACTTTGATCCCGTCAATCGTTGAAGACAACCGTGCTCGCAATCAATCAACCCTGGAATTGGTTCCGCTAACTTTTATCAGATCTCATCAATACCTCGGCTCAACTGCCTATCTCCAACAAGTTTAACTGATCGAAGGGGGTACAGGGAGACAAGATCACATCGGCTCCTATACCACCGACGCAGTAGACTCAAATGCACACCTCATTGACATGGGCGAGGACATACTTACATCGCCTCATTCAAGAAATTGGGTCTGTCGTATATCGGGAGGATGCCGCTAGGTGGGACAAGCAGTAGCTTTGAGGCTGAGCTGTGACACCTCCAGCTCACAGCCACATGCACGGCCCACAGCGAGAAAGCCTTACCGACAAAATGCCACCCGCCTCTGAGCCGCACCGCGTATCCGGCCAGCCAGAGAGCCCTGGGCTGCGCACGGCGCCAAGGTTCGCCAGGGTTCGCCAGCGCAGAGTGCGCCTGTTGGTCTGCCCACCGCTCGCCCAGCCCTGCGGGAGCAATCGGTCCCCACCCTCCACCATCTCACGCAATCAATGAGATGGCTGCTTCCCTGCCGGCGCCACCCCGTGTCGTTTACCTACGCCGGCGGATGGAGGAACCAGAAGTTTCTGCCACAGGAACCTGGCATCGAAGACAGGTGGCTTCGAGATTATTCCCTCAATGTTGTGACGGGTGGGAAATGGGATTTCTCGGGCCGTCGCCAGGCACAAGGCACAAGGCGCACTCACACAGATTGCAGGCGCTGGAGGAGTCAAGGCGGGGTGAGGACTGGCCCCGCTATCTGGGCTATTTGATGCTCACCCACCGCCTGTGCGCGCTTCCTTCCGGTTCGGCGCGTGCTCCCTATTGGGGATCCATGCCCTGGGGGCGCGGGGTGCTTGCTCTTTTTCAGGCCCAACCCGTTCTGGCACGAGCCCAGACATGTCGAGTGGCCTAGTAGATGTGCGGGGGGTTGTTTTGCTACTGCATCTGTCCACCTTGTCGAGCCATGACATGTATAATAACTAGGTGTGCACCGCCATCCAGCCTTCGAGATATGCCTACCTTGTTTGGGCAGCTGTGAACTCACGTTGTCCTAGGTCTTCCCCCAGGTCTCCAGGGCGCGAGCTTCATCACAAAGGAGACAAGAAGACGGCCCAGCACGCCCGGTGCCAACCAGGGCCAGGGCCGTGGCCGAACCGTGTGGGGACGATAGCAAAACGTCGCTCCCAGCCCAGCCCAGCGCGGCACCGCACCCGACGGCAGTGTTACATTCGCTCTCTTCGATTGCATGCGGCCCCGGTGACGCTGAGCCCTGCCACCTGCGCGCCACACTCCCTCACCCTCCTCCCCTCTCTCTCGCACCCTCGATGGGGCCAAAGCTGTGCGGTCTGGGTTGAGTTGCCGGTCGGCCGCACGTCGCTAAGCGCCGTCTCCAAGTCTGTTGGTCCGGGCAGCGCCTCGCCCCCAAATCATCCACCCTCCTTCGCTGCCGGCTCCGGCGGTGTTTTTGAGCAACAGCCTACCTCCTACCTAGCGCCCGTCCTTCCCAGCCCTTCCCGCAATCGCAACCCGATTCCTGATTCCTGATTCTCGACACTCGCGCGAGGTCCTTCATCTTCTCTGTTGCCGCGACATAACGGCTTGCTCTTTACGACTTATTCTTTCGTCCCGTCCACAAGCCCATCCGAGGCTAGCTCGAGCCAAATCTGGCCCGCAGAGTGGAACCAACACGCGCGCGTGCGCTCCGTTTCTCCCACTTCGCAGCTCAGCCCAGTCCCAGCAGCACACCTAGCGTCAGCCGCAGAGTCGGAAATCAAGCAGCGCTGCGGGCCCGAATTTTTGGGAGGATCCGCGCAAACCAACCGTCCCGTCTCCCTCACCCACCGCTTCGCCTGCTCTCGCGCCCGATAGCTGCCCGCCCAGGCGCAGAGCATGATCGCGACATAACTCGCAGCATCGGGTGCTTGGTCGCATCTCACACGCCCGCCACTCCGCACATCCCTATCCCTCCCCCCTCCTGTCCGATAATTAGCCTCGGCCGCCCAGACCCGCCCCGCCCGGAGCCATGTCTTCAACCTACATGGGCACTGTCTACCCGCCTGACTATTTCAACGGCAGCCGACCAGATCACACTCCCGGTCAACGGTCCGTCGCCGTCGCCGCCGCCGCCACCGCCCAAGAGCCGGCCGCTGTCCTGAGCCATCTTTCGCCCACGTCGGCGCAGTACACGAGCAGCGCAGCATCTCCCACCTTTCTAGCACAGAGTTCACCCGCCGAGTCCACCCCCGCGAGCCTGCAGTACCAGACGAGCGACTTCACCAGCGACGGCTTTAGCGACGAGTTCTTTGGTGTTGACTTCAGTACACTCGAGAACGGGACGCCGTCCTTCCTCGGTGAGGACGCCGGCGCCAGCGGCTCCCAGGGCCTGACCCTTGTTTCTGGCCCTCTCTCGTACCAGACGCCCGACCCCGCCAGCAGCAACCCCGATGGTGGCAGCCAGGGGTATCTGCTGAGCCCTGAGCAGACCCCGTCCCTGCACACCATCTCTCCCCCAAACAAGGAAAGTCGTGGTCACCAGGCAGCTCTGCCGAGCACGCGCTTGTTTGAGGCGCCCTCGACCGAAGACTTGCTGAAATCGGAGCAGAGCTCTCCGCACTCGCACTTCACGACTCCAGGCACAAGCGAAGACAGCCTTGTCGCTGGCGCGCCGGCGATGTCTGGACAGAGTCCCCGCGTCATGGTCTCCATGTACGATCAGGATGGCTACGTTCCCGTAGGGGACATGGCGCCACCAGAGTTCCTCCTGGACCCGACGTCTACGGGCTTCGCCCCGGACGACACGGTCAAGCCGTCCCCCGTGGTGTCGCGAGACACCACGGGGCGGTGGATGCCTGATTCCTCGACCGGCCAGGGCGGAATAGAACCGTCCGGACGCATCGCCGGGGAGACGGCCAGCGTGAATGACTTGGCCGCAACTCGCGTTGTTCAGGAGCGAAATATTGGGGTCCAGATTTGGCTCGATGGTAATGGTCGTGGCGGTGCAGAACCACCGCCATCCGCGAGCGAAAGTAATCTCAATGGAGTGTCGAGTCGTGAGATACCGCTCGGAAGCGAGACGGAAAATGTCGCGCAACCTGGCCGGATCTACTACGTCGAGGGTGGCTCCGGGCCCCTGACGCAGGAAGACGTCGACATCATGCGTCAGAACCGGAACTGGGAGGACGCCCCCGCTGTTTTTGCGATATCCTCTCCGGGAGATCAGCATTGCCAGCCCGGGACCTCGGCCGACGCAATGCGCAAGTTCGAGAAGATGTGCCGCGACAACGATTCGGTGGTTTCGAGGGCTGCCACGTGGGGCACCAGACGCCGGAGCTTGCCAATCGACGTAGACATGGAGGGTATTGTCAGCGGCAATTTCTTGAAGAAGCTATCCATTAGCCGCGGCGAGTTCTTCAAGGACCTGCGTACCTTGGTCCGCAGGCCTAGTGCCAGCAACCTGGCCAACCTCAAGCGTTCCCTCTCCAGCCCCAGCCAGGACGACGATCTCCGCCACTCCACAGATGGCTCGGGCGAGAGGCGCCAGAGCCGCGACAGCCTTGCGCCCCCGACCAAAAGTGGCGGCTGGACCACCAAGCGCCACCCGACACCCAGTATCAACACGGCTCTGGTGGGCATGGGGAGCAGTGTTGCGTCCATTGGCGCTACCCATGCTCGCAGCGGTTCCATCAGCTCGACAACCCCTGTTGTCACGCCAAAGAGCCCCTTCACGCTCAAGGTCAACATCGGTCGACGTAGGGCAAAGTCCGAGCTGGTCAAGCCTGGGATCGAAGGCTCTTTTTCCAACATCGCCGACATGTGGAAGAAGACAGGCGGGCCCCCGGTTGCTCTTGCGAAGGCTCCTGCACTTGTTGACCAGGACGACGACGACGACGACGACGACGATCTGGATGACGGTGAAGCGAGCTCCGAGGCCGTCAAGTTGATCGACGATGTCGTGCCGAATCTCTCGGGCTTTCATCAGCACATTCTCAAGTTGAACCCCATGCTGGCACAGACCAACGGCTACTTGGTCGACCGCATAGCCCATCAACAGGTGGTTCGATTCAAGAGCTTGTGCAATGCGAAGATCAAGCATGCCGGCTCCGTTCAAACTCAAAGGTGCCCGGCCGGTCGAAATCTATGCATCGCCCTTGGCGGCTCTGCGGTTCTGCTCGAAAGCAAAAGCGACAGTCGAGGACTGGACCCGCTGTCGGCTAGACCGCAGGGGTCCGACGACGACGTCTCGACGCCGCTCGAGGGGGCTATCGGACCCGAAAGTTTCCCACAGGATATCCCCATGCCGCCCACTCAGTCTCTGCCGGCCGAGTTCGAATGCCAACTGTGTTTTACGCCCAAGAAGTTCCAGAAGCCGTCCGATTGGACCAAGCACGTCCACGAGGATGTGCAGCCTTTCACCTGCACTTGGGATAGATGCCGCGACCCCAAAATATTCAAGCGCAAGGCGGACTGGGTCCGGCACGAGAACGAGGGGCACCGCCACCTCGAGTGGTGGACATGCGACGTTGACGACTGCCGCCATACTTGCTACCGCAGGGACAACTTCCTGCAGCACCTGGTCCGGGAGCACAAGTTTTCGGAGCCAAAGGTGAAGACGAAGGCGGCCATCAAGCGGACGGGCGCGCTCGATCCGACGTGGCAGAGGGTAGAGCGTTGCCACGTGGAGACGAGGGACTCACCCCAAAACGAGCCTTGCCGCTTCTGTGGCAAGACCTTCCCCACCTGGAAGAAGTTGACGGTCCATCTGGCCAAGCATATGGAGCAAATCAGTCTCCCGCTCCTCCGGCTCGTTGCCCGGAAGCAGCTCGACGCTGATACCATCATCAGCCCTATCCAGGATCCGCCCCAGCGCTTCTTTGAAGCGTTGTCCGCCAAGGATGAGCCGCCCTCGCTGTCTTTTGGTCATTCCTCGGGAGTCTTCCAGCCGCAGACCTCGCAGCCCCCAATAGGACCTATGCAGTTCCCGGCTCACCAGGGAGACTTTGGCTTCCCCGTCGGTGCGCCCGGTGGTTCTGCGTTCCAGACCCAGCACCAACGCCCGGCTTCGTTTGGGGGGTTCGTCGGTGGCATCCAGGACATGGGCATGTCGCAAGTCGGCACCACTTCCTTCCAGCCCACGCCATCCTATTTCAATCTTCCTGTCACCACAGGGCCGTTCGGCTCGGTCCAGCAGTCGTACATGCCCGTCACCAACGAGCTCGAGCCGTTTCCGCATCTGTCCATGGTTACGCCAATAGACGCCATGAGCATGCCGGCGCCGGCGCCCTCGCCGATGCAGTACAGCCACATGATGGATCCAGCCAGCGCGGGCGGTGGGCACTTCACACCCCAGGGTTCCGCCTCGCCCTACGCCCGGTCTCCTCATCAGCAACCCGGGCACAGCTTCTATTAGCCGTCTCTACCGTTTCGATTGGCGACGCCTCTTTTTTTTTTCTCGTCCCGCAGCTTTTCTGCGCCACCCATGTTTTCCTCTCTCTCGTCATTGGCGACCAGGTGATTTTGATTCCACTCTCTTTCCCGATCTTCTTGGCCATGTTGGACGCCATTATGAACCGACCATGCAACGGACTAACATCGAAGTTCAGATACCCCTTGTCTTTTTTATGTCTTCTTCTTTTCTTTATTTCCTTCTCTCTGTTTATCTTCTCTCTGTTTATCTTCTCTCTGTTTATCTTCTCTCTGTTTATCTTCTCTCTTTTGGTTCAGTGCTCGAATGATTGAATACGCCCATCTTCTGGTCTCTCTTTGCTTGAATAATGCGTTTTATGGACAAACACGAGTTGATGATACATGTGGAGGACCACACCGCCCGGGGTTTGGTTGGTGATTTTTTGACTGGCAACTTTTGCTGAGCTTTCCCTCCCTGTTTATAGTCGCCCCGAGCTGGCCCTTCTTTAGGGTGTTTCCGGAGTATTATAGTACCAAAGATTATTGAGAGTGTGAGACATTGTCTCGATTGTTTCTGTTCTTCTTTGCATTGTGTGGAATGATCAGCAGCTACAATCTAGCCCAATCTTGTACCCCGGGATATACTAGACCCATTCCTTTGCAAAGGTGCACCGATGGGAATAACACAAGGTAGAACAATTCAATTCGGATTGTGAGCCCATGACGGACGGTGTCTGGAACCAAACGGGTCTGGCAGGGGCAGGAACGCCAATCCTAATTTCCGTCCACCAAGGAACACACCAAGGAACAAGAAAGAAAAAACAGCCTGGTGCGCATTCAATCCGGGGCACGTCTGTTAGAAGTTGGAGGCCGCCCTGCGCATCAGCCGCAGCCCAACGTGCCGTCAAGGTGCGACGCACCGGAAACTGCACTTGGATCCGAGATTCGACGAGGTTGGTATCCCTTGGGAGCCGGTGCATTGGTGATAGCATTGACGCTCGGACGGGCTGCCTGTGCGGGCTTCTGCTGATCTGCACCAGGGTTGGTTTTTCCTTTTCATTCTTTATTTTTCCCGCACTGGGGCATCCATCTCTAAGCGGTGCGAGGGTGGATGGATGGCTAACTGGGTGGTCGGCTGATAAGATTTTGGACGGCCCGCCCAAGATGCGACCTGGACCTGGACCGTCATTCTAGGCCAAACAAATGCGGTTGAAAAAAGAACGAATGGGACGAGGGAGAACGACTCGCTCTGACGACATGTACTATAAAATAAAAATACCGCTCTCGTGCAGCTGACTGATGTGATAAGCAGCAGGCCGTCCTTTTGACTGGCCGTTGTCGCGCGGTTCTGAAGATGGTGGGGACTTGAGGGAAGGGGAAGGACGCTTGCTGGCGCCTCCCTGGCAAGCAGAGGGACCTCTCCATCCAATCGAATGCCGGCCACACAGCGGCAGCAGCAGTGAGGGGGCGGAACCTCGGGCCAAGCTACACGGAGAAAGGTGGACATTTAGCCCCCTGGTTTCAGAAGGGCCCCCTGCTGACTCCAGCCGGGCCAGCCGCGACCGCCTTGATTTGCTGGTGGGCACCGGGTGGGGCCGTCGATTCCCAAGCGACTGGGCACCTGCCTCTCTGCTTGTCTTTGTTTTTTTCAATGGCCTTTAGTGCCACGTCGCCCAAATAAAAAGCGATACACCAAATGATCAGAATGTGGGGAACTTGCCCCAAGCACTTTCGCAGCGAAAACATCGGTGCAAAACACAACTTCGAAAAATACCCAATACACAGCTAAATAAATAAAATAAAATAATACAAACAATGGCGGCATTTATTTACATATTAAGTTACGTTTCATTTTTTTCTTTTCGGAGATCGAATAAGTTGAGAAGGAATGAATCGCTCGATAAGGTCACTTTTTTGGTGTATCGCTTTTTATTTGGGTGACGTGGGTGCTCCAACGACGCCTTCGCTCCGGAACGCCAGTTGAGGTACCCCTCCCTGATCCCTGCATCAGATGCCAGCCCATGCCATGCCAATGGCGCTTACAGGGGGTCCCTGACAGGGAGCAGGGGTGCGGCGGGCCTTTCCCCCCATTCACCTCAATGGCTGGCTGAGGCTCTTTGATCGGCAGCAACGCCGGAATCTGGGTGGTTCCCCCCCCTTTTTTTTTGTTGCTGCCGAAGGGAAGCACCAGGGGGCGTGGCCGTCGAAACACCAGACAGCACCGTGCAGGGCGCGCAAGAGATGGCAAAAGTGGGAAAGGGCAGAGGCTGGCCCGACTGGAGGTCCCTTGCCCGCGTTGTTTCTGATGCTGACGCCGGCGGTGCCTACTGGTGAATGGACCTCCACCTGGTCGTCGTCAACCAGCCTCCAGTCGTTTCATCAGCCCGCGACGCACACTTCGGCCGCCAGCGAGACGCTGCTTGCCCTCCTCTACACCCTCTCCTTCTGATGTCCTTGGGTCTCCTTCCCACTTCTTTCGTCCGCAACCCCACCGGCCAATACCACTCTCGCTACGACCTCTTTCGGTCTGCTCCCTCCCTCTCTGGCTCAACTCTCCTTTCCCTCGTTTTGTCCTCCCTCATCGACGGGCAATATCGACCCTCGGTATTGCGACATCCAAACCTTCCCAGATTTGCTCTCTTTGTGGGCGTCTTGGTTGACGGGCTCAGTGTTCACGGGGGCAGGCCTGCCCTTTCGTTTCTTTCTTTCCAGGTTGATCCTCGGCCATTTTTTGTTTCTCTTCTTGCAACAACTGGCGTTGTTTGCTCCTTCTTTACCACCTATTCCCTTTGGATCATTGTTTCTTTTTGGCTTGATACCCGAGTCCGTCCTTTGTCGCCCTCGACAACGCCCAACGACTGCAGGTCTTTGGTTAGATTGTGATACCAGCTCTCCCTCGCTTCCTCGATATACCGATCGGATCGATTCCAACCTCGAACAACACACTGCGTGTGACTTGATACATATCACGCTCCTTTGCCGAACCGAATCGCTACTACACCCAGCCTCACGACGAGTAGAAAGGCAACCCATAAAGAAATTCAGAAATAATAGAATCGAAAACGCTCGACCGACAGGCTTCAACGAAGCATCCGATAGCGAGATCCGCCCCCGCGATCATCATCCCCAGCTTTTGCAGTTGAGATTTGGAAATGCCGCGATGCGGTAGGATTCTGGGCCCTGGGTCCCGGCTGGTAGCCGTGGCCCTCGCTGCCATGGCCATGGTGCAGGGAGCTGCGGGAGCCGATATCCTGCAGACCATTGGATTCAGCAACTGCGGTGCCGACGCCAATATTCAGGTCCAGAAAGTCGACATCCAGTACAACAACGAGAAGAAGACGGTGTCGTTCGATGTCGCCGGCTCAAGTTCTCGCATTCAGAATGTTACCGCCATCCTGAACGTGACGGCATATGGCCAGCAGGTGTATTCCAACACCTTCAACCCTTGTGCTAGGGGCACATTCGTTTCCCAGCTGTGCCCAGGTATGCTTTTTTTCCTTCTTTTTTTC
>NW_008804545.1:4805512-4888173 GCF_000145635.1 Gaeumannomyces tritici R3-111a-1
GCCCGTAGCCTGCCAGAGGTTATTCACTCATCCCACCTCAAGCGCGGGAATCACAGACGGGACAGCGATCCGTTTGGGTGGGACGAGGCCCGCAAAACGCGCTGCACAACGCACCCTGGCACATAGCAGTTCCACAGCTGCTCATAAGCGGAGAGGTAGGCAGGCGTGTGCGAGGCTTTCGTGTTCTAACGGAACGCAGCACGAGAGAGATCGGGGCGGACTGTGGGGATTGGCATTTTTGCATCTCTAGCGAGACACGCGAGGGATGCAAGATGCATAAACACGGCGGCGGCTACGGCATGGCTGCCCGCCTGGCGTCCTGCCCGCCATGGACCCTGAAAAGAAGAAGAGAAGCTTTTCCGTCCGAGTCAACAACTTGTCGGAGGGGAGCACTTGGTAGTGGCGCACTGTCCGGTGACGGATTTGCCCAACCCCGGACGCAGCTAACCACGGGGCGCAACCATGGTGATGGGCGTCGAGCTAGCCGAGCGATCTTCTTCGCTTTGGGCCACGAGAAAAAAAAAAAAAAGAGCCTTGGAACCAAGGGCGGCGGGTGCGCAGGGATGCAGGGCGGAGCTGCCACACGGCCTTGGCTCGGCTCCATGGCGGCTCGCATAGGCGGCCACGAATCAGGCCCAGTGTCAAAGTCCCGCGCTGACCCAGTGCCTGGCTGCCCTGGCCGGCACCGTCTCGGTGGCCTGCCGCCCGCGCTGTGCGCTCCGTCTTTTTCGTGCCTGCAGGCTACCGTGTAGTGCCAAAAGTTGCCTGCGGACCAGACCACCTAGAGTTCGTGACGGAGCGTCACCGGGGCTGGGGTAAGTTCGGCGAGACCTTGCAGCCTTGGACCAAGACAAGTGAAGACGAAAAACGGGTGCTCGCGGGCAGGGCACGGCCTGGTGGCGTTGGGCAAACATCCATCGGTGCGTGCGTGCGCTCGCAGATTAGGATGATGGAGTGGTGTATCTCCATTTCCCCTAAGAAAGAGAAAAAGAGAAAAATAAAATAAAAAATACACAGTCCACCAGTCACTGTGCAACGTTGGCATACCCACGGAGTACGGGTGCTCGCAGCTTGGCGCCGTCGGGATCAGCAGAAACGGCTATCGCTGCCTCGATTCCCGCCAGGGGTCTAGTCATTGAAGACGGTTTGGCGGTGTCGAGTGAAGCTTCAAATGAAATGGCCAATGTGTGTAAATAAAGGCACCTTCGATTGGGATGCGCTCACTGTGAATATCCTGACTGGCCCTCAACCGGCCGGAGGGGCACCGATTTCTGGCACCGTTTTGCTGGATTCAGCGTGGTTGAAACTGGTACCCAAACCGTAATCCCGGGGCTTTCTCTTGCTGTCACGTACCAACACCGCATTTGGCGCCGTCGTAAATCGCATAACCGGGCATATCTCGACCAACAAAGCACCGATCGCCGGGCTGTGTCTTGCAAGCCCACGGTCCCATCGGTTCCAGACGTTGGCACACCAGTTGGCTGCTTTTCCCAGGTGCTCACCTACTACCCCTCTGCCAACCTGCATGTCCTCCGTGCCTCCCTCGCGCACCGCCAAATCCAGCCTACGGCAAAGCTCGCACGCCCTGCCTTTCCCCTCCACCATCGGCGGCCAATGGTTGAGGGCAGATCCGACGTCTCGTTGTCGCCTAGCGCCTGTGCCTGTGGTTGATAACCCCTGTCGCCTCGCCTGCCTCCTCCCTTCGCTGTCCCCGCCGGCCCATCGATCCCTCGCTCGAACCCGTCTGCAATCGGCGTCCTCTCTCCACTTTTGCCTCTGCTGCTGCTCAGAGATTGAAGGCGACCTGCCCGTGCATTGCTCCACCGTGGGGGGGCTGTCCTGGGTCTCGACTCTGGAGTGATACAACTTACACACGCCTCGTGCCGCCTGGTCCTGTCCCTCCCGCCTCGATTGCTCTTTCGAAGACCTGCAATATCGGGCCACAGCCTGGCCCCCGAATGCGCGCACTTTTTTCTGCCCGCTGAACGACCAACCGTAGCGAAAGAGCGGCGACTTTCTGGCCCTGGAATCCGCCGCGACTTAGACGCCCGCACCGCCTGGCGCATCTCCCTTTTTCCTGCCAACCAGCCCTCTTTCTTCTAATTCTCAATATTGCCCACTACCTACCCGACCTACCTACCTACTTGGCCTACCTTACCTCCCCCAACTGCCTCCGACCACCCTACCGCTTACCTACTACCTACCTACCTCTCTACCACCTACCTCTCTACCTATCCTAGGTACTCAGCCCCTCCTCCCTTCCTCCCCTCGACCCGACCTGCCTACCGTCCATCCATGAGGCCGCCGTCGCTGTTCCTTGGGCTGCCGTCGCAACACTGACTGGGGCTTCTTTCCCAGCCAGCTGCATTCTTTCTGTTCCCGATCCCCTTCTTTGTCCCAATACCCTAGGTTATTTCCCCCCCACCACCTGCCGTTTTGCTGCTCTGGGCTTTTCTGTATCTTTTTTTCTTTTTCTCTTTTTTTTTACCTTGCCCCTCGAGCCCGCCCGCTGGTGCGACCAACGCCCGTGCGCACCATGGTCGAGGACGCCTCAACGCTGGCCGCCGTCGCGGCCTTTGTGGAGCGGCTTGCCACCAACTCCAACGGCCCCGACAGGCCGTCGCCGCTCGTCAAGCTCCCCGGCCTGCATTCGCCCGAGAAGCAGGCTCTAGAGCGCGAGCTCTCCGCCCTGGTCTCCCGCATCCAGCAGCTCGAGACGAGGGCCAATTCCGTCGCCGCCACGAACCTCCCCGATACCCCTAACGAGACGGTGCACTCTCTCTTCGGCGACGATGGGACCTCCTCCCCCAGCTCCGTGGTCTCCAGTCGCAGCTCGGTCCAGTCGAGGCAGGGCGGCGCCCCTCTGAAGAACGGCTGCCCGGACCCGCGCACCCCCAAAGTCAACGCCATCTCCGACGAGGACCTCGAGGGTCTGCGCGAACATGTGGATGACCAGTCGAAGCTCCTCGACAGCCAGCGCGCTGAGCTCGCCGGCGTCAACGCCCAGCTGATCGAGCAGAAGCATCTGCAGGAGAAGGCCCTGGCCATGATCGAGCAGGAGCGCGTGGCCACGCTGGAGAGGGAGCTTTGGAAGCACCAGAAGGCGAACGAGGCTTTCCAGAAGGCGCTCAGGGAAATCGGGGAGATTCTTACGGCTGTTTCTCTCGGTGACCTGTCCAAGAAAGTGCGCCTTAACTCGGTCGAGATGGACCCGGAAATCACCACCTTTAAACGAACCCTCAACACCATGATGGATCAACTCCAGGTTTTCTCTAGTGAAGTCTCGCGGGTTGCTCGCGAGGTCGGCACCGAAGGCATCTTGGGCGCACAGGCCCAGATCGAGGGCGTCGACGGAACATGGAAGGAGTTGACAGACAACGGTGAGCACGAACCCCGCAGTCACGGCACCGGGCGCCGTCACTAAGAGATTTGCATGCTAACATCATCTCGAATCGCAGTGAACATAATGGCCCAAAACCTGACGGACCAAGGTACGCGCAAACCACATCCCAGAGCACCGGCCTCCCCCACTCGAGCTTGGAAGTCAGCGTAAAAAATATGATATCTAACAAAGCCGGCAAATAGTGCGCGAAATCGCCTCGGTCACAACTGCAGTTGCCCACGGCGACCTGACACAAAAGATCGAGAGACCGGCAAAGGGAGAGATCCTACAGCTACAGCAAACCATCAACACCATGGTGGACCAGCTGCGCACGTTCGCATCCGAGGTTACCCGAGTCGCTAGGGACGTGGGTACCGAGGGCATGCTTGGGGGCCAGGCCGACGTCGAAGGCGTCAAGGGCATGTGGAACGAGCTGACAGTCAACGTCAACGCCATGGCAAATAATCTGACCACTCAGGTGCGGGACATCATCAAGGTCACCACCGCCGTGGCAAAGGGCGACCTCACGCAAAAGGTTCAGGCCGAGTGCCGCGGCGAGATCTTTGAGCTCAAGAACACGATCAACTCCATGGTGGACCAGCTGCAGCAGTTCGCGCGCGAGGTCACCAAGATCGCCAGGGAGGTCGGCACCGAGGGCCGCCTTGGTGGCCAGGCCACCGTTCACGACGTGCAGGGCACATGGCGCGACCTGACGGAGAACGTCAACGGCATGGCCATGAACCTCACGACCCAGGTGCGAGAGATCGCAAACGTCACAAGCGCTGTGGCCAAGGGAGACCTCACCAAGAAGATCACGGTAGAGGTCAGGGGCGAGATCCTGGACCTCAAAAACACCATCAACACCATGGTGGACCGCCTCGGCACCTTTGCCTTCGAGGTCAGCAAGGTGGCTCGCGAAGTCGGCACGGACGGGACGCTGGGCGGCCAGGCTCAGGTCGAAAACGTAGAGGGCAAATGGAAAGACCTCACCGAAAACGTCAACACCATGGCCGGAAATCTCACATCACAGGTACGTGCATTCAACGAACCCGGGACCACGGGCCCGGGCTCAAAGTATGGGCTTTGTGCCATCTCAACAATCGGACAGGCACAGACATTGCGTCGCCCGATGTCAAGACGGATGTCATGTCGAGACGTTTGATGTTTCCCTGCCACTACCACTGCTCAAATCTAAAAGATGGCGGCCACGTGTGGCGAACGGGCTGGGCCTGGCTAATTCCGTAAATCCAAACCGACAGGTCCGAGGAATCTCGACGGTCACGCAGGCAATTGCGAACGGAGACATGAGCCGCAAGATCGATGTCGAGGCCAAGGGCGAGATCCTCATCCTCAAAGAGACCATCAACAACATGGTGGACCGTCTATCCATTTTCTGTAACGAAGTTCAGCGGGTTGCCAAGGACGTGGGAGTCGACGGCATCATGGGAGGCCAAGCAGACGTTGCCGGACTCAAGGGAAGGTGGAAGGAGATCACGACCGACGTCAACACGATGGCGAACAACCTGGTGAGTCTTGATTTGCACGCATGGGCGGCTGCTACCCATTTTGCCTGCCTACACATGAGATAAGATGCTGACCCGAGCGAACGCCAACTCAAGACTGCTCAGGTGAGAGCATTCGGCGACATCACCAACGCGGCGACGGATGGCGACTTCACCAAGCTTGTTGAGGTGGAGGCTTCGGGCGAGATGGACGAGCTGAAGCGCAAGATCAACCAGATGGTCTACAACCTGCGCGACAGTATCCAGAGGAATACACAAGCCAGGGAGGCGGCCGAGCTGGCCAACAAGACCAAGTCGGAGTTCCTGGCCAACATGTCGCACGAGATCCGGACGCCCATGAACGGCATCATCGGCATGACACAGCTGACGCTCGACACGGATCTGACTCAGTACCAGCGGGAAATGTTGAACATCGTAAACAGCCTTGCAAACAGCCTGCTGACCATCATCGACGACATCCTGGATCTGTCCAAGATCGAGGCCCGTCGCATGGTGATCGAGGAGATACCGTACACGCTGCGGGGTACCGTCTTCAACGCGCTCAAGACGCTGGCCGTCAAGGCCAACGAGAAGTTCCTGGACCTGACGTACCACGTCGACGCCTCGGTGCCCGACCACGTCATCGGAGACTCGTTCCGCCTGCGCCAAATCATCCTGAACCTGGTCGGCAACGCCATAAAGTTCACCGAACACGGCGGGGTCAGCCTGACCATCAGCCAGGCCAGCAACGGCATACCGTGCGGCTCGAGCGAGTATGCCATCGAGTTTGTCGTTACCGACACGGGCATCGGCATCCCGGCGGACAAGCTCGATCTCATCTTTGACACGTTCCAGCAGGCCGACGGCTCCATGACGCGCAAGTTTGGCGGCACCGGCCTGGGTCTCTCCATCTCGAAGCGCCTCGTTAATCTGATGGGCGGCGATGTTTGGGTCAAGAGCAAGTACGGCAAGGGCAGCTCCTTCTACTTCACCTGCCGCGTCCGCCTGGCCGGCTCCGACCTCATCCTCATCGAGAAGCAGCTCAAGCCGTACAAGGGACACCAGGTGCTCTTCATTGACAAGGGCAAGACCTCACACGGCTCCCAGGTGGCCACCATGCTGGGCGCTCTCGGCCTGCAGGCCATCGTCCTCGAGTCGGAGCAGCACTACACCCTGACCAAGGCGTGCAACAAGGGCACGTCGCCGTACGACGTCATAGTGGTCGACTCGATCGACACTGCCCGCCGTCTGCGCGGCATCGACGACTTCAAGTATCTGCCCATCGTCCTGCTCGCCCCGTCTGTTCACGTCAGCCTCAAGTCGTGCTTGGATCTGGGCATTACGTCGTATATGACCACTCCCTGCCAGCTTATCGACCTGGGCAACGGCATGGTGCCGGCGCTCGAAAACCGCGCAACCCCGTCACTGGCCGACAACACAAAGTCCTTTGACATCCTGCTGGCCGAGGACAACACGGTCAACCAGCGCCTGGCCGTCAAGATCCTCGAGAAGTACCATCACGTCGTGACGGTTGTGAGCAACGGAGAGGAAGCTCTCGAGGCGGTAAAGGCAAAGAAGTTTGACGTCATCCTGATGGACGTGCAAATGCCTGTCATGGTATATTTCTTATTCCCCAACCCCCCACCTCAACCCCCTTGCTCACGCCGGCAACGGCACGGTAGACCTGCCGCCTATGCCATTGCGTGATGCGTGATGGCCGTTCATGACACTAACCCCGACGACTGAACGCAGGGTGGCTTCGAGGCGACGGCAAAGATCCGCGAGTACGAGCGAAGCTTGGGCAGCCAGAGGACGCCCATCATCGCTCTGACTGCGCACGCCATGATGGGCGACCGTGAGAAGTGCATCGAGGCGCAGATGGACGAGTACCTCTCCAAGCCGCTGCAGCAGAACCACCTGATACAGACGATCCTCAAGTGCGCGACGCTCGGCGGCGCCCTGCTAGAGCAGAACCGGGACCGCGAGCTCGAGCTCGTCAGGCACGCTGAGCACAAGGGCGGACCCTCGCTAGACCCGTCGCGGGTAGCCTCGATGCGGCCGACGCTGCACCACCGGGCCGTCACGACAGCAGAGTCCCTCTCGGGCGGCCTCGACAGCCCCGCGCTGTTGACGGCCGACGAGGACGATCCTATCCAAAGGGCACGTAGCGCTCTTTCCGAACCCGGCTGCGTCTAATAAAGCTGACGTTCGGGGACCTTTTTATGCCCCGTGTTCGTTTGCAGCTCCTTCGATCGCACAGCAGCTAGTCGCGCGGCCTCCCTCTCTCTCGTACGACGGTCGCTCGAAGCGCACCCAACAAGACATTCTCATTGTTTCGCCCACCACGCCTACTTTGGTTGTCCTTCTCCTTGTTTTTTTTTAACCCTTTTGGGCTGTGAAATATCCGAAACACGATGGCTATCATGCACCTCACTATACCACAAGCTCGCATTGGCGCCTTGTTCTTTTTCTTTTTTATTTTTATTTTCTTTTTTGGGTCTCCTTGTTCTTTCTTTACGATTATCCCTATCAGTATTCCCACCTTGGCTTTGTTGCTCCGAGCAGGACCTGTCTGATTGCTGGAAAGCTCATGTTGAGAATGACAGATGGCCGTTTTTAAACGCTTTGACGACCACCACCAGATTGGGGAGTTTTGCTTGTTCTTTTTTCTCTACTCGTATTGGCCTTGTCCCCTACCTGTTTCTCTATCTCGTTGGGCATTTCCATCCTGGCGTTCACCTATTTTTTTTTCCGGCTTGGTTTTTGATCCCCCTTGTTTTCGAGGATGGACGGTATTGGCTAGCTGGATGGGCTTGGACTTGTACCTCCCTTGGTAATCACTACCCATCTTCCTCCACGCCTCGCCTCTGAAGACGGGGCTGCCCCAGGTATCTCCCCATGTTGGTGGTAAGAGGGGAGCGAAGAGGCGGGGTTTGGGTCACGACGAGACCAAAGGGTTCTACAGCCGATGCAGCAAGCAGGCGTCAGGAGCGAAATGGGAAAGCATGACCGGCCATCTAGGCAACAAGGGACAGCTGGGCGGTCATGAGAAATGAGGCTTTTGCCTTAATCCTAGTCATTTTGTTTGTCGATTTCATGTTCTTGATGATGCCAGTCATTTGTTGGTTTGATTCTGAGCGCCCACCAGCTCCTTCGACGCACGATAAAACTTGTAGCACTGGGTCAAGTAAAAGTTGCTTCTTGGGTAAAATTGGGTCGTTAAGAGGTACAACAAGCACTACACCTGGTCCGATGGCCGGCTCGTAAACAAGGCTGTTTGGGGGATCCAAAATGGAGAAATGAGAAAATAGAATAGCAAGATGAGAAGAAGATAACGTTGAATGCCCTCATGCTCCGTCTCTCGGCGGCATATATGCCAGGTATCATGTGAATTCCATCCCAAAACTCCGTCACGCAAAAATGTGTTTAAATGAGAGAAGCAATGCATTGCCCCAAATCAGAAGCCGAGATACCGTGGCGCGCAACATGTCTTTATGGGTATGTAAAAGTGGACAGGGTGTAGTAAACGACTTCAGTGAGTTTGACGGTTCACGAGCTCGCCTGCCTTCAACAAGGCCGTCATACCGTCGAAGCTCGGGAAGCCGGGTAGTTTGGAGGGCACGTGGTGGCCGTCAGGCGAGTGGTATGCAGGGATGGGTGCAGGGAAAAAGCCTATAGCGGAAGCGTGACGCGTCTGGTCAGCATTGCTGTTCTGTCTGTCCCCCTCCTCCTCTTGCTCTCTCAGTGCGTGTGCGATTCCTATGCACGCCACGGCTTCGGTGTTGTTATACCTTGTGCCTTCATCAAGGAATCGCTGGCGATGTGATGATGGTGAGCGTAGTGGAGCAGCGATGACGGCCTTGATTCTGGCGAGGCCGAGCGCTTGCGTGGGTTGCTGCGTTCTGAAGGTCTGCTAATCGCCGACGGCTCGAGGGCAGAGACGGCGCCTGCTTTTCCCTGGCCCGACACCAAAAGTAGATGGATCGGTAAGGAACCCTCGACCGAAGTGCGGGGGTGGTGGCAGACCGAGGCGGTCGAGGAGGATGGACTCGCACCCGAGAAGAACTCCTTCTTCAGCGCGGGCGCGTGATGCTCATGGAGGGCTGGCGAACCGCCCTGAAAGGGATTGAAACCTCCTCGGCTCTCCTCGTTCTGGCCCGGGTTCTCCAGGATATTGCTCAAGGATGGGAGGTTGTGGTGCTGTTGAGGCGCGTGTTGGTACTGTCCATGACCGTCAAGCATAGATGCCGCGCTGGGATTCGAGTAGGGGGCGCGGTGAACGGAGCCCTCGTTTGGGCTCGAGCTGCGAGACGGCGAGCGCTCAACCGAGGACCGGTCTATCGGGTAGTTTGTCGAGGCGCTGTACTCGGGCACACTGGCGACGGATCCTACCCTCTGGTCCCTCAACCCCGGGGGAGGCTCGCTGCCCTTGCGACCTTCACTGGCGGCACCGGCGGCGCCGGCGCTGCCGCCACCAACTGGTGTCGTGTGGCTTCGAGCCCTGCGTGGAGCTGATGGGTGGCTTGGGGAAGCGCTCCCCTCGGATAGTTTGACCCTCTTGAGGTTCTCCTTTTCCCCCGAGGATGCGGCGTGCTTCAGCTTGAAGTCATGCAGGTATGCGATATACTCCTTGTACTGTGTAGTCCTCTTGTACTCTGCCAGATCGTGATTGTACTTGTCTTTGGCCGTTTGCGCCTGCGTCTCGTAGGGCTCCTTTTCTGAAGGTGCTAGGGCTTGCCAGTGCTCGCCCACCAGCTTCGCGATCTCGGTAAAGGTCAAATGCTGATCCTTTAGATCGTCCCTCATCTCTGATCAGTTTCGCCAGTCAGCAAGCGACGATTACGTATACCAATTGAGTGGTTGAGGAGAGCAGCCTGTCGATACTCACTATTTGAAAACAGGACATATGCCGATGGAGGCCGTTCAGGGGCATTCTCGTCTGCCTTTGGATGCCGCCTGTACTTCCGCTTGGTCGCGACGCCGGCAGTCGCATCTGCCCGAGGCGTTTCAGCCCGCTGTGCATCATGTCGTTGTTGCTCTTCCAAACTATGTTGCGTCGGAGATACAGTTGGAGAAGCCAGCGCCGCTTCCGGAGCGACTCCTCGTGAGTTGGCGATTCGCCTCTGCAGTTTCTAGAGAAAGGTGCAAACTTTGTCAGCTGGCAGGAACACACCCACAGCGGAGCCAGTAGATGTAATATCCCATCCCCGCAGCGGCAGACATGAGAGGCTTACCCTGCGATGACCCAGCTTCACGCCGAGCGTGTCCCTGATGTAGACAGTTAGCCGACAGCCCTTTTCCTAGGCAGGCAGGTGCGGGCCTAGCTTACAGATCCGACTCTGTGATGTCCAAAATGGTATCCCATGTGTCGAAGCCCTGGTCGACAAAGGCATCGAGATACTGTGAGATACCGAGCTCCCCAAAAATCTCCCCGAGTGATTGCGACATGGCGTCGCGGGGCCTCCAAGGGCCCTGGTCAACACGTCCCAGGCGGAAACGGCAGTCGTGGCCTATGAGACCAAGGGACCGCCAGGGCGACCGGCTCGTTTCGGTTCGGGGGAGGGGTGGCCCTCGAGACACGCTGTAAGGGAAAAGCACGCGGTCGGTGCTCGGCTCCGAGGGCAGAATGCGGCAAAGAGGCTCCTGGAAGAGACCGGGCGACGACAAGGTGGTGAGAGTGCCTTTTATGACTCGAGCGATGCCTCTAGCTAGAGCCAAAGGGAACGGTTAATGTCAACATTGGGCGCTCCATTGTCAAAGGGCACATCCTCCTTGGCCCAACTCCCGGTTGCCACCACGGTGCCAGGCGTCAGGCAAGATGACAGGCGGGCAGGCAGGTAGATCTCGATGGCATCCCCAACCCACACCACCGAACAGAAAGCCTGCAGCGGCATAGGCCAGGCAGCGTGCTGGGCCGATCCAAGCGGCCGAATGGGGAAATACGACAGCTTGTCCTGCATTGCGCAGTCCCATAACCCAATAGACGGCTCGTACCAGTACAATGTGGTCGCTCTCCAGCTCGTCCGCCGCATGCGCCCAAATATCCCTCCTCTTGATGTATGTGTCTTTTCGTCGTTTCGGGCCGAAGGAGCACCAGCTGCCAACTGGTTTTCGGGATGCCATCCATGTCACTGCCCTGTCTGCCCGTCCGTCTGCTTGACTGACTGCCCTGTCACAGAGCTGATGCCCCTCAATGGGCGCATTCGGGAAGACTGGGGAATAAGGCGACACGCGACACGCGCCGAGGTGGGAAAAGGAGCCCGCCTCCGCCTGTCCAGTTCAAACGTACCTTTTGTCGGACACCTTCTGCCTAGATGTCTACTGAGGATTCTAGCAATAACCGTGCTTCTGGATTTCTCCTGGAAAGTGACGGCGTACGAGAGCACAGCGGCTTGTGTTGTTGATTTCAGGGGGTGGTTTCTGAACCGAGTAGCCAGGAGTGCATATATAACTCGGGCGGGAGAGACGCGGACAAGGCTGCTCTGTGGACTTGAGCGGATGTGTGACCCGGTAGAGTAGGCGGGTAAGAGTAAAACCTCGACGTTTGAGCTCGGTTGGCGGCGGCGGCGTAGTTGGTCCGCGGGAGGTACGAGAGAGTCTACGAGGGATCGAGGGGACCGGCCGTCGATGCCCTTCTTGGGAGGCGGAAAGAGGGCAACCAGCAGGATGGTGAGAAGGCTACTTTGTATGCCGCCCAGGGTCGGCTGGTAGCTGGTTGGCTGGCTGGCTGGCTGGCTGGCGGGAAGCAAGCAGGACGGCCGAGATGCACACACGGCAGGAGAGGGTGTGGACTTGGAGGGGAGGGAAGATTGGGCAGAAGACCAAGTTAAGTTCCGTAGTAAGCAGTGGGAAGGGCGGAACAGCAGTGCCGAGCAGGCGGGAACACGCCTCGCAGGTTCTTGGGGGAGCTGCGCGCAGGGACGGGCAAAGCAGGGACGTTGCCGACAGCACCCCGTTCTTTGACGTGGGGACGATTAAGTGAGTCGACGAGAACGGCGAGGAGGGTGATGATGGAAGTGGGAGTGTGGACGCCGGCTGGCCAGGAATAGCCTGCCTGGTCCTGGCCGTCACGCACGGAAAACGCTACGAGGGTGTGGCTACCTGGGTGGTCCTGGCGGGCAGGCCATCGGAAAGTTGCAAAAATCCATTCCACATTGGACCCAATTCCGGGCTCTTGCTTCGTCGCTGCCGTGCGTGGGTTCGATGTTTGTCGCTGCCCGCCCTGGCCTGGCACTTCCCTTTCGGGGCATGGCCCTTCCCCGTGGCCCCTGTGCGCCGCCAGAATCAGTGCGTGCCAGCAATCCAGTCCGCACGGTGTGCCTGCCCTCGCCGCAGCAGCTGTCCGTCCGAAATGGCAGCGAGAGGAGTGCGAGGTAGTGGAGGCCCTGCCCGGCTGCCACTGGCGCCTGCCTTGCCGCGGCGGGTGTAGGACCCACGACTTGCACTGTGTCTCGTGTGGCGGTGGGGGACCGGCGGCGTGCAGTACCGGTACGTACCCGGCATGACTAGGATAAGAAAGTACGGGAGCCCTCCAATGACCTCGTTCTGTGCGCCCCCCGGACAGCCGAGATCGCGATGATCCTTGAAGGGTGCCATGGCCAGGGGCGATGGGAAACAAAAATCGCAAAAAAAACGTACGATACACCACAACGGCGGCCTGGGCTAGCAGGGACGTGCAGCCAGGATGCATCCACCACCCGACCTTTGATCGGTCCACTCCCGCCTCCACTCGCGTCCCCACTACCCAGCTGGGGCGCACGTCGGTCTTTCCTGCTGCTGCTTCTATTTGTTCCATCTGCCAGGCTCGGAAAGAGAAAAATGCCTTATTGACGGACACGCACGATAATAGGTGCTGCTCATCAAGATGCAAATTTCGACGGCCGAATCGACTTTTTACCTCGAGATCAAGTCACTGGCGATCCTTTGCCATGCCGCCGCCAACAAATTCTATCTGCATTCTTGGTTGATGTTATCGTCCCCCTCCCTTCCGCTTCCCATTGCCGTCCGTCCCCTTTTGACATCTGGTAGCTCTTCCTTCGCCTCGGCAGGTCCCTCTGAGATTTCGCAGCAAGCCCGCAGCCTGCAGGAGAGCCTCCGTTTGGGTAATAGCTGTATCATTAGCCGAAAAATTGCCTCCCCCCTCGATGCTACTTTTTATGTGCATCAAAAGCACAGTACCTTGGACCGATAGAATTTCGTCCTCTGTCCTCACCCCACCCCCTCCCTGCAGGCCTGCCCTATGAGAACTGATGGGATTGCATGTCGTCTGTAAGAAACGACTGCACTGCGCCCTACTGCGCGCAGCTCTCGCGGTGACGTCAAAGAAGCCGAAGTCCGAAGGCCCACCAGTCAATTTTAAAGAGAGGACGTGTTTCTCTTTCCAACGCCTACCATATTTGCTGAGTGTGCATTGCCGCTGCCTCTCGTATAGTAGCCTACGTGTATAGCTGGCTGACCAGAGGGGGGACCTGGGCTTGGCCTTTCATGGTCTAGGTCTCGGGTTCAGCTGAGCTGATGACGGCTTTGGCATCACGACTCATGGGGCCAAGAATCCAATCATTGTCGATGCTTGGCCAAAAGTGGCCATTGGTGCCACCAGTTGCACAGAAAGGATAGCGCACGACATGGCTTGTGTGGACGCGCACTCATTTTTTTTTTCCGCCGCCCCTTCCCTCCTCACTTTGATATTTCTGCCACATTCAAATGTTACGTTGTAGAAGATTCGCGACTCGGCGTGTGTGCAGAACAACATCCCCGTGCCGAGGACAAGGCTTCACCAGCACAATCCCGCTGCTTGCAAGAAGATACGTACTCATTGGGTGTTTCTTCTGCCGGCGTTTGGTTGAGGCCGTTCGCTTTGCTCCAAAAGGCATGGAGAGACTTTGGGGCTTGGGCGCTTCTTTTAGCCCCACACTCCAGTCTTGATACCAACCCTACCAACCCCTGTGACATGGCTGCGAGTATCGTACGACTTGCTGGTTGATCCACCGTAGGCCCAGAATCCCTGGACCTGGTCGAGGAAATGGAATCCGCACCGGGCGTGGCTCTTGTAAACCCACCCCTCCCCTGCATCGTCTGCCGCTCTGCCGCACATGGTTCGCCGCGCCACGCTAAACTCCAGCGTCCTCCAAAAAGACGTGCGCCTAGCGAGCACACAAAGGAAAGAAAGAGCGTTGGGGGAAGTCAGCGGGCTAGTGGGATGCGCCGCCGGATACCATTTATGCATAGGCAGTAACCGTGAACTTTGGATAGAAGAACGTGTCAAGAAACTTGGCACGGATAGCTGGCGGGACCTAGCCGGCGGGTTTCGCACGCTGGTTGTGTTCGTCGACAAAAGCACACGAGGTCTAATGGATGGCAGCTTTCTAATTGGCGGGTCCTGTGGCGCTGGGCGCGGATTCGACGCCCCTTGACCGCAGCAGGATATGCGATCTGCCAGACATTGATCGGCCGTCCTTTTTTCATGTCTCGTAGCTGAGAGAGGCATATGGATGCTTTATGATCTGTCTGAGCACAGGCTATCCTTCACACCGTCGAGGCCGTCGCTGCCCGTTCTGCGCAAATTGGGAAGTAAAGGGCCATGCTCGAACATGGGTCGTCCAAGCGCTCGCTCCCGAATTTGGACATAGGATGATAAAAGGGGGGGTCGATTGAAGGCCGGTGGGCCTTCCCTGTTGATTCCACACGATTGAATTGGCCGCGGGGCAAGTCGGAAACGCCCAAGCAATATGTAGATGACTAACAAGCACGGCTTGAGTTCCTCAAGGACCAAGAAAGGAATACCGCCCGCGACCCCATCCTGACCTCGCTTGCTCACAAGACACAACCCCGCGACAGCCTCCCACCCCCTTTCCTTTTCGACAGCTTCAATGGCAGCAGGCTCCTCGTCCTCCGACGCCCAATCTCCGCAAAAGGGCAACGGTTCTTCGACGCCAAGCCAGGACGATTCTCCCCTGGCCGCAAGGGCCATCGAGTCGGAGCTGGCCAAGGTGCGTACATTGCGGGCAAAACTCTCGAGTTGATGCGCCATCTGCAATTTGCAGCGTGCAGCTGCGGGCAAAAAGCAGGCCCGTACCTGCTACCGCTATTGAGCCTGTGCTCTTTGGAGGCTAACCACCTCAGCAATAACCCTGCCCTGTGGTCCGGCCCTGAACCCCCAATCATCAGGCCTTGAAAGATCTTGATAGGTAGGCGCGCTCCCGGAGGGGACCCACCCGCCCTCTCCATTTAGCCTTTCCCCATCCGTGGCGCATAGCAAAGTCAGAATGGCACCATTTTGTAAATTTTGTAACACTTCCATCCCCATCACCCCTGCCGATATCCCGCCGACTAGGGGTGTGTGTGTGCAGGTGCCACATTTCCGGACCCTGACTTTTCCATCTTCCTTTCTTTCTCCCTTATCGTCTCTCCCGCTCTGTTCCGTTTCTCCCCTCATTTTCTTTTCCGGATCCACCAGCCCTCTCGCACCCACTCCCCCAGCTGAAGAGGGGCGGCCGCTGGCGCTCATCCCTCCTTGCCACCAATCTCGTTGCCACCCTTGCTGGGACGGGACCTCCCTCGTGGCTCGGATGAGTGGGGAGTCACGCCAGAAAAGCCCGTGTGTGTGTGTCGTGTCTGCGTCCCGCATGGATTGGCTTGCCGGCTGCTGCCTCTGCTCTCGCTCACGACACGTGTGGACTTCGCTACGTAATGGCCCGCATGGGTGTCCAGTTTTTTTTGTTCCAAGTTTATCAAGTGTCGGGCCTCACAGCAAAGCGGACGAGATGCGGGCTATTCCGACTACCTCTTATTTCCTGGGCATCTTGGAATTCAAAGTTGGCTTGGTTCCTTGGCTATGGCTAACTTCTCTACCATTGATTTTGGTTTCTACTTTCCCAGAGGCGAGAAAGCCGCTTCCTCGCTGGAGGATGATCTCTCCAAACTGGAGGCGAGGCTGGATGAGATACTAGCTGGTCTCGACCCCGAGGTCATCAAGGCCATCGATGCGACTGAAGCACCACCGCAGACTCAAGAGCCCCAGCCCGACCCCGAGCCCAAGGACGAAGGGAACAAGAAATAGAAGCGGTTGCTACACCTGCAACACTTGCGGCCTCGCCTGGCCTTGCTGCCTTGCTGCTCGCGGCGCCCCGCTCCATGAGCCTGCGTCGCCGTGGTTTCTGATCATATTTTTTAGACAAGCAGTCCTCGCTCGGGACTGGCGAGGCCCAGGGCCTACGGAATAGAAAATGACCCCCTTGGGAAATCGGCCTCTACTGTTATGGCTCGTGGTATGCACGTGATGGTTGCAACTAGCACTGTTCAGGGGCATTAAACAGGAAAACAGGGACCAAGGAAAAAACAAGGAAATACGAAAACAAGATTGCCATCGTGGCCACAGGAGCCACGATGTTACAAGGCATCAGATCCTTGATTATCAAGAGAAAGAACCAAAGGCGATACAAGGACTTGTTGACGGGAAGCCGGCAAACTCAAGTCCAGCGTCCTCGACAGGGTCGGTCAGTACGCTCGAAATCAAGGCAAACAAGCTCCTGGGACAAAATACCATCAAACTACCCGTTGATACAGGAGAGGGTATCTCGGTCGATATACTAAGGAGAGGTAGAGAAGAGCAACCAAGGGACCAAAACGCGCATCCCGAATCTCATCATTCATACTGATTTCAGTGCCCATGCGTCGTATCTGGCGACGTTGACCATATCCAAGTCAAGTCATGGCCATATGGCAAGGTGTAAAATGCCGGCTCTTACTCGTTCACTCGCCGCCCTCTGTTATCTCTGCCGTCCAGTCCTTGCGAATCTCCAGCTCCGAAAGGTCCTCGGTCTTCTCGATGATGAGGCCCTTTTCGTTTGCTAGATGCAGGACGCAGATGAAGCAGTAGCTCGTCGAGATGTCATCCATAACCGTCTTGGGATACACCTTCTGCAGGTTATTCATCACATCCGTGAACTTCAGTGTCGGCTCCTCCTTGGCAGGACCAGCAGCCCCAGCGGCTTCGGCAGCGTCGGGAGGCGGCGTCAGCAATCTAGATCTGTCAGGGGCCTGTGTTTTGCCACGCAAACAAGAGTCGTTAGCAACGCTCGTCGTGGAGTTATAACGCGACAAGGGGCGTGCGGGGGGGAAAGGGTTAGTTACGTTGTCCAATGCCTCAAGGCCCATGCCCTTCCACATCTCCTCCTTCAACCTCCTGACGTCGACCTTTTTGGCGACTCGTGCATATTGCACATACTCGGGCCGCACCCGCCTGCTCTGCGTTACCAACATGGTGCCAAACGCCAGGTCGGCCGGATTCGTAACCGTCAGGCCGTTGAAGGCGGTCCCAAAGGCGTCCGTAACTCCTGGGTCGCCCATCATGGCCCCGTCGACACCGGGCGAGAAGTGCTCGCGAGCGTCGGCAAATTCGTCCATTTCGTCGTCGTCTCCGCCGGCGAAGGGAAGACCGTCGTCGAAGAAGTTGGCGTCGTAGTCGCCCTGCGGCAGCCCCGTGTCGTCGCCTGGGCGCTCTGTGGATTGCATCAGTGGCGCTTTTTGGGACGCCCAGAACGCCTCGTCCATGTGGCCGTCGGGCACGTCGTTTTGCTGCTCCTCGTGCGCGTTTCCGAACACGCCACCGCCGCCGCCGCCAAGCCTCCGCTTGCGGCCGAGGCGCGCTTTGGGTTTGAGGAAAAGGGACAGTAGCTGTTTGGAGTTGAAGTGTTTGTCGTCGGGGATGAGGTTACGCGATTTGGACTTCCAGTCCTTCTTTGGCATCGAGATGGCCGAATTGCCCGACGCTTGTGTGTAGATTACGTCGCCGAGAGCAGGGTCGAGCGGTGACAGAAAATCGATCTCGAAGGCCTCCTTCTCCTTCCGCTGCCGTGCCGGAGCGGCCGGCTTGTTGACGTCCTTGATCTTGCGGATCCTCCAATGCTCGGCGCTGGTCCAGTTCTTCTGAAGCGCCTGGTCGAAGTAGCTGAGTATGTCCTCATGCACCTTGTCCTCCTTTTGGGCGTGTGACATGGACACGACAAAATCACCCTCGGCCTTGTCGAGCATATCGACACCATCCCCGCCGGCGCCGTCGTCGCCGAGGCCAGCGTCAAAGACACGCATCTGGGGCTCCAATGCTGCCTCCCGCGCCCAAGCCTCGCCGCCCTCGCCAAAATTGATGTTGACCTCGTTCAGGTCAAAACCGCCAAGGCCTTCGTCGTCGTCGAACCCAAGCGGGTTGTCGTCGTCGATGTACATGCCAGACTTGTCTCCCGCTCCGTCAGGGCCGGGGGTCTTATCCTTGTCTGAGTCTTGTCTCCAGTCGTCGGGTGCGCGGAGAAAGGGGATGTCCATGGTGCCAGTAGGGTCTCCGAGATCGAATGTTTTGAGTGAAGGGCAAACATCGAATTCGTCGAGGCGGCCGAGCTCGGGAAAGAAGCGCGCGCCCAGCGCGCCAACATCGATGTCGACGTCCTCATAGTCGTCTTCTTTGGCAGGGGCGGCGGCGGCGGACCCGACTTCAACAGCCTCCTCGGCACCTAGTGCAGTGTCGTCACCTTCGTCCTCTGTCTCGTCTCTCCTGGCCTCGCTGGTGTCGTTTTTGTCGTCGCTGCTGTCAAAAACGATACGACCATGGGTGTCGATCATCAGGTGATTAAGTAGCAGTCCCTTGGCACCACCCTCGTCGAAGTCGGCTGATGCCTTTTTGAACAAGGGGTCCACGGCAAACTCGAGCTCGAGCTTTTTCAGCTGAAGAGACGCGAAGGAAGGCGCAAGGGTCGCCTCGGCCGATCGCGCCTGTCCGTATGAGGAGGGGCAAGTCAGTTTTTGAGTCACTTCTTGGCTGGGTGTCACCGCGTACCTTCTTCTTGGGCTTCTTGATAACGTTGCCGTCCTCATCAACCTCGTCTTCTGCCCCGCTGTCTTCGGCGTCACCCTCGGCCCTCTTGTTTTTGCTGTCGCGGCTGTCTGCGAGGCCACTGAGGAGCTTTCCGGTCTCCTCTGCGACGCTGTCGACTCTGCTGGTGTAGATCTTGACGCATCCGTCGAGGGTGCAGCTTGCCTTCTGGAAGTTGACGCCATCACCCTCTTTGAGCAGCGACATGTCGTGGAAGTAGTCGATCAGGGCAAAGTTCCACGAGTTGGCCTGGTTGATCTTGTTGTCGGTGGCCATCTTCATCCATTCCTCGAAGTTGGCCAGAATGGGGACACGCTTCATGGGCGTGACGGCGCTGCCGCCGACCACGAAGCCGTCGTCATCGATGATGGTTGAATCTTTACCGCCGGCGCTGGCGCGGGAGCGGGGAGTGCGAGGGTCGGAGCCGGGCGAGGAGTTGACATTCTCGAGGTCCTCCAGCCTGATGCTGACAGACCGCTTCGAGGGCGTCGCGGCGGCGGCCTTGAGCTGGTTGATCTGGGCTTCATGGAGGGCCTGGCGCGAGTGCATGCGCTGGGCCTTCTCCTGCGCATCGTCATTGAGGGGGATCCTGCAAGTCGATGGGTTAGCCGGCTGGTCCCTGGCCGCGTGCGCACGGGGCGGCACACTCTGGGTTCGCATGCGGAAGAGGAGTGGTCTCACTTTACGGGCGACTTGAAAGGAGACTGTGAGATGGACCCGGAGACCTGCCTGCTGGTGCTCCGCCTGCTGCTGCTGCGCGACACCTGCGTGACGCGGGGCATTTTGGTGGCTGTATCGTCGAGCGACAGGGGGAATGGCGGTGACGGGGCGGTTTATCGCATCGGCGGTGCTCGCAGTCCTGCTGTACCGTAGTATTTGATGTTTTGTCTGTTCTTTCACTGTCTCTATCGTTCGCGCTGGCTGTCATGCAAGGGCGGGGTTTGTGGCGGTCGCGGGTTTTTTAGTTGCCCGTTGGTCCCTGCCTCAAAGTAAACAAAACATCGAATTGGCTCAGCCAGCGGCGGTTTCCGCCAGCACCCCTGCCCGAATACAGCGCCACATCACGATTGATGTGACACTGGCAGGGTGGGGCTACAGCCACACTGACGTCGACGCCACTTGCCACTTGTCATTTTGGGCTTTTAACCTGGGGTTGGCTGGAGTGGCACGATGCCCGGAAAAAAAACCGGACTGCAAAATTTATTCCCCACCACCACAAATACAGTAGCCCATTCAATCTGCAATCATTTTACCCTTTGCATTTATGATCCTCTATAAAATATCTGGTATTTCGTCCACCCACGCATTAATCCGGGCCTGGGAAAGGTTATTCCAGCCCTTCTTTGCAATGCTTTTTAGCAAATTATTATCCTAAATAGCCAATTTCCTTATAGCGGCTTTAAAGGCCTGCCAGGCCTTTTCAATAAAAGGGATATTAAGGGAATGCGTGCAGTTAAAGTAATGCCGGAAATTGTGCTTTTTTTTCCAGGTCCTAACAATATTACTTTTGCTTTTTCCATGCCCAAAATCATTATCCTTTTTAAGGATAAAGTTCTGGCCGTTCCGTAGCTAGGAACTTATTATAAGCTTTAGAATCTCGTCCCGATATGCACGCAGGGTCATTTTCCCGTTGGTAATGCTAGTATCGTACCAAACAAAAAGGCTTTTAAAGCTATATCCAATAGCGGCTTAAGCATGCACCCAACGAACATCTTTTTTAAAGGGGCTTTTTTTTTTGCACGCAATTTGGGCAATTTCTTTTCCAAGGCCGGCGAATAACGTAAAAACGTCCTTTAGCCCCCCAACCGAAGTAAGTTTCGTTGGAAAAGCGAAAGTGCCGCTAATTTTGGGGCCCAAAATATTTTTTAAACATTACTTTGGCGTATTTAATTCGTTGTTGCGCCAGGCGTAAAAGCACGTAGCTTTTTTGGCAAGCCAGGCACATTTGAAAGCCAGCTTTTTTTATTGTAATGCAAATTGTATTAACGGAAGCTTGGATATTAAGGCCGGCCGCATTTGGAAGGAAAGCCTAATTAAAATTCCGGCCATCCCACCCGTTATTAACAATTGCTTATTCCATTTTTTGGATATCGGTTTCGGAAAATAAACGTTTGCGCCCGCATGTTTTTTTATAAATTAAATAAAAAGTTTAAAGGTTGAAATTGCAATTTTGGGCTAAAATTTTTTACCTAACAGTTTTTGATACTTTAATAAAGCAAAAAACGTTATTGTGGCTATAAGTAATGCTTTTTGCATTAAAATAATTACAAATCCTTTAAATGCGTATTTTTTTCGGTGTAAAGTGGTGCGCGGGCATATTTTTCGGTTGTGGTGCTGGTGCAATTGTGTTGGGAAAGGTAGAGTTTGGGTGGGGAAAAACATTTGCAGTCCGGTTTTTTTTCCGGGCATCGTGAGTGGTTGGGACGCGGGAGACCAGCGTTGGAGTCAACGATCAATTAGGTTAGAACAGATGTCGAACCGGGTGGTTGCTCGCACCGACATGGTCTGGAGCATGCTCCCGTCGGAGAAGCTACTGGCAGATAAAGGACGGACGGGCCCAAAGCCCAAACTGGCTGTCCAACGTTCCAGGTACAGCGCCGTCTTTCTTTTTGACTTCCTTGGTTCCCTATCGCTCCTCGCAACCCTCCCACCGCCACCTCGTCGCTGGCTGTGTGGCCCCCGCCCCTTTTGAAACCCGACGTCTCGGCTCGACCTGCTGCAGAGCTCTGGCCTGCTGTCGGTGTCGCGTGCTGGCCACCCGTCACAGCTCCTGAGAAGGCGCAAGCTCTGCAGAGTTCGTTGATGCGGCAGCGTCCGTCCCGTATTTAAACGTGAACTGGCCCGAGTCAGAGCTTGCGACTCGAACACCTCCTGTCGGAGGCCACCAAGTCGTGCATCCACCGCTACTTCTCCAGCCCCTGTTGATCTGTTGTCCTCACAAACCGAAAACGGCATCTTACAACAGCCTTCTCAGCTTCTCAGCTTCTCAGCGACCTTATCTTGTCTTGGCCGCCTTGCCTCTCAACGCCGAGTGCGGGTTCCTGGGCGCCAAGTCTTCCACTGCCCCCTTCAAGAACACGGCTCATCACGTCCTTCTTTCCTCTCTCCAACCTGTGCTCCCATCCATCTGCCTGCTCTTGTCTGCCAGCTTTTGTCTGCCAAGACTCCATCCAACAGCGCGCGCCCCCAAGGTCCGTGATGACCTGACATCATGCTTTCCCAAACCGCCGAGGGCTGCAGGAACAGAACATCGACGAGCTCGGCGACGCACATGGATCCCGTGACGAGAAGTCGCCCCCACCTACAATCATCACCAGTACTGCTGCCGTCATCATGGCTGCGCCGTTGTCGCGCCGGCCAAGGCCAAGCAGGGCCAAGCTTGGCTCGAGGCTGAGCAGGCCCTTTTATACCTCGACCCTGATCATCACTCTGCTCGCGGCGTATGCGCTGTTTGTGCGCCGGGCCGGTGTGTCCGGCTCGCACCAGTTGTCGCCGCTTCGCGCCCGGGCCGAGAATACTGAGTGCCGGCTTGTCTACCTTGCCAAGGACAAGTGCGCCTTCGTGCGTGCGCACTGCAAAGACGACGAGGCCGGTCTGTTGTCCTATCTCGGCTTGTACTATTGCGACCTGGCGCACGCCCAAGCCTTCGCCTTTGCTCTGCTCACCGCCTGGCTGGGCCTGCTCTTCACCACCATCGGCATCGCCGCAAGCGACTTTTTCAGCGTTAACCTCAGTACTATCGCCAACATCCTGGGCCTCAGCGAAAGCCTTGCCGGCGTCACCTTTTTGGCCTTTGGCAATGGCTCCCCGGACGTCTTCAGCACCTTCGCGGCCATGGGCTCCAATAGCGGTAGCATGGCCGTCGGCGAACTGATCGGCGCCGCCGGCTTTATCACCGCCGTCGTTGCCGGTTCTATGGCTTTGGTGCGCGAGTTCAAGGTCACCAAGCGGACATTTGTGCGCGACGTTTGCTTCTTCATCTTCGCCGTAACTTTCTCCATGGTCTTCCTTGCCGATGGCAAGCTCCACCTCTGGGAATGCTGCGTTATGGTTTCGTTTTACCTCTTCTATGTCGTCATGGTAGTTACCTGGCACTGGTTCTCGACACGCCGCAAGAGGAGGCGGCAGAGGGAGGCGACCGCCCGTGCACACTTTTTCGGGACCACTGGTGAGCCTTCGGACGAGCTCGAGCCCTACAGGGACGACGACGGAGACGACGATGGAGACGACGCGGCCCCCGTAGGCGCACGCGCGAGCCGTGCTGCCTCGGATGCCATGCCTGACATTAGCGTCCTCGAACGCGCCACGCCGCGGATAGCGGTCGGTGATGTCGGCGCCCCCGAGGATGAGGATGACATCGATCGGGATATGCAGGTGGCCGCTGAGGTGACCAACAGCATGCGTGTCAACCGGCCCCGCGGCTCGAGGAGTAATACTACTCTGGGCCAGATCAGGCCGAGTTTCGTCGGCGCGCTCGAGTTTCGGTCAGTGCTCGCGTCACTGCAAAGGGCAGGCAGCACGTCGGGCAACGTGCCGCTGGCGCCGATGCATTCCAGGGGGAATTCGGAGAACATAGACCCGGCATCTGTTGCCCGACTGGTGCTGGAGGAGCCGGCCGGCTTCGATTGGCCGTCGCTCCCGCGCGATGGCAACTCCTCAGCGGGGAGAGACAGGGCTCGGTCCCACGGTAACCTCCCACTGGACTGGAGTTTTCCCGCTGCGCCTGCAATAGTGATGGAGTCGCCCACAAGCCCCCGATCTCCTCCAGAAAACGGCCTGCGGTTGGGTGGGGAGGCGCCCCTGGAACCTGGCCCGTCGGGCGTCACCAAGGATGGCGCCCTCGCGCCGCCGCCCATCGACATGCACCTGCGCCCGCCTACCTATGATGCCGAGGCTCATACACCCGAGAGCACTGCGGTAGCGTCGCCGGCCAGCCTCAGTCTCCAGATTCCAAGCCCCCAGCCGCAGTCGAGTGGCTATTCATCGCCTTCACTATCAGCGTTCCCCATGCTGTCCGAGTCGCCGATGCTCATGTCTCCCAACGCGCACTCGCCCCTGATCACTGCTCAGGCTTCTCCCTATATGGACAATGGGGGCTACTTTGGCCTCGAGGTCCAGGAGCGCCGCTGCAAGCCTGTCCGGTGGTGGCCTTATTCGGTGCTTCCTCCTCCCCAGGTCATGAGCAACTCGCTCTTCCCCACTCTCCAGGGCTGGGCAGACAAGTCTATCTGGGACAAGTTCGCCAGTCTGATTTCTATACCAAGCATCTTCTTGCTGGTCATCACACTGCCCGTGGTTGAAAGCGATGTTCCGGGCATGAATGACCCCGAAGCCGACCTAGCCGCTGACCGGTCCCGCCTCGGAGGGTCGGGCCTGGCTGCTGACGCTGACTCGATGGGGCGCCGCGCGTCAGTCGAGCCCGAGACGGAGTGGGAGCGGTATCGACGCAACAGCCGTGACGCACGTCCGTCTAGACACACAACCCCCCTAATCTCATCCGGGCTTGGGCCACCCTTGCTTGTGGTGCCTGATGTAGGCTCTGCCAGCGGGGTGGGAGGCACTGCGCTCTCGCCACAAGTGGCCAAGAGGGATCAGCACTCCCCACGACTGACTTCTGGTAGCGACACGCTGGAAAGCGACGACAGCTTGGGGTGGAGCCGTTGGCTGGTGTGCGTACAACTCTTCACTGGGCCTCTGTTCACGGTGCTGATTGTGTGGGCCAATATGCTGGAGGACTTGGAGCATCCCGGCAAGGTGCTGGTAAAAATGCTCCTCTGCTCGCTGGTACTCTCTCTTGTACTCCTGGCGGTCATGCTCTCGACAACGTCGCCCGATGTGCGGCCCCGCTACCACTTCCTGTTCTGCTTTCTCGGATTCATCATTAGCGTGGCATGGATCTCGACGATAGCAGGCGAGGTTGTTGGGGTGCTCAAGACGCTTGGTGTCGTCCTGGGTATCTCCGAGGCGATCCTCGGACTGACCATATTTGCTGTCGGAAACTCTCTGGGCGACCTTGTCGCCGACATCACGGTCGCGCGACTTGGCTACCCGGTGATGGCACTGTAAGCGGACAGCACCCGTACCCTACTCTATCTGGCTGTGCTTGGGCTGACTGGTGTGAAACAATACAGATCTGCGTGCTTCGGCGGGCCGATGCTCAATATTCTTCTGGGGATTGGAATAGGGGGCGCCTGGATGACCATCAAGGCGGCCAACGAGAGCCACGGCAAGCACCCAGACATACCACTGACGTACAAGCCGTACCACGTCCAAGTCGGGGGCACGCTGATTGTGTCGGCCTTTACCGTGCTTCTGACTCTGGTCTTTTTGCTCGTCGCCGTTCCGACCAACAACTGGATCATGAGCAGGAAGATCGGCTTCAGCCTGATAGGGATCTGGAGCATCAGCACCATGATCAATTTGATTGTCGAGATGGCTGGGGCTTGGACAGAGATTGCCCAAGGCGCCCGATGATGGGTCAGTCGAGGGCACTGCCAAGTAGCTGTCGGCTGTCGGGTTCTCCAGGATACAAGATTGAATCATTGTTCATAATGCATTGGTATTCATATGCAACTGGGATATACCTACCTAGTACATACCTACCTACTACCAAGCTCGCTGCCTTTGTACCTACCCCTACCTACCTCTACCTGGTACCTCTACAACAAGCGGGGCGATACCCAGCGCTCGGCTGCTGAATCGCCAACAGGTGCCGAAGGCATCCTCCATGTGTAGGATGGAAGCGTTGGAACAAGGATTTTCAAACAAATGAATCCGTACAATTCTATGGCATTTGATCTGATGGTGTGTATGAACGACTGGCTCGGGCCGATAGATCTCAACACCATCTTTGGAGTCTCAGACGGGTGCTGGTGGGACAGAGCCAAGCGTGCAGCAGCCAGCTGTGGTTGAGCTCCGCCTGTGGTTCCTCCTGGCGGGGGTGGGGCTCTTTACCATCCAACCGCTGAAACTCGTGCCGTTGTGAGGGCACTCTCGTTGGTGCAGCGTTGGAGCTCAAACAACGGGTCTGGTGGGTTGGAGCTTGAGCTTGGTATGGCTGCATGGGAAATGCATTGAATTGGACGAGGAAGCAGCCTTGCGGGTCCATTACTCAGGTCGGGGTCGTTGTTGTATCCATCTACATCGCCAAAAGCTCCGACTCTTACCGCCTCGTCCCCGCGCTGTGCTCCCCAACACTTGAAAAAAAGACAACGGACAGCAGCCCCCAAAAGACTTTTTTGCCTCCTCCTTCAAACCCCTCCGATCGCATCCCCTCCCGGTCGACAAATCCAAAAAGAAAAAACAAAAGCAAAAAATGGCGTACCCGGCCCTCGACCAGCGTCCGCTCAAGGACACCATCTGCCTGTTCGACGTCGACGGCACCCTCACGCCGGCGCGGCAGGACGTGACGCCCGAGGTGCTCGACATGCTCGCGCGGCTGCGGCAAAAGTGCGCCATCGGCTTCGTCGGCGGCTCCAACCTGCCCAAGCAGCAGGAGCAGCTGGGCTCGGCCAGCGTCGACGTCACGTCGCTCTTCGACTTTGCCTTCCCCGAGAACGGCCTGACGGCCTTCAAGAGCGGCGAGCCGCTGCCGTCGACGAGCTTCATCGGCTGGATCGGCGAGGACAGGTACAGGCAGCTGGCCAGCTTTGTGCTGCACTACATCGCCGACCTCGACATCCCCGTCAAGCGCGGCACCTTTATCGAGTTCCGCAACGGCATGATCAACGTCTCGCCCGTCGGCCGCAACGCCTCGCACCAGGAGCGCAAGGACTTCCTCGCCTACGACGACGTGCACAAGGTCCGCGCAAAGTTTGTTGAGGTGCTCAAGGAGAAGTTTGGTCACTTTGGCCTGACGTGAGTAGTCCATTTTTTCCCTCACCAATGCAATCTCTGTCCCCATCACTCCGTTATATAACGAAGCAGCCATGAACCCTGACTTACACTAACCCTCGATAAAAACAAACAACAGCTTCTCCATCGGCGGCGAGATCTCCTTCGACGTCTTCCCCAAGGGCTGGGACAAGACCTACTGCCTGAACCACCTCGAGGATGAGGCCAAGAAGCCCGGCGGCATCACCTACAAGACCATCCACTTCTTCGGCGACAAGACCATGCCCGGCGGCAACGACTACGAGATCTTCGAGGACCCGAGGACCATCGGCCACACCGTCACCTCGCCCGACGACACCATGGCCGAGCTCAAGAAGCTGTTCGACCTGTGAGTGTGAAGGGCCTTGCGAGAAGAGAGTAATCACACAATAGAAACAAAAAAAAGAGAACAAAGACGCTATTTCACGACGGAATCTGGTGCGTGATTAGTGTGTGCGGAACACTCGCTGCGACCCTGAAGCGGGATTTGGAAGGTAAAGGCTCCAAAAAAAAAGAGTAAAGACAAAAGTAAACTTGTATGCGGAGGAAGACTTCGAGATATACATGGGTGTTGCTGTTACCCTAGATGGAGTTTGATAAGGCGCCAACAAAGAATTGGACCAGTTTCGAAATTGGTGCTCTATATCTCGGGTTATCACGTGAAAGGAGATAACAAGACCGAAAGATTGGAGCTAAATACTATTTTCACAAGGACAGCGCCGAGGACTTGAATGATGCGAGGGCCAATAATAGACTGGCTGGTCATAAACTAAGTTACTTATAAAAGAGCCAAACGCAGGTATAATTCCGCCTCGCTAAATCACTTCTAGCTACAAGAATCTGACATGACAAGACATTGGAAACAATCCAAGCGGCGTGGGGGAGAATACAGGGGCATAGCAGGGCATAAATTGGCAGGATGTAAATGGGATATATACGGCACATGGATGGAAGGCGACCGCGCGCTATGACAAAGGGATGCGCACGAAAAATGTGACCGTCGAGCTGCTATCCGACCGAGGAAGTAGAGACGAGGGGAAACAATAGTGTCGGAGAAGAGACATATGTAAGGAATCGGTGCCCGGAATAGAAAACGACAGATAGACAGGCGGACAGGAGACATGCTGCTTGGCCATGTACTTTAGTGGCCGTACTCGAGGTGCGGGACAATGACGGGCCCATATTTGGTGGGCGCCGAGTTGAAGTTGCTGTCGCCCTGGACGACAAAGTCGACGGCGAGGCTGAGTTTTGACAGGCCCTGCTGCTGCTGGGGCTGGCCGCCGTTCATGATGCTGGCGGCGTACTGGGTCCCCGGGATGGACTCTGGATCGTAGGCGACAATGGCAACATAGTTGCGCCGGCCCATGAGCTTCTTGAGCTCGCGCGACGTTCCGTTTGCGTCCACCTGGAAGATCTCCATCATGTCCTCCTTGGTGTCCGACACCTCGCCCGTCGACTTTTGCCCGTTCATGGGAACGTACAGCATCTTGTTGGAGTTGTGGAGCATCTTGAGAATGTAGTCTCTGGCCGGCGCCGCCACGATGGGTGACGTGATGATTTGGTACATTGTCTTGTGGTCGCTTGGGTGCGATGGGTCGTGTACCAAGCCTGCTCCGCAGCAGTTGACGTCTATTGAGCATAGGGTTCCGGTTGGTTAGTCTCATGTGGTCACGACAGGTCGGGGAGCTCACCGCCGTGCTTGAAACTTACCTCCCGAAAGAAAAGTCATCCTGATGCCCTTCTGCTGCGAGATTCCCTGCAGCGTCCGGATAAGGTATGTGCGCTCAAGGTCCTTGGTCTCGTGCGTCCACAGGTCCTTGAGCTCCTCGGCAAAATCGAAGTCACCAAACTGGTTGAGCACGTTGCCCATGAGGCCCGACTTCCCTACAGCCTTCTTGACGTGTGTGAAGCCATGTTGCACAACCTCCTTGCCGCCCACCACACCGGCAACCGAGCTCGTCAACTTGCCGACGATGTTGTACGTCGCGTTGACCGCCTTCTTGCTCGTCGCAAAGGTATTGGCTAGGCTCTCCACCGTATCGAGCCTCGGGTAGACTGGGGGCACTGACAGCATCCAAATGCAGTGCTGCACGCTGGGCGGCAGCATGGCCACCTTGGGGAAGATGCCCTGGTATGTCGGCCCGGCCATGACGCGAGATTGTGTCCGCTCCGACCTTAGATCGGCACCGACGACCACCACGGCGGGTCCCAGATGTTTGACAAAGTGCCATCCGGCGCCCGAGACGGTGAACAGGTCAATGTCGGTGTTGACATTGCGCATGATCTCCACGGTTGTGTGGTGCTGGAAAAGCAGGTACATCTCGATGGCTACTCTGCCGATGTTTTTGAAAATCTGCGACGATTGCATGTAGTCTGGATATGACCCAAACCCGTCGAAGCTGTGGACAGAAAGCGAGATAAAGCGTCAGTGTCGCCGCGTAGAGCGTAGCAGATAGTGGAGAAGGATAAAAGGCGTGCGGGGACTCACATATCATGGTCATCAAGCTGCAGAATGTGAGGAATCTGAGCAAACGCCTCTCTGAGGAATGGCTGGTCAAAGTGCGAGGTGTAGTAGTGGAAGTAGGCGTGGGTGACGTCCTCTTCGTGACGCGCCGTCCATTGCGCCGTCTTGCGGTTCTCTCTCCCCTGTAGCGAGAGCCACTGCTTGAGCAGCGGCACATCTTTCCAAAGTCTATCACCGTATATCTGGTCACCAAGGCCGAGTTGGACGTGGAAACCGCCGCAGTCGACGTTCCGCTGCAGCACATCCTTCCACATGAAGCCAACACCCCCGAGCTTGGCCCTGTCGTTCTGCGATGTCGATGCGGCAAAGTCGTTGCCCGAGTGCGCGATGAACCGCCAGCTAGGCTCCTGGCGCCCGGCCACCACAAACTCATATCTCGTGCACCCCAGGTGCGAAGTAACTGCATATGTCCAGCGCTCGGTCCCTTGCTCGCCCATCTGCAAATCCAGGTCGTACTTGTAAAAGGTCCAGCGCTGATGGGTGTGAATAGGATGCGAGCTGAGCATGCGCGGGTTGGGCGACAGGTCGACGCTCAGATGGATATGAATAGTGGGCGGCTGCGGCGCGTCCGTGACAATCATGATGCTGCCCAGCCAAACCCCCCGCTCGACGTCCATGTTGACATAACGAAGATAGGGGCCGAAGTACACTCCGTTCGTGGGCGCGACCTTGAAGATTTCAACACCGGAGCTCGGCGGAGGTCCCGTAAAGCCCGCGGTTGGGGCAGCCGAGGCCGCCACACTCATAATACTCTCGGCGTAGCCTGGCGTCTGGGGTGGGAAAAGGCCCGGAGACCCCATCCCCTGCTTTGGGCCAAAGGGCGAGACAAGCGGGTTTCCATAAGTCGAAGCAGTTGGCGACAGCGGCGCCGTCTCATGATTGATCGGGTTGGGGCCCTTGGGGAACTCCCACTGCGTAGCCTGGGTTACAAGGTGGATGTAGTAGTATTGACCTGAGTTCTGGTCGAGGTGCGAGATCCAGCCTTCGGGCAGTGGGGGAGGAGACGTCGGGTTCTGCGCGTGCAGCACCGAAGGTGTGTGAGAGATTGCGATGGATGGTTGGCCGTTCTGTCCATTACTCTCTGGCCTGGGGTCGTTCGCAAACGCAGGGTGGCCCGGATGCTGAAGAGCTGGTGATGCGAGCGGGTTCGCATACTGCTGCTGCTGCTGTTGCTGTTGCTGTTTCTTCTCCTGGTTCTGGGCCACAGGCGCGTGCACAGTGCTAGCACTAGCATTTGACCCTAAAGCGATGGCAGCAGCAGCGGATGTTCCCACGACAGATGAGGCAGGGTGTTGCTGCTGCTGCTGCTGTTGTTGTTGTTGCTGTTGTAGTTGCTGGTGGTGGTACTGTTGCTGCTGGTTCTGCTGCTGGCTCTGCTGCTGGCTCTGCTGCTGGCTCTGCTGCTGTGACAGTGATTGCTGCTGCTGCTGCTGCTGCTGCTGCTGTTGGGCATTGGGCGTTGGCTGCTGCGCTCCAGGTCGCTGCTTCTCGTTGGGGTACGAGTTGCCTCCAAGGCTGACACTGGTATAGGCTGGAGGAGGAGTAGATGCTTGCATACGAGCGAAGTCCTGCTCCAAGATGCTAACTTGAAGGCTTCCCTGCTGCCCCTGGTTCGCCTGTGCGGGGCCAGTAGCCTGCTGAGGCGCCTCGTTGACCCGATCGGACCCTTGATAGACGGTCGGAGGTCCATGGGGTTGCTGGTCTGGGGTCTCGGTGGGCGTCCAAGGGCGCTGTGGAGGAGGCTGGCCGCCATACTGGGCAAGGCGTTGCGACGCTGCTGAGCTCTGCAGCTGCTGAGCCTGTAGACCGGTCAGGGTAGCGGCGCCCGAAATGCCAGAGGCGGCGTACCGAGCCTCGATGCCATCGCCAGGACGGACACCCGGCTCAACGACGGGGGTTTCGGGAGGAGGAGGTGAGCCCCGGCTAGCGCGGGTGGTCGATGTGGAGGCCGTCGAGGCGAAGCGGCTCACGCTACTTTCCTGTGGCATGCCAAGTGAGTCTGTGGGCGACTCGTGGCGCTTCACATTGTTGGCTGGGGCAGGGCTTGAGGAACTACCAGCAGGTGAGGGATAGTACGGCTTGTTCTGGTAGCTAGTAGAGATCTTTGGTTGCGGATAGTGTGGCTTGGGTTGGGCCTGTTGCGCCTGCTGCGGCTTGGGCTGGGGTATAGGCTGCGCAAAAAGATTGTCCTTATCGCCATCATCACTCGTGGGCGAGAGTGCTGTTGGTGCGGTGCCGCGGCGCTCGGCAAGCCCGGGCTTCTTCTCGACGCCTGTGCTGAGATTCAGGCGCGGCGAGGTGTCGTTGTAGCTCCCGGCGGAGTTGGCCGGACTGCTCGTCTGAACCCTGTTGTTGGAGGGTCTACGCACGCTGTCCGAGGGGTAGGGAGGGCGTGGGGCATGCGAGGGCTTGGACGGGCGCAAGTCCTCGTCGTCAGGGTACGGCAGCGGCGCGGCAGAACTCGATGCGCCCGGGGGCAGGGGGAAGGACGGCTTGGAGTGGTGGGATGAAGACGACGAGGCCGGCGAGGGCGGCCGCGGGTACTTGAAACGGCCCGAAGCATCGGCCTGGGGCTTGGGGCTCTGTGGCTTGAAGATACGCAACGGCTCCACGGTCGGGCTGTCGCCGTCCTGGCGAGCGGGGTGGCTCAGGAAGAGCTCCTCCTCCGAGATGCCTCTTGAGCGGTTCTCCATGGCTGTGTCTTGCTGTCTCTGGGCGAATGCAGGTACAGTTACGGCAACGAGAAGGAACGGCGCGCGCGCGATGACGCACGGCGGGAGGAGCGAGAATTTATTTATAGGAGCCTTTGGGGACAAGTGACGAGAAAACGGGCACTAGGACCGCAGATTCGGGGGCGGCGCACAAGGAATAAGTGGGAAGATGGAGGGAGGGGCGGGTTGTTGATGGAAGGCGGCGGATCAACAGCCCAACCCAGCTGCGGGGTGGGTGAGCTGCGTCGCAAGCTGCCAGCAAGGAGTCTAGACCGCTAGGAACAAGGAGGATAGGGCTGTGCTGGGATGCGGAAGATAGGCAGGAAATGAAGCCCCTTGCGTCTGTCTGTCCTGGACGGTGGCGGCAGGAGGCCGGACAAAGCAAAGGAGAAAAAAAAGATATGACTTGCCTTGCTTGACGCTTGCTACTCTCTCCTGCGTCCTCTAGCTGCGACCGGGCGGGCGACCAGCAGCATGGCGGGGGGACGCGCAAGGTCCCGGGGTGGGAGATGTGACTGCTCGGCTTCTGGCTGCTGGCTGCTGGCGCTGAGGCGATTGATTGGTCCCCAGGCCCCAGGAGGGCGCTTACAGCTTCCCACCCGTGCTGGCACACCAGGGCGGGAGGGGCAGGAACGCTGGGCCCGAAAGGAGAAGCGGCACGACGGTCATGCTACAAGCGCCCAACCACAGCCAGCCAAGAGGACGCGCAAATGAACCTGAAGCCAGCCCGCACCAGAGCCGGCGCCCATTGAGGCGACGCACATTTGCCTTTGGGTCTTGGGCGGGCCAAAGAGATGTCGCGCGCTGCCAAAAGTGGCCCCAGGTCAGCAGCTCCATCGACACCACTCTCATTTCCCGGCTCCGAACCGGCGGCCTAGCCTTTCAACGTCCAAGCCAGCGCGGTGCAGTGTGACGTCTGGTGTGTGTTGCAAGTCGTCGTCGTCGCGCAGGACTAGCAAGGCAATAAATAGGAGGTGGGCTCTAAACCATGCACCCCATCCATCTGCTAATCAACATTGGACGGTGGCCTGTCTCTGCTGCATCTACTGGATGGTCGAGTCGAGATGGGGAGCCGCCAGGCTTTTCAATAGTTGTGTCTGTGAATGTCGTCGCTCATGTCTGTGCGAGACAAGACGGCTTGACGCGGGAGCCTCGACAGGGATGGTGCACACCCCACCCACCTTCCCGTTCAACTGATTGTTTTCCGCCTGTCCCGCCTCCCAACAGTGCTCGCCACGGCTCACAGGCACGTTTGACGCACATAACGAACACAATGCACGCACACATTGTGCAGTAGCATTCGGCCATCCATTCAGCCTGCCATTATTGAACACAATGCAGCGAGCACGCGCATCTGCGGGGATCTCTGCCAGTCGACTCGCTTCGCCAAGCTGTGGCACCAAGGCCGGGCATTCCTCTCCAGGGGGCTCAATTGGCTGCTTCACAAGAGATCATGTGGTGCCGGCCAGAGGCGCAAATTTTGGATGGATGGGCTCGGCGCGTCATCGCCAAAGGCGAAAAAAAAGAAGAAAAAAAAGTCACCTGTGGGGATGACAGAGAGGGGTTTGGTGGCATCCAGGCCCAGCCACTGCGTTCTTTCTTCTTTCTCTTCTGCACTTCGATGGCGACACAGGCAGACGCTTGTCCTTCCAGGGAACAAGAAGGTCGATCATCGGCCGGTCGTAGGTGGCTGGGTATTTGATTGTGAAAAGGCCCTCAGGGGCAAGCGAGCCTTCCTTCTCTCTCTCACTCTCTCTCATCATTTACTTGTGACTGGCCTTGGTTTTGTATCTATCTTATTTTTCTCTTGTTCCTGGGCCAGAACGCCCCTGTAGCAAGACCAAACGGTTGAGTTTAACCAACACTGCTTGTCCATCCATTTCCAGCAGCTCCGCCCACGCCCAGATCCACTCCACCGCCCAAAGTCTCCCTGTCTTGACTGACCCCTGCTGGAGGGCAGGTGGCCGCCACACGGGACCGGTTTCGCTGAAGCCGTTGCGTCAAAGTCTCCTGCTGGCCGCGCTGGCTTGGGCCTCTTCTAGGGGGACACTTCTCACCGAGACGGCCGAGCAAGAAAAAGGTGACCAAAGATATGTCTCTCAACCGCGTCTCCTCGCTCGGCGAGTTCGAGTTCGTCCCCGGTGATCCCGTAACGAGGTCCCGGCGCGGCTCCGACGCCTCGGTGCTCTCTGCCCGAGCTCAAAAGCTCACCTTCAACCCTCTCGTTGTTCCCGACAACAACGGAAATGTCGTTCACCCCGTTGCTCCGGCCGATGCCATCGGTGCCTTTGAGGTCCCTAGATGGAAGAGGATCTTGCAGATCGCCTCGGCTGTTTTCTACTGCGTCTTCGCATCGGGCATTGTCTGTGAGTCTTGAAGTCTCCCTCATAGACATAGTGTACTGCTCCGATGCTAACACTCACTTCAAGTTGGCTACGCGGCCATCAAGCCTGTGCTTAAGGGCGAGGGGGTTTACCGGGAGGTATGCTCCCGCGAATCTGTCGAGGGCCTCGACGAGGATACGTGTGTCGAGATACGCATGAACCTGATGTTTACCGTCGCTGCCGTCTCAACAAACGTGGCCGCCCTCCCGATCGGCGCCATCCTTGACCACGCCGGCCCGCGCGTCTGCGGTCTGCTCGGCAGTTTCTTCCTGGCCGGCGGAGCTGCTATCCTTGCCCACGCCGAGCAGCTGCCTTTCGACGGATACCTCGCGGGCTACCTTGGACTTGCGCTGGGAGGCCCCTTCATCTACATGGGTTCGTTCCACCTGTCCAACGCGCTGCCCAGGTCGGGCCTGATATTGGCCCTCTTGACGGGCGCGTTTGACTCATCCAGCGCTGTCTTCCTGATTTATCGGATTGTATACCAGGCCACAGAGGCCGGCTTCGGCCTGAGGAGCTTCTTTCTGGCATACTTGGTCGTGCCAGCTGCCATCATTCTCCTACAGCTCACGCTGCTGCCAAAGAACTCGTACAAGACGGTGGGAGAGATGATTGAGGGTATCAAGGAGCCCGATGGTCTTGAGGGGACTTGCGATCAAATCGATGAGCATACCGCACTGCTTCAGGAAGAGGCCAGGCAGCGGCGTGAGGAGCAGGTCGGGGAGCTGCTGGGCACGACCAGGATGGACACTCAGGTCAACCGGGAGGTGCGCCAGAACATCAAATCTGGTGTCTGGGGCATCATGCACAACAGCACCATCAAACAACAGCTGCTGTCCCCGTGGTTCATTCTCATCATGCTATTTACTGGTAAGCTGTCTGACGGGTCGTGTCTGGTTTGTATCTGGGAAAAGTGGAAACTAATATCCAAGAAACTCTGCCCGCCTAGTCATACAAATGACGAGGATCAACTATTTCGTGGCCACCGTTCGGCCACAGTACGAGGCCCTCCTCGGGAGTCACGACCGCGCCGTCGAGGTTAACAATTTCTTCGACCTCGCCCTGCCCCTGGGTGGTATTGTTTCCATCCCATTTATCGGCATGATTCTCGACAACACCAGAACCGTCACGGTCCTCATCACGCTAGTCGCGGTAGCCACGGCGATTGGCGTTCTTGGAGTTATTCCCTATGCGTGGGCAGCATATAGCAACATCTGTCTCTTCGTCCTGTACCGCCCATTCTACTACACTGCTGTTTCCGACTTCAGTGCCAAGGTGTTTGGCTTTAGGACATTTGGGGTTGTTTACGGAACCATCATCTGTCTCAGCGGCCTCTTCAACCTCTCCCAGCCGGGCTTGGACTATCTCTTCCATAAGACATTCCAAGGAGACCCGGTCCCTGTGAATCTTATACTGGCGTCGGCCGGCCTAGCGGTGGGAATCTCTCTGGTTGTATATGTCGGCACCAAATCTCGGAGGATCAGCCGCAATCTTCTTGAGCAAGAGGCTGAGTCGGCCTTTGCGGACCGAGAGGCATGCTGATATTTCTTCAGGCCTGGAATCATAACGGCACAATAGCAGATCAAAGGGCATTGATCAGTCCATATGGCGGTTTTTGGAAAGCGGAAAAATCGAGGAAAACAATCGCAAACAAGCCAGGGTCGGCCTTAGCCCAAAGAGGGAATTTTGAGCAACGATATATCTAATTTTCAAAAGAGGCACGCTCATACCTACGGGAATAGGGGTTGCCGACTGGAATACACCGGAACTCCTCGCTGTTGCCTTATAACACAACCCACTTCTAAATACAGCATCTCCTTGCTCTTGGGACAGAATCTATTCATGTTTGGCGCGAAACCTCTCGGGTGGGTGATGTAACGCAGCACAGCCTTTCGCCCCTGGCGATCGCGAAGTCGCGAAAATTGCGGACGGGTTTTGGACCAAGTGGTGGGCGCTCTTCTGCCTCGCCATCCCGACCGCCACCAGCATCGCCCTCCTCGTCGCCGACGCGGAGACGCGAGTCTTCTCCAGCCCCGCGTCCGACTTTATACGAGAGAACCGCGCCTCCACGCAGCTGGTGGTGCAGGTGTTATCGACCCCCTGACTTTGCTGCAGAGTCTGGCCGCCTGCCACCTGATTAAGTACGGCGGGATCCTCCATTTCGCCGATGGGCCGCACATGACGACGAGGCAGCTCCGGGGGTGGAGGAGCATGACGACGGTCAAGATCGACACCAACGTCTCCCTCGCCCACATCGCCCCGGCCGCCGCCGCCGTCGCGTGCGTCCGCCTTGCCCTGTCGGCGGTCTGGACCGGAGCTTTCGCCCTCCCTGACTACTGAGATGAGCATGGCCGTCACGGCCTTTGGCAGCACCAGCCTGACACAGGAATACCCGTTCGAGGTGGATGCCACAGGGCCGTCGGTCCAGACGCGCCAGGGCACGCTCGGCTACTCGGCGGGCATCAAGAACATCGACGCGCTTATATCTTTGGCCGTCTCGGCCAACCCCGGCCGGCGGGTCCGTCCGCAAGCACGCCAAATTCGACAACACGCAGTTCATCTACGTCGGCCGCACCGTGAGCTACAGCTACAACGAGAAGGGCTACGAGGCCGTGGTGGGCTGCGCCCGCAGCGCCAGCACCGCCTTCACAATCTGGGGGCCAAATCCTCGGGCGCGTGTTCCCGGTCGTCGGCGGCCAGCAGGACGCATCGGGCGCTCAGCGCGACGCAATGCACCGTGGAATTTATGCCTGCGCGCTTCAGCTTTAACGTCAGCCTGGTCGACCGGAACATCTCAGTCGCCAAAATCGAGCGCGGCCTGGGACGCGCGGGCGCGGTCCCGGATGTGGACCTCGAGAGGAGCCTAACCACGGCCCTGATGCGGCAGTTCCAGATCATATCCAACCACCTCACTAACCTGTACGAGTTGGTGCTGGGCAACGCGCTGCTCGCCAGCGTTGCGGCGTGTAACAGTTCCAACAACGCCGCCGAGACGGTTTCCCAGGAGCGAGCCACGCTCGCGGGCGTGGAGAACGCCCCTGGTCGTTATAACGGACGACATGCTCGCCAGCTTCCGAGGCGGAGCCCTGGGCGCCGGCGGGGAGACGTCACCAATGTCGAACCGGCACTTCGGATCCAAGAGAGATCTAAGCTCACCGTTGTTGCACGAGCGGCGTGTCAAAACGGGCGCCTGGGAGATCGGCAACTCAGACGAGGACGTTACTGTAGAGCTGATACAACTTGATGAACAGGGCCAAGACATAGTATTGGTGATGAAAGGGGGGAATGCTTAGAGCCCAGGCCACCGCCAAAGATACATTGGGAAAGGGGTTAGGTGATTTTATCCAGGCCACAGCTGTATGCCGAATAAAAACTGCCTAAAAATGACAATGCCAAGTAGTATCATTTCTCATCTACCAAGCTCTCTACCTATCCAAAAGCCAACCTGAACCCAATCACACCAAGGCCAGCCGAAATAGAGAATATTGCACGTCAGTCCAGCAAGGGCCGCCGAAGAGAATGGATATATATATATATATATATATATAGGCACATATCAACCATTCTCCGCCTCAAAACTCCATCGCCACGCCGACGCCCTCCTCCTTCGCTTTCCTTCCGTTCTCGTCCTTCTCCTCCATTTCTTCCTTGATCTTCGCCTCTACTTCGTCCCTGATACCCTGCAGGTCCGGTGGGATGGTGGAGTACTGGACACTCGGAGCGCTGTTGACGAAGCGCATCTGTTCCGTCACGTGCTGCACAATCTCGGCCAGGCGCTTGTTGGGATTCCGGTTCTGGCGGGGCTCGCCAACGACCTGCTCGAGTGTGGGCAGCAGAGTATCCTGGCGGAAGTGGTCGCGCCAGGGCGTGTGAAGCGGGATGGTGGGGTCGATCTTGGTATGGCAGTCGATGGCGATGCTCGTTTCGTAGGCCCAGGCGCGGGCGACGTTGCGGGGCGTATAGCCGCCGCCGCCAAAGAGGATCATGGGGATCCCCAGCTTCTTGCAGAAGGCGACGCAAGAGCCGTGGCCCTGGACCTGAAGGTTGAAGCGACCAAGGCGATCGCCGGCGAGGGAGTCGGCACCACACTGAAGCGCGATGGCGCTCGGCCGAAACTTCTCGACGCACTGGCCGATAACGTCCTGGAACAGCCGCTCGTACTGCTCATCCGTGATGCCGTCGTTGAGCGGCACGTTGATGGCGTGGTGCGCACCCGGGTTGCGCTCGTTCTTGGGCCCGTTCTCGTCCAATGCTCCGGTGCCGGGGAAGAAGTTCTGGGGGTCGTATTTGTGAAACGACACGGTCATGACCCGGTCCGTTGAGAAGAAGGCCTCCTCGACACCGTCACCGTGGTGCACATCGATGTCGATGTACAGAACCCTGGGGTAGCACCGCAGCAGCTGCAGTATTGCAATAACGATGTCATTGATGTAGCAGAAGCCTGACGCCTCGGATCTCTTGGCGTGGTGCAGCCCGCCACCCCAGGCGATGGCGATGTCGGACTCCTTGTTGCAGATCTTACGGGCCGCATCCAACGATCCGCCCGCCGACATGGAACAGTAGTCGTAAAGGCCCTCGAACAGCGGGCAGTCAGAGCCGCCCAGGTTGAACTTGAGGTCCGGGTTCAGGTTGTCCACATCTCTTGGCACTGGTTCTGGGGCGACGGTGGCGAGGAACTCCAGGTAGTCGCTGGCGTGGAACATGTTCAGCTCCTCGTATGTGGCGGCACGTGAGATGTAGTTGTCCATGGCAAAGGACATGCCGTAGGACATGATCAGGCTTTTGGACAGGGTAAGACGCCACGGCTTCATGGGGTGTGTCTGGCCAAAGTGGTGCTTCTCCATCTCCGGGTTCGTGTGGAACGAAACATTGTAGCCTTTTGGCCGCGTGATGTTGAATTCCTGCGCAGTCCGCTTTACCTTGTTGTAGTAGGTGGCATTTTCCATATCGCTCGCATGGTCTAACGGCACAACATAATCCTCCACTACACGGTCGTCGGCGTCGACATTGTGTGGGAGATAATTTGGCCGCGGGACCCGGTATCTGTACGAGTCGATATCCATGGTGGAGATACGCTGTGTTTAGCCTCAGGATGACAGCACCTAAGATGGAACAGAAAACAAAGGCCCCTTGCAAGGCCGGGCAGACTGGCGCGCAAGTCCCAGACAGGCGGCAAGATGCCCGCTGAGTGTCGGTAGGTACCCAAGCACGACCTAGGGCAGGCCTCGGTTGTGTGGTAGTAGGCGAGGAAGGATGGATATCGCGGGCGTAAAGCACAAGAGGTGAGTCGCGAGGGAAAAAGTAAGATGATGCCGCGAATGTAACTCGAAGCTTTACTGTGACAAGAAGCCGTGACCCCTGCCTGCCCAGTGTCGCTGTCGTTTAGATGGTCGTATGGCTGTTCGGACTGCACTGTTATTCGATGTTTCCTTGGATGCCTGCCGCAAAAACGGATGATGAAAACGCGAATTCAGTTGAGCCTGGTGCAGTGCAAGTTTGTGACTTGTGACTTCCATGGCTTGCCTTGGAGCTCCACCTTCAAAGTGGCAGCATCGCGGGTGGGGCCGCTGGGGTACAGATGGGCCAGTGGCTGGAACCCACCCCTGTCAAAAACGCTAGTTCAGATTGAGTCAGTTCAGATAGAGGAGGCTGAAAGTTTTGTAGGGAGCCCAATTGGCTAGCCCCTTCCACGCCTTTAAGCGTTCATTTCTTTCCGCGATTACCCAGCACCGCAGCACGCATTTCACACCCCACTCCGCTCCTGCCCGTGTCGAAATCGATTCAGAGACATCGAGAAAAAGAAGCCCCGTGTCTTTTGCTGGTCTTAACCTTCTCTGGCCTTCGCTGCCCAGGCTGTCATCACTCGGCAGGCGCAAATCCCCTTCTCCCCACCTCAACAAACACTTCAAGTCGGGCGTTGGCTGTGCGGCGGCAAGGGTCTTGTCGGGTCTGGGGCCGTCACCAGCGAGGCAGACCCGGTTTCTGCGCTCCATTTCTCACTTGCCCTCTTCACGCCGGTCGAGGTGAGCCGCTCAATTTATACAACGTACCTGCTCCGCTCCGAGCCCCGTCGCGCCTCCCCAACCGCCACCATCCCTTGTCGCCTTGCTCGGCCCACGCTTCTCTACTTCTCTATTTTCCTTTTCTTTCCTTCCTCGACAATCTCCTTTCCTGCCTCGCACATTTTCGTGTCTCGGCGTGGCCTGCTCTGTGCTCTTTGGCGACAAGTCCCATGCATTCTCATCACCCTGTCGCGTCTGGCTAGACTAGGTTGCCTGCGCCCCCGCTGCCTCTTTGCATACCTGCCCGCCTCCGTTAGCTGCTCACACCACCCGCCTGGCCTTGTACTCCCACACTTGGGTGGTATTTGCCTAGTATTAGAGAGGCGGAGGCGCTGAGCAGGGCGGTATATATACACCATCCGTGTTACCACACTGGGTGTCTTGCCACTGCTTCGTCATCAAGCACCGCAGCCGACACCTCGACGTACTAGCGTCGTCACTACTTGACAAGATCAGAGGGGCTCCACATCAAGCCTGCCTATCTGCGTGTCTTTGCACTATCGCCGATAACGGCCCGTTACTTTTCTCTACTCCCGTTTCAGCGGCTGTTAACAACGATGCCTAGAGACGATCTCTCCATCGACTTCGTCAAGAAGATGCCTCAGGGCGAGGCCCTGGACCCGTCCATGATCTTGGATGACTGGACTCACCGCGTGCAAAACTTGCCCGAGGAGATCCGGTTCATCCAAGATGAGATCGCGGACAAGGATAGGCAGTACTACGACTGCATCAAGGCTATCGAGGAGCGGGATGCTCGCATCCAGAAGTTTATCAAAACCCATGGAAGCCATGAGAAGAATCCACGCGAGGAGAACCTCCGCAGCGTCATCCGGGAGAATTTCGCCAAAGCAGACGTCTTGTCGGCAGAAAAGCTCGCTTTAACCGAAAGGATGACGATGATCATGGACAAGCACCTGCGCCAGCTGGACATGCAGATTAAAATGCTCTACGACCGAAACGAGCCCGGATTCACTGACCCGGATGAGCTGCCGTCCCTCTTGCGCCCAACCGCGAGCCAGACGGCCCCTCCCTCGCGAATCACTCTGACTGTCAATACCAACATCGCGTTGGTATCGAACCAGGTGCACCCCTCCACAGCCGCTACCCCATGTACCGTCCGCGTCGCAAGCGGCTCGGCGCGGGGGGCACACGCAACATCGGCTTCAGCCCCAGCCACTCCCGCCGCCAGCATGATACTCGGTCGCCAGGCCCGTGAGATGTCTGCTGGACCCGGCAGCGGCGCCCCTAAGAGGGGGCCGCGGATCAATAGCGGACTTGGAAATGTGCCAGCAACATCGAGCAGCCTCGCAAGGCACTCTTCGCTGGGACCCGGGACGCCAAAGGGCCACCAGACCGCAACCGGTGCGCAGCGGGCAGGCAGTGCAGGCCCCAGGGCCTCCATCAAGGGCACGTCGTCTGGGGGAGCTGGCCGGAAGTCTGGAACGCCGTCTTCTTCGCATAGTCGGAAGAAAAGCACACCCGCAGCCACGGGCGCTGGTGTCAACAAGTCAGGACTCTCTCGGGTCAAGCGGGTATCGGCGAAAGCGTCGCCATCTTCAACAGTGGACTCGGACCTGTCCGATGCCGCGTCACACCAGAGCGGCGACGAGCGCAGCTCCCGCACAGGAACGCCGGGCGTTGCGCTCGGGTCTGCTCCTCAGCACAAAGGCACAACTGGCACGGCTGGCAGGCCGGGCTCGGGGGTGGCGCGCCTTAAGAAGGAGCACAGGGGCTCGGCAGACGAGGATGACGAAGACGAAGAGATGCTGGACATCGAGGACGACGAGGCCGGCGACGACCGCAAGTACTGCATCTGTCAGAACGTGAGCTTCGGCGACATGGTAGCTTGCGACAACGCCGAGTGCCCTACGGAGTGGTTCCACTGGTAAATCATATACCCTACCCTTTGTTCTGTCTTGGGAAACAGGGAGCCTTGCTTTAAGAGAGAGGTCGCTAACGTTTTGGAACACAGGGGCTGCGTTGGTCTCAAGGCAGAGCCTACGGGACTCTGGTATTGCCCGTAAGTCAACACGTCTTTCCCAACCCCATCGGCTATCTTTCATAGACCCCCTCGATCTACAGGCGCTAACTCTGAAGATAGAATTTGCGACGAAACGATGAAGAAGAACGGGAACAAGGGGAAATAGGAGCTCCCTGACCGCGAAATTCAGCGGGGCCAGCAGGGACGAACACCAGCGCAGCAGGAGCGCCGCCCCAAAGGCGGCGTCGAGGACTGTGTCGTGGTTCGCACCAGCCTCGATCCGCCGCCCGCCGCCGCCTCGGCGCAAAGTGAACCACTGCAGCACCTGGATGTCTCCGTTCCGACGCGCAGAGGCCCGGTCGTGCTTAGAGCGCTGCGCCACGGGTCACGCCTGCCACCCAGGCCTGCCAAACCTGTCGCGGCGGCGGGCACAAGATATGGCCCGGACGAGGGATCGGTCTCCCGTGACATGGAGGTCACTCGGGCTGCCCTCGGTTGCGGCAGCTAACGTGTAAAAGAAGGATCGTGGGCCTCGGTACATGTGTCGCCCACGCGTGTTGAGTGCGCACGTAAAGGCTACAAAATACAGCGCGACCCGACGAGTCGAGCTGCGAACTACATAATGAGGAAATCGAAATAGGTGGTGGTCATAATAAATGGATTTTGCTCTGCCTCTTATACAGTGTCTTGGGCCGAGAATAGATATCCACGATAGCAAGCAGATATACGAGATGACCAACAACAGATGTGCACTTATCATGCAGCTTGGGCTGGCCATCAACCAGGAAATCGGGCATGCCCAAGAACCCAAGAACCCAAGAACCAAAGTTTACGCCTTCTCACATACCTTCTTCAAAGAGGCCTCCTTTTATTATACGACATAGCTGTACTAATCCGGGGGTACTGCCGAGCGATTACCGTAGCGGCGACGCCTGGTCTTTTCTAGAACCGGCCAAGCCCGCCCGTGAAGATAAAAAAAAAAACAAATATGTACCCGCACACCAGGGACCCTGGCTGGGTCGACCTGCTTAGTGCTCCAGGAGCCTCAGACTCCCCTGCACCACGACGTTCTCCAGTATGGATCCAGGCGGAATGTCTATCGTCTGACCCTCGGTGGCTACGATGATGACGGTGCCCTTGAGGGTGACGCCGCGGCCCAGCGTGACACCGCCTGTGATGGTCAGGTGGTCCAGCTCGATGATCTTGGGGATCGAGGCGATGCGCTTCTGGAAGTCGGAGACCTTCTTAAAGTCGCTTCCAAGCTTAATGAGCGGGGCGTCGCCAAAGCGGCTCGAGCTCATCTGCAGTTGGCCATGCTTGACCGTGTACAGGTCCGACTTGACCAGCATGAGGTCAGAGCACGTCTTGACTGGCAGGAAGCGCCTGCGGGGGACGTTAACACCGTGGGCGTTCTTGAAGTGGCGGATGGCCGCGCCCACGGCCGTCTCCAGCTGGATGATGGAAATGTCCGACTCGCCCTTCTTGTCGCCGGGGATGGTCTTGCCGTTGGGGATGATCTCCATCTCGAGCTCGTCGTTCTCAACGACACGCTTGATGGCATTGACGTTCATCCAAATGTTGTTGGTGTTGAAGTACCGGAACTTCTTGATACTCTTGAACTCGTTGACGTGCTCTTTGGGAACCTGGGCGATTTCGAGTAGTCGGACAGAGCCCTCGTAGTCGATGATGGTACCACCCTTGACATCGGCCTTGGTCTTGTTGGTGAGCTCCATGACGTACTCGGCTTCCGACTCGACCATGTGCTGCAGGATGCGCAGGTCGACAACGGCACCCAGGTTGTCCACATTGGACAGGAAGATGATCTCGATGCCGCGCTCAATGAGCTTGTCAAGGATGCCCGAGTTGTAGAGCGACTCGAAGACGTCACCGTGGCCAGGGGGGTACCAGGCATCGATAGACGAGTCGAAATCCTTCGGGACGGGCAGGAGCGAGTCCTTGAAGATACGGGGGTACCTCGACTGGTTGAAGGTCAGGATGTCGACGTTGTGGCCCTCGTACTTCTTGATGATGGCCGCTGTGTCCTCGTCGGTGTTGAACGAGTTCATCAGGATGAAGGGCACGTTGGTGCCGTAGGTGCGGTTCAGATGCTCGACTTGCCGAACCGATAGGTCGAGGAAGGACATGCCGTCACGGACCTCGATGACTGACTTGGGACCGACACATCCCATCGAGGTACCGAGACCTCCATTCAGCTTGAGCACGGCGAGTTTCTTCAGGAAGCCGACGGACTCGGAGTTTGCGAGATCGTCATAGTCCACAACCTGGCCTTGGGCAGGCGGTGCAATACGGTCCCAGTCACTGTTTAGACACACAAAACACTATGTCAGTCGCGTTTACCTCACCAGGGTCATGTTACTCGGTTTCGTTGAATTGGTTGTTTGAGACATACACTGTGGTACCCTTGGCCTTGTCGTTCACGTATCGCCGGAAGAGGGCAAAGAAGTTGTCCATTTCCGTCTCGAAAAGCTACGAAAGACAAACTAGAGTCAGTCACATCGGCATTATATACGGAGGGACTCTGGGGAGAGTGGCGCCTTACCTTCTTCTGCTGGGGGTCCGTGACGGTCTCGCCCAGGCCGGTCAGGGCGTTCCGCATCTGCGCTGCCGCAATGTTGGTCGACGTGTTTTCGAACGCCTACATTACCATCTCGTTAGCGTTTGAGCACCCCGTAGACTATGCGAAACGGGTTGTGCATATAGGTGCATGATGGGCATCTCCAGTGGTATTCCTGACAGACACCGGCGCCCTCCGGAGCTCCAGACTATAGTTCCGTCTTCCTGGACTGGCAGCGCGTCCTCTAGCGGCGCCTCAGGTCTGACTTTGGGCGGGGGATGTGTGCCTCAGAGCGAGGGGAAAGGGAAGGAATGCGTAGCAGTCGATGTCGGCCGAGCCGATATGCGGGGCTAGTCTACTCACCATGTGGGAGCGAGTCTTGCCGTGGTGGCGTTGGGTGAACTCGGCGTCGCCATCCTGTCCATCGTTGGGCTTCAGATGGGAGGGCACCGCGCTCCTGACGGCGTTCTTCAGGGAAGCCATCTCGTCGTTCGTTACTGCGGAGGACGCAGGCTGTTTGGTTCAGAATGGACTTGATATATTATGAGGTAGGTGGGCGGCGGGCTCTCGTCCGGTGGTGAGCTAGGTGGTGATGGAAGAGGCAACGAGGAGTGGCGGGGCAAGGCAGGACTAGAAAAAGAACTCGAGTTGGGCTGAAATCACTGTTAGCAGGCCATCTACAGTGAGGGAGCCGGTTCCCGGCGGACGGGCGGAGGCGCGTTTCTATCCATGCTGGGCAGGCGATTGACGTAATGCATGCTGGGCTGCGGCTGGTGAATCAACTGCGGGCAGTGGGAGGGGGAGCTCTTTTGGAGGGGTACACACCCACTCCCACTCGAGCGACGCAACGTTGAACCAAGCTAAGACGAAGGGTAGGATGCGACGTACCGCGAGACCAAAACTGTCAGTCTGATGTTGGGGTTGACCACAGCAGCGCAGCTGGACGAAGCGATAGCTAGGAGAACAGAAGACCCGTCGGCGGCGAGGCAGGACTGAACCTATGTATTAATTACGCTTTCCCAGGGAGCTCCCTCCTGAGTGTCCGTCTACCCACCACAAAGGTCCAGTTCACGAGTCTTTCTCCCCGCAAACAAGCGGGCTTGGTTCCACACAGTATCCAGAAACGCCAGCCTCTCCAGAGGACCAGGAGGCCTAAGAAGACCTGCGGTAAGGCCCCTGGAGCGCCTTAGTGCGAAGCATCCACGCCTATCTATCGCCTCGTCAACGTGATGGGCCAAGAAAGCAGCTGAAGACCGGAAAAGGCCCAAGCGTCGGGTGTGCATCCGCCAAATCCCAGAAATAGGAAATGTGGCGCTCGGGATATGCAAGGGTTTTCGACGGGCTAACCTGCCTGGGTGCCAGCTATCGAAAGCCCCTGTGCTTTTCTAACGTGACAGACGATATCGCACGAATACCTTCATCTATGCTGCCTATATTCTTCTAATCCCGTCCAAGCTGAATGCTACCCGGTCTTTCGTCGTTGTTGGTCTTTTTTTCGTTTCCTTCGTTTTCGCTATCACCGCACGGAGTAACTACTAGTACCTACCAGGTCGTCGTCATCCACAGCCCACCTAGCGTTTTGGCTGGTTGGGCTTTGCACGCAAACGGGCTACGAAATGGTTCCAGCCCGTCTTGGCAGATGTAGGTACCCAAAAAGTACGAATAGCTTACCGTGCAGCATTGGGATTTCCGTGAAAGAAGTCATGGTTGGGTGCGGCTTTTTTCTTCTATTTTTCCCAGTGACATCTTTCTAGACCTTAATGGGGTAGCGGCCCTTGCCTCCATGACTTTGCCACAAACGATGGCTTGTTTGCGACATCAATGGAAAACGGACCGAGCTTCCATTCCGACGATAACTTTACGGGTTGGCAATATTGCCTCCTTTCATTCCCATAATCCCTCAGCTTCTCCAGCTGCCTCATGCCCAATGATATTGAGCAAGCACATCCGTGCCTGATAGATAAACCCAAACCCAAGAACGGCATATGTCCCTAGCTAGCCTGCCCAAGCAAGCCGGCGACCACCGGGCAGCTGTCATCACAATAGCCGGTGCCAGATGCACACCACCCTGGTCCGCGTTGGGCCGGCCGCATCCATCTGTGCCTGGTTTTACAGCCCAGCAAATCTTTGGCAGTGGAGGGGACGGGCTGCCATCAGTGCCCCAGGCCCGCTCAAATTCGCAGGTGCATTCCGTTGCGGTTCCATTTCTGCCAAATCAAACCCTGCATGCCAGGAACGTGTTTCTTTGATATCGGATCCTCTCAACCACTGCGGTTTCTTCTTTTTTCGTCTTCTCTTTTCGCCCCAACCGGTTCAACCCGATCATCTCAATCTCGTTCCAGAATGATGTGGCAAGGACAGGCCGGAGCCTGGTCCGGCATTGGGTTCGGAGCATTCTCCATCCATCACTTTTCCAGGCGGTCAACGCGGACAAGGGTGCGGACGTCGGCGGTATACCGCGCTAGGCCCGAGCATTCGCGGTCTGGTCAGCTAGCGAACCATTGGGAGACCCCAACTCTGTCCAATGGGTTGAGTGGATTGCCCCTGAATGCGCCAGAGGGGCGGCGTCCACACAGTACAACCCCCTGGTGCTTGTGTCCAGCGCCTCCATGGAGTGGCCCCAGCTTGCACATGGAGCCAAAGTCTCCCGTAGCGTCGGTGCGGCCAGCTGGTAAATAGGAAGCGAAAACGGAACATACGAATACCCATGTCTGCCGAGACAGGCGGCAGCGCAGTGGCAGTCCTATTCCCACACCACATAGCACTAAATACACTGACCCCGACTCGGAGTGCGTGGACGGACTCCCGGCATGGATTTTCGGGAACCAACGGCGGCTGATAAGCGCATCTGTCCCAACGCAAATCCATCTTCAGCCGCCGCTCTTTGCCCATCCCTCTAGAAGTCGAATCACTATTGATATCTCCCACACTTCCCAATGAGAAGCATCAATCATGAGCCTCCGCCATATTGGCAAGTCAACGTCCCCGAGGAGCTTCGGTTGCGCGAGTGTCCCGAGTTCTTGCTCTCGCTATCCGACAAGGACCGTGGAATCATCAGTACGCCAGACTCAGACTTCACCCCCGATACCTGGCAGGATGTAAGAAGGAGTATCGAGCTCAACAGGCTTGACCTTTTTCAGAGGAAGCCCTCGGACCTGCGGCGCTATCTGGAGTACAATTGGGGGCTGAAACGAGACTACGGAAGCGTCATGGATTTCATCCTCGCAGAGAGGTTGGCCTGGGAGTCACCCATTGTCCCCTTGGGTAGTGTCCCCTTCGAACACCCAGACGATGTCAAGATACTTCACAATGACTGGCCTTATGGTATCGATGACCGGATTGTCCACCTAGTCGTTTGGACTCGCTTCGAGCTCGAAGATGATCCGATCACAGACGACCTTACAGACAAGGCGCGGGCAGAAATTGACGCCTTTGTCGACAGGACCTTTTCTCCATCTGTGTCTCGAGACCATGTAAGAGACTTCAACCCCAGCCATGGTGATAGCGAAGGGGGGTGTTCCATGTTGCTGACGCCTGCTGGCAACTACCTAGTACATCTGGTTCAAGAACCGGAAGTCCCTCAAATCAGTTCATGCTGTCGAGCATTTCCATGTGATGCTGTTCAACCCAGACCCTCTGTTTATCAGCCAACTCACCAAAGGCGACGTCCCTCTCAGCAAGAGAGTTTAGGAAGAAGATATTATGACTTGCGGCTCAGCGGGTTTGATTCAGGACCCCTGGAATATCATGCGGGCCTGCGGCACCAGCCCGGATCTCGACGGACGGCGCGTCCGCGAAGGGAACTGCGGTGGGCTTCTCCATGGATATCTTGACCTGCCAGCCGAGAGGGCCTGAGTATGTCTGAGTCGCAAGTGGTCTGAAGTCTGCCATGATCGCGCGTGCGAGGTGTGACCCAAGAGCCTCGAGAGTCTCGAATGCCGACTCTCCGATTATCTGTAGTTGAGAGGTTAGAATATCGTGTCCGAGACGAGCGAGATGACAGAAGCAAAAAGCTGTGTCAGCCCCCCAGACCGTGCCGCCCAGCAGGATTGAATACATTGACAGCAAGCGCCTCAAGCGCGGTGTACGCATCCGGTGCGTAGTCGAACTTGTCCACCTCGATGTCCGTGACTACGAACTGCTTGGCGAGCCTCTCATTCGGGTTCACGCCAATCAGCGTCGGCACGCGCAGGCCGTGGAGGCGCAGGCACGTGCCGAACACGTCCACCCTCTGCAGCGAGCCATCCTGCTCAAACACGCTGGTCGCAGTCAGGCTCACGCCATCGCCCAGCAGCGACGCCTTGGGCAGCGTGACCGTGACGGACATGAACCGCACCCTCGACGCGTCCAGGAACGGCGCCCCATCCCCGGCGCGGCGCGACGGTGAGCGCGCGCCATCGATGGTGAGCCCCGTCAGGCCCGACCATATCGTATCCAGCACGTCCCTCAGGCTCCTGCCGTTACCGTCGTCGGCGTCGTCCTGGCCGGGCGGCGGCTGCCGGTAGCGCTCCAGGCTCGCCAGTATGACCTTGCTCAGGGTCCCGTAGTGCACCGTGTCGGCGGCGACCGCGTCGGCCGCCGAGGAGCCCTCGAAGGTGTCGCGCATCGAGACCTCGGCCGAGACGAGGAGGGGCTGCGCCTTGGAGGCCCGGCCCCATGCGTCCTGCGCGGCGTGCACTGTCGCCTGCAGGTTGCGGACGCGCACCACGGCGTAGGGCTCGCCGGCTGCGGCGCGCACTTGCCAGGAGCTGCGGATGCGGAGGTCCAGGGGTTGACGCTCCATGACAGTTCTTATCTGAGGGTCTCTCGCAGGGTCTGATTTCTTCTTTGGTTTCTTCTCCGTCTTTTTTTCCAAGTATGTGGGGTGGTGTGAGAGCTGCGGTGGGAGAGCCGAAAAGATTGAACAGCGTCGGAACAGCAAAGGTTTCACCCAACTGGCTACCTTGAAAGTACTTATCCTGCAGGCGACGGCCGCTGTTCATGGTGATAACCATATCATTCGGTCATTACAAGCACGTAACTAGTCAAACTAGTATTGAGATGTTTGAACGCTGTAAGTTCGCAATCGCAAACCACGGATATTTTGTTCCCCGTGGTTAAGTACTGAACCATAATGCCCATAGGTCCCCAAGTAGTAGCTGTCTTGCCGGCAGTGGGCAAACAAATCTGCAGCGCGGCCGTGATGGCATTATGTTTCTTTGGTTCATTTTTAATATATTGTCAATCGAAAATCCGAAAATCGATCGATCTCTGACAAGTCCATGGGCCTCATAGAGGAAGAGCAGCATTTATATCACCCAGTGCCATACTTCCCGCATCATCAATCACAATCAGCCAGGTGCCTAGATACCACGAAGCCGTCTTAGGTACTGTGGATATAGCATTACAGTCATGGGACAAACGGTTGGACTAACTGACACGGCGATTTCCATGTTGATGCGCTCACACACATTTCGAACACATAAAGGAAAAAAAATGACAAACGCGAGACGATGGAATAGCACACTGGAAGATGCTGGTGGCAGTTCTGATTGGTTTCGAGTCAGGGCTCCCTGCACACCCAAGTACCGATATGGTGCAAGCGAGGGATGAGGATTGCGAACAGGCGGGGAGAGGTGACCAAGCCCAGCATAATCGCACGGGTTCCTCCTTTTAGCGTTGGTGCATCCGGGTTGGGTGTGATATGTTTCTGTGACTGCGCGGCACGTGGATGTAACTGCTGTCAGTCTTCTCCAGAACCCATCGCGGGCAGGGCCGATTGGGGGGTAGTTTGGCATAGTTCAATGTTGAAGGGTCATGATATGATTGGTAGGCAGAGTTTGGGTCGTCTCTGGCTTTGGCATATGGGTGGATTCGCCCAACTTGAGACATGCAGGATACATTGAAAGCTTGACCGCGGAGATAGGGCCGCAATATGAGTCAACATCAGGAAGCAATAAACGACATTGTTGATAAGGCTTGGTGGCCTGTGGTGTGTTGTTGTGTTCCGTGATCGCCACACATTGTGCGGGTGGTCAGCCCAGCTCTGAGTCGTGCAGGCAGACCTGGCGTCTCGGATTGATAGACGGGGGATGCATGTTTCCAGCCCAGTCGTTGGCAGAGCGACGATCGATCCGCGAGATATTGAGGTCTGGGCATTTGGCCGCACAATTGTAGGCAGGCCGTCTGCCTTCGGGAGGGAAGGGATCCCTTGACGACACACCAGGTACAAGTACATGTACATGGCTCTGGATGACGAGTGTTTCCCGCCATGGAAGCGAGCTCTCTTGGCGATTCGCAACGCAGCCGTCGAACCGTGATCTGGCTGGAGTAGGACTTGCTATTACATGCATCGCCCTCGGAGCAGGCCGTGCAGAGAGGGGCAGAGACACTAGGACAGGGTCTCGGGGCGATCGGACATGGCGGCCTTCTGTTTGGCCAGCGTGGGACACATCTGTCAGGTTGCGGCTGCCTATCAGCAGATACCCGCCGGCAGCTTATCCAGCACAGGCTCACAGGATCGATCTCTGCCCGGCAGGTGGAGGAAACAATTCGCAGCGGGCAATTGAGAGGCAACACGTGGTGAGCGCCCACTCACCCACTCTGCTTGCCGCGGCCTGAGCGGTTGCGTGCAGCGCTGGCTGATTTGGCTGCCCGTATGTGTGCGCGTGGGTGCGTCGCCCAGAGATGAGAGGGGGCCATGAGAGCTGAAAATTGGTTCGCCGACGGCCGCTGATTGGCTGCGTGGTGGTAGCGCGCTGCATGCTGCCTGCGCTAGCCCGGCCGGACATTGAGCGCTGGTGGGCAGCCGCGGCATCCCAGTCACCCGTGCGCTCTGTCCTCTGAGTGCTCCGCTGGTGCCTCCATCGAATCTGACTGTCCTTGGTCCTTGTTGACCCTGGTTGGCCCAGATCCTGGTTGGTCCAGCCCCCTCTCTACCGGCTGGGTGGCAACCCTGTCGAAGCTCCAGACCGCTTGCTCTTTGCGAACCTGCTAATTGGAGCTGCCATTGAGGCTGACATGGAGCCCGTCGCGCAACCCTTTCCGCTCGTAAACATACCTACAGAACAATAACACTGTTCTGCTATGCTGGGAGCGCGGTTGATGGTGACGTTCACACTCCAGACCGCGCCTCCCGCTAGTCCCTGAAAACCAAAGAAAAAAGGCAAGCTATTGACCATCCCGGCACGGTCTCCAGCTTTGATTCCCGCCGCAAATGGTGCGCGCGACGGAACACTCCGAGCCCCGTTTTGCCACCTGACCGCAAAACAAACCAAATCGAGCGCCAGCCGACGCGATGGGGGACCGCCACCGGCGCCGGAGTCCCGAGAGCTCCCGGCGCAGACGGCGTGCGAGACAGCATTCCTACGAGACGGCTTCGGCCGCCCCCGCCGCCGACAACATGGCGCCGCCGACCGTGGCATCCCCTAGCCAGGCGGCATACCAGCAGCAGCCACCACCACCACAGCAGCAGCAATACCAGCAGTACCAGCCACAACCCCAGTATCAGCAGTATCCTCCCCAGCAATATCCTCCTGCGCAGCAATACCCTCCACACCAATATCCCCCTCCGCAGCAGTACTCATCTCCCCAGCACAATTATCTCGCCCAGCCATACGCTCCTCCCCAACATCACACTCCCCAGCCGTACTCGCCGCATCAGCAGGTTTCCCCGCAGCAAGCCGTCTCTCAGCCCATCCCGGTGCGCCAACGCGCCCGCGACTCGAGCTCTGACCTGTCCGAGTCATCCTCCACCTCCGAGTCGCTTCTGAACATATCTGCCCGCCGGCCGCGAGCTGTTGGCTTCTTTTCCTTCTTTAGCGGCCCTTCGCCCGAGTCTCAGCGCCGGAAAGCGGAAAAGAAAAAGAAAAAGAAAAAGAAGGGGCTTCTTCAGTTTGGCAACTCGAGCTCCTCCTCCTTTGAGGAATCGCTTGCATATGGACGTGGCTACGTCTCGAGGGATCCGTCCTTCGAGCAGGTGTATAAGCAACAAGAGCAGCAGCAGCTGCCACCGCCACCACAGCAACAGCACTATGGAGCGCCCCACGTCGACCATACGAGGCCCTCGCCGCCGCATCGGAACAAGACGGACGAGGAGATCTTGGAGATCGGACGGAAGCTGGCCAAGATGGCGAGGGAGGAGAATAAGGAGGATCTCGCCCGCGCTGGTCGCCGACCTACGTCGCAGCTTGTCGCCGCCGCCACCGCCATAAGTAACTTCCGGCGTAAAAACACGGCAGACCGGGCTGACAAGGATAAGGGTATCGGCTCGTCTAAGCCGCAGCATGACGACGACGAGTCCGACTGGGAGACATCGTCCGAGGACGAATTCTCAAGCGAGGATGTCGACATGGGCCTGGCCTACGGCTCCTCTCCCGCCCTGGCCTATGGCTTCTCTCCCGCCCTGCCCGCATCGAACTTTAGCCAGCCCGCGCCCCGACCAGCAGAGACCAAGCCTATGCATCTGGACTCCCACAAGAGCAACGTCGTTGACCCCAGAAAGTTTGGGCCCCATAACTCTCTGCGGGGGCTTATCACTAGCCCTTGCGGGTTTGATGATTCCGCTAAGAGGCCAGCAGGGGTCGCCTCTCCTCGCCAGGAGCGTCCTTCGCCGCGACACCATCGGGCAACAGCTTCAGTGGAAAGTGCCTCTTTGGAGGGACGTCCCATGCAGCACGTCTATCCTGCCCCCACGTCCGATCCAGACAACTTCGATGTTGGTCGGCCTCCCCAGCAAAGCTCAGGTTCCCGGCCCGATCCAGTTCCGATCCAGGCGCCCAAGCCCATCACACCCATCTCCGCCCGAGTCTATGAAGCAGACAGGTATAGGGCACCTGAGTCTCGCCGAAGCGATGATCACAAACGGCAGTCTGGCGGCTCCTCCCTCGTCGGCGCAGCTCTCGGGGGGCTAGTGGGCGCAGCTGGGCTGGCGGCGGTGGCGAAAATGGCTTCTGACGATAAGAATGTGCGCGACCGGAGAAGAGAGGACGGTGCCTTGGAAGAGAAGAGTGGCCGGGGAGAGGATTCTCGACGCCGCAGTGATGCTCCTGTTGAAGTGGGGGAGTCACGGCAAGCATTGGATCGCCGTGAAGAGGATCCTCGACGCCGCAGCGATGCTCCCGTCAAGGTGGAGGAGCGGCACAAAGCACTGGTTAATAGTGGGGAGGATCTCCGCCACCGCAGCGATGTTCCCACCAAAGTGGAGGAGCGACACCAAGTATCGTTCGATCGTGGAGAGGATCTTCGACACCGTGGTGATGCTCCCGCCAAACGGGAGGAGCATCATCAGACACAGGACGACCGTGCAAAGGAGCCTCGGCAGCGCAGCGATGCTCCCGCCAAGGACGAGGTGCGCCGTCAAACACAGGACGATCGCGGAAAGGATCTTCGGCACCGGAACGATGCTCCCGCCAAGCTGGAGAAGCGACATGAAGCATTGGACAACGATGAGCATGTTGGTGATCGTGACCGCAACAGCCAAGAGGTTCTCAAATCACTCGACGACAACGCAAAACGCCGTGCCGAGCTGGAGGAGAAGATCCGCATGCTCGAGGCTCGAGTACGTGCGAATGCACACGACAAGCCGCAAACCCAGGGCACCCAGTCAGAGTTGGACCGCGAACGTGATGGCGAACGTGAGCGGCACCCAAAGGACAAGAAGCGGAAGGATACTGTGACTGAGCAGCCCGAGGTAGCTCCCGCTCCTGTGGTCGCCGAAGAAAGGGAGCGACGCCGTGGAGGAGAATCTAGGGATGTCCAACCTCGAGCGGAGAATTCGGCCCCATCGAGCGGCTCACACCCAGCGGAGCGCCGTGCCAGGGATGTGGCGGGCCAGGGGTCTTCAGTACCCCCTTCAGATGGTGCATCGGTTGACCCTGTTAAGGCCCAGGTTACGGATGATGTCTTCCCAACATCGCTTGGTTCGGCGACACCCGTTCGCCCTCTGACGCCAATGGTCACAACGGTTGAGCGCGAGCCTGACTTCGCCAACTTCGACACGTCCAAATTCATTCTGCCCCGTGATCCCCCACAGCAACCATCTGGTGGTCGTCTGAGTCGCCTCGACTCTTTCGAGAAGTCTGAGCGAGATGCGGAGAGGCGAGAATCGGATCGTGCTCGCGAAATTTCAGAGAGCTCAACTGCCCCGATTCCTGAAGCAGCAATGGCGGCAGCCGCCGCTGTGCTCGAACGTCACAACCACCGAGGCCGCGCGGGAACAAGGGCCGCCGAGCCGCAGCCGAGCCGCTCTCGCTCGCAGGATGGAGAAGATGCCGAGGATACGGACGTGGTGCAGGAGGAGGCCAATAAGTATTATCGACAGACCGTTGCGGCTCGGAAGATAGAGGAGGAGACGATCCGCTCCCGCAGCGCCTCTCCAGACTCCTCCGTGATGGACAAGTACGACCAGGGCGAGGATCCCATCATTCGCATCGTCACGCCGCCGCACATGCACCGCAAGGAGAAGAGCATCTGGGAGGGCCCCAACGCCGATGTCAAGGTCGACAATTTCATCAAGCCCCAGGATCTTGCAACGTACCGCCTGCCTCGGGAAGAGCGTCTCTCCACCTCAACTGCGAGGCCCATTTTCTGGTCCAGAGACCCCTCTTGTGAACGCCCGCGACCCATGCTCAACATCGTCTGTCCAACCCCTATCCCGACGCCGTCTCCCGAGAAGCAACAGTCGCGATCGGAACCGAAGGAGCCAGAGCCTGAAGACGGGAGCGACGATAAGCCGCGGTCTACACCCACCGCAGTGCTCAATCAGAGGGGCCAGGTGGTCGAGGCTCCCAGTGCGCCCACGACCGAGTCCTCGGGCCAGAAGCAGACGAGGCATAGTGAGTCTGACATGACCTACCAGTCCCCCAGGCATGTTCAAGACGAACCCGGGTCAGATTCGGCGTGGGAAGACAAATCCGAGCCGACACAGGACCGGGCGCCCGAGAAGAAAAGGAAGGGTGGCTGGGGAGCTGTCCTCGCTGCTATAACAGGGGTTGGTGTTGCTTCCGGTGCGGCTGCTGCAGCCAAAGCCGTGTCCGACAACGAAAAGGAGAAGCAGGCCGAAGGCGCCAGGGAACTGCCCGAGCAGGACGCCGGGGAACTGCCGAGGGTGCGCGCCAAGGAACTGCCCGAGCATGATGCCATTGAGCGTAGCATAAGCCCATTTGATCCTGAAATCGCGGCCGCCGTCGACGATGACCAGCCCGATGCTCCCAACTCAACCTCCACGAGGGCCCTCGCTGCTCAGCCTGTAGATGCCTACGACGGCGACCTGGGGTTCGCAGCCACTCTTGCGGCCGGTCTGGAGGACAGCGGATTCGATCCCAATATCGTCATCGATGACCCACAGTACCGAATGCGAGAGTCGCCTTCTGGCTCAAGGGAGCCTCTGAGCGACTCCTACCGTGATCCGCGTTTTGAGGTGGCCAATGATCTTGATTCATCTCGTGAACAAGGCCCATCTCCACCCTCATCAACATTTGACTCCGTGAGCGACTTTTCACCTTCCGAGACGGGTTCATTGGTTGATGACCCTGGTACCCGTCGCCGGTCGGCTAGGAATGAGCGGCGGAGACGAGAGAGGCAGCGGGCAGCACAGCAACAAGAAACCTCTAGACTTGTGGACCAAGGCCCCCCCGACATCTCTGCCAGAGAGATTGGAGGCGGTTCCGCCCCGTTTCTGGTAGAGGGCGAGTCCACGTTGGTTGACAAGATCGAAAAGTCCGAACCGGCCGATGTCCATCCGGCGGATGAATGGCATGCAGCAACTGATACGATCCACAAGCTGGGCGAGATCGAACCCATGGATTTTTCTCGCGAGGTCGCTGCTTCCACTCAAGATCCAACCTCACAGCCATCTGCGCAAGAGAGAAAGGAAATGGCCGATGATGACTTCGGAGCTCTCACCCCTTTACTGGAGTGCAAGAAGAGCAGCGGCGCAGCGGTACGGACGAACATGGAACCAACCCCAGAGGTGATTGCAGCATGGACTGCGGTGGTGCATGATGTCCCAACCGCATTCCACAAAGAAACCCTGCCTGCCTTCGAGCTCGAGTCGCAGGCGGAGTTGACAAAGGGGCTCCCCGCGGAAGAAATCGGCTATTCGACATGGGGTGACGACCAGTTGGGTCCTGATCCCAGAGTCTTGTTACCAACAATTGCAGAGGAGACTGCATCAGAAACCGAGAGCGCAGCTGGGCCTAAAGCTGAACCTGAGCTCTCAGCTCCTGTTGAATCTGAGCCTGAGCATCAGTCAAGTCCCAAGACCTCGGAAACGGGGCTGGAGAAAGTAACACGGTCCCTCGATTCCGATCCCGTTTTCCAGAGCGGGGCCGTCCACCCCGAGGTTGCGACGGAGCGTTCATCCGCAGTGTCTGAGGCGGCGCCTGTCGAGGTCGTTGCCGTGCCTCATGCACAGCCATTAGCGACTGGGGATTTTACTGACCCATCTGTTTCTTTCTCTGCTGACTCTCAGCGCGAGCTGGAGCCGCCGGCGTCCCCACGGACATCCAAGAAGAAGAGGAGCAAAAAGTCGAAGAAGGCTGCTACTGAGCAGTCGGGCCCAGAGATCCCTGTCGAACGCGAGTTTGATTATCCAGAGGTCGAACAAGCCGTGGCTGCAGAGCTTATCGAAAATGCCTCCCCGGAGCTCCCTGGAACTGCTTCGGAGCCCATTGTCGCCACGGTTGTGGAGTCCACTGGGGCTACGCCGTCGGAACATCTGCCATATATGACGACATTTGTTGATGAGCCAGTCGAGCCGACAAGTTTGCCCACGGAGGCTCCGGAGGAATTCCAAGCTGCCGAGATCATGGAACCGGCGCAGCCCTCGCAGGCTGTTGAGGCTGTCGAGGCTGCCGCGATCATCGAACCCGCGCAACCCTCACAGGTTGATGAGCCTGTCGAGGCTGTCGAGGCTGCCGACCCTGTTGCGCCTGCCGAGGCTGTCGAGGCTGACGACTCTTTCGAGGCTGTCGCGCTTGCCGGGTTTGCCCAGGCTGTCCAGGCTGCTGAGTCTGCAAAGCCCCCCGAGGACCCTGTGAGACATGAGACTACCGAAACTCCTAACGTTCCCGACCTTACGCTTGCTCCTGACGCTGTCGCAGCGGAAACTGAAGTTGCGGACGATCAGTCTTCGGAATGCCAACCAGCGACGCCGACAGGGGAGAAGGGAGATAACGCAGAGCCATCTCCCTCGAGACTAGACGATGTGGAGTCCATTGCTCTATCACCCCAGCTAGGTGATAAAGGTGCCCGTGTGGCCGATTCTAGCTTTGAGTCTCCACCCACTACCCCCACTAAAAGGAAGGATGAGAAGACTCCCTCGAAATTAGAAGAGGTCGAGACCGTTGTTGGATCACCTCGACTAGGCGGTCTTGACAATCAAGATATCTCGTCGTCGCGAGAGCCGGCCGAGGCAGCGACCAGTGCCGAAGCCGACATTCGGACTGAAGCCACCACCCCCGCAAGCGAGCCTTCGGTCGATGCAGAAAAGCCGCAAACCGAGGCCGTGGACCTACCAGCATCCCCCCTCTCCAAGGAGAAGGCGAAAAAGGCCAGAAAGGCGGCTCTTGCTGCATTAAAGGAAGATGAGCCCGCCGTGGTGGCGTCCGCTGTCGGGCAGGTAGACTCGGGAATGGGGGGCGACAAGGACAACCCGGAGCCCGAGGCCAACAATGACAAGCTCCAGACCGAGATCGACAGTGACAAGCTTCCGACTGAGACCGACATTGACGAGCTTCAGACTGAGACTGGCAGTAGGGAGCTTCAGATCGAGGACAGCAACGATAGGCTCCATATCGAGACCGGCAGTGACCAGCCTCAGACCGAGGCCGACAGGGAGCTGCCTCAGATTGAGGCCGCCGGTGACGGGCAGAATTGTGCCCCCGATGAGAAGCCGCAGATCGAGGCGGGCAATGACAGGCTTCACACGCTTCCGACCGAGGTCGACAATGACAACCTGCAGGCCTACAACGATAAGCTGCAGACCGAGACCGATAGTGACAAGCCGCAGACGCAATTAGAGGCGGATTTGTCACAGACCGTGGTCGAAGAGGATAAGCCTGTGGCTATAGGCGTCGAAACCATCGACGCTATTGAGACTGAGCCGCCTACTGCCCCGACGACTCCGTCCAAGAAGAAGTCGAAGAAGTCGAAGAAGAGCAAGAAGGCAGCCTCGTGGGTTGAGACTCGTGAACACTCGCCCTTGGGTGAGAGGAGGCCCACCGACTTGGACGGCTCTTCCGAGGCACTTATGGCGTCTCAGGCTGTGGAGATGGACACTTCTGATGCTGCCTCGGCTGCTCCCGATGCCTCGATGGCTGCTTCTGAGGGTGTAGTGATTTCTTCTGAGGATGTAGCGTCTGCCCCTGAGGCTGCCCTGGCCACTCCTGCGACATTAGCAGCTGTTACAGAGGTCTTCGCGGCTGCTCCCGACACCTCGATGGATATCCATGACGCCTCAACAGCTGGTTTTGAGGCTGCTCCAGCCGCTCCTGAGGCTGCAGTGCCTACTTCTGATGCCTCGGCCGCTGCCTCTGGGACCGCAACGCTTGCCCCGGATGCGAACGCGGCTGTCCCCGCTGCCCCGGCGACGGTGACCGAGCTTACCACGTCTGCCCCTGACAACGCACTAGACCCGGGCACGACTGACCGATCAGAGATTCTCGATGAAGTAGAAAAGGCTGAGAAGGGACGACCTGAAGAGGATCTGACCGTGGCTTTCGATACTCCTGGAGACAAAGAGGGACATCCAGACGGGGAGCCTCCCGATAAAGACTATCCGCTGGATGAAGCTGCGCAGCGCGACATGGCTTCAGCTGAATCGGGCCGCACACCCGTTGAAGACGCTTCAGAGCACCCTTCCAACAACGTCGGCGGCAAACAGGCGTTCGAGACGAAGCTGAACGAGCCATCGCCAGGCGGACCAAGCAGCAAGGCGAGACAGATGGGAGGAGGGGGTTTCTTCAGCTTCTTCAAAGGTTTCACAGAGGACCCTGTGAAAACAGTACCGGGCGGCGACAAGAAGCCTTCTTTTTTAGCTAAAGCCGGCACCATTGGCGCTGGTGCCGGCTTGGCGGGTGTGGCTGCGATTTTCAGCTCCGCGTCGCGCGTGAATGCCACCCCCTCTAATGCCACCTCCCCCACTACTCCCCCATCGGCGGAAGCCCCGGCGGACGACCAGGCAGTGAGCCAGGCGCCGGCCGAGGGCCCAGTCGAGCACACTGTTGATGAGGCAGTCCAGGACATTGTCGAGCCCGACGGTTCTCTCGAGGATCCTTCCGCAGAGGCAGGCCAGCTCGACCCAGAGATCGTTGCACGGGCAATAAAGCCTGCCATCGACCCTCAATTCGGCGATCTGCTGCCATTGCCTCCTAGTCGGCCTGCCTCGCCAGTCGAGCCCGATCTCAACGATGAGTTGCCTCCTCTGCCAGAAAGCCGCCCTCAGACGCCTCCGCAGCAAGAGCGGGATATGATGAAACAGAAATTGGCTTCGCGCCGTCGGAGTGTTCTTGAAATCTCCCATACTAGGTCGCCTAGCAACACTGCGATTCCTCTTCAGTTCCGCCTCCGGTCGGCGCCGTCATCTCCCAACATCAAGACGTCCCCCATACAGCCGCCGTTGGCCGCGCCATCCCCAGAGCCTGGGAGTGCGACGAAGAGGTTCACACGGCCAATGTCGTGGGGCATGAGCCGCGAAATCAAGCCCCTCTATCTCCCAGAGCATGTGAGGTCAGGCACGCAGGCCGAGTCTGAACAGCGGCTGCCCGAGCTGCCGCCCAGCGAGCCCACGTCCGACTTGGAATCGCCTGCCTCTGAGTTCTTCAGCCCCAGCGAGCGCGACGCCGACTACTTTGACCAGGGCAACACCGGCTTTGGTGGGCTATTGCGCCTGGATACGTCCATTTCCGATACCTTCCGCTCAGCCCCAGAGAGTTTAGGCTCCGAAGAAAACACCCCCAAGGCCGAGCGGGGCCTCCATCCGGCCGACATCATGTCGCAGAGCTTCTTGTCGCAAAGCGATGCCGGATCGAACGACACGTTTGAGGATGCAAACTCGCAGCTATTCCGCTCGGCTGCACATAGTCCCGGTCCCATGGCAGAGCGATCCTCTCCACCCCGGTCAAAGTCTTTGGTACATGATCAACATGCGGAAGCTGGTCTTATCCAGCCTTCTCCCACGTCTGCGCCAGTAGTCATGGGTCTGGGCATCGGATTCAAGGACGTGGCGCACATCCGAGATGTCACAGGAACAGACTCTCTTCCGCAGCTGCTGACTGCTGAGGACGGCGATGCTAAACCGATGTCGCCACCTGGAATTACGGATGCAAACACTGTCGCCAGGATTCACTTGGCGGATGCTCCTGACATCGTTCCTGAAGCCCACATCGACAAGGACAAGGACAAGGAGCACAAGTCGGAAGTGGCACTATTGAACGACCCGGTCGCTCTCGAGGAAGAGCCTGCAGACTTGGAACAAACCACGTGGACTAACATGGAAAAGAAAGTCAAGAAGAGCATGGGCAAAACCACTCCACCCACCGTTGAAGGCGACACTGTTCTGAATCTGACGGAGCCTGACCACTCTGTTACCGAAGCTGTCCTGTCAGGAGCGCAGGACAACGCTCTTGAGCGTCCCGTCAATGAAACATCCTCCGCAAGCGCAGACGTGACCGAGACTTCCAATTCCATTCCTCTAATCACACCGGAGTCGGCCGAGCACACCGACAAGTCCTCGCCGCCAGATGACAAAGACACGCCTGCCCAAGAGAGCTTGAGTCCTCAAGACCAAGAAACCCTTACACAAGAGCTTTTGGTGTCGAAGGATACAGTCCTCGCGGCCGACAGCCTTCCATCGTCCCACACTGCGAGTACCGGAAACGAGGAGGGGAGCGAAGGTAACCTCGCAGTCGCGCTGCTGGAAGTGGCGGAGTCGGAGATTCGGGTCACCGGTATCGAGCCTCTCACCCCAGTCGAGCCTTCCACTTCAGCTGTAGGGACTGAGCATGCAGAGATCACACTTGTTCCTGCGCCTGACGACAACCCAATCTCAGTGGAATCGACCGTGTCAGATTCAGAGATTGAGATCACCGACGCTCAGATTTCATCTGAAGAACGAGAAGCGGCCCACAGCTCTGGTGACCAGGTTGTTGACACACCGGTCGTCGATGGCCAGCCAGAAAGTCTCTCTGGTGACGAAAAGCAAGAGACAAGCGGCAAGCAAGGTGTATCTGAAACTCTAGCCACTCAATCTTCACAGGACCTCTCGCCTCTTTCGCATGATATGGAGGAAGAGCCCAATCGCGAACAGATGCCAGAAGCGCCCACGTCACGACCTGACGAAGTACAGCAAGAGCCCGACATGTTTTCCCAGGAACGATCACAAATACCCGCCGGGGATGCCCAAGAGAAGCAACGAGAACTCCCGACGAGCCCTGGAAGCATGCCAGAAGAACCCGCCCCAGGCCATCTAGTGGCGCCAGCAGAGGTGTCGCTTCATGATGAGCCATCGACTACCACGGGCCCCTCTAGCCCCACCGAGCCCGGCAAAAAGCAGAATAGGGGAATGAAGAGTGCGGCTGCGGAGTCTGAAGAGGTAGCATCGCAGCCGGATGGGTCTCTGGTGCATGAGACACCGAGCACTGTTGACGCCGGCTCCCCGCATGATGTGGGCGCCTGGAAAGATGTAGACACATTAGCGAATCCAGAAGCAACGGTTTCTCTGGCATCGGTCGCCGAGGTCGACTCCACACGATCAATTGACCAAATGGGCTCTCAGGCTGGCTCCCCAGGCGCTTCCAAGACGATCGAGACAACCCCGCCGCTGCCTAAATCCGGGGCTCGCGATGTGACAGCAGGGGATTCGGGCACTAGACGGGACTCGGCTAGCCTCTTTGGTGCTGATGCGCTGGCTTCTGCAGCCGCGGCCGGCGTGGGAGCCGGGGTGCTACTAGCAAGCGGTCAGGATGGACAGGGTTCCCCCGAGGCCCAGAAGACCGGTAACTCGACGCCTACAGACTCGCCCACCCCTGCCGAGGGGGTCGCGGAGTGGCATGTCGGGGCGGCACAGCCAGGCCCTGCTATCGACGCAGCAGAAGCTCGCGGCCCCTCAGGCGTGGGTGAAGCAGGTGTGGAGACGGGCGGGCCCATTGAGGGGTCACTACAGCCCGAGATAGCCGAGCAAACGTGGCCAGACACGCAACCGTTGCCCGCTGCCGACACCGCTACTTCATTGCTACCGGACCCACCCACGGCCCTGGCACCGTCTTCCGCCGCTACTGATGCTCCGGCGGTTGAGACTATCGAGCACACTGCCTCTGCACATACCCCTGCTCTTGGTAGCAGTGCGGACCTGCAGCAGCCCAGCAGCCCGCGTCGCCATGCCGAAAATGCGCCTGCCGGGCCCGACAATGCCGAGCATCTGTCTGGTCTTGATGAGCCCGCCCCGACCGGAACTGAGGAGGCCCACAACGCCCCATCAGAAGAAGTCTCGGCGCGCGCGGATCCGGCTACAGAAACAGCACCGGCCGCGAATACGGGACTCCAGACTTCTGTGCCTGCGCCGGCCGAGATCACGTATGTTCAGGCGCCGGAACAGCCTACGTCTCTCGAGCACACCGAGGCCGCACAGACCCGCCACCCGGGAGAGGGCAATGTCGATGATCATCGGCCGGCGACGCCACTCAATGACTTCCGGCCGGAGCCTTCCGGCCTTGTTCTCGCCGACCATGTCCCCGAGCTTGCTTCACCGGAGACCACACCTGGAACGAAGCCCAAGAAGGGCAAAAAGAGAAAGAAGCAGGGGACCTCCGAATCTCTAGATGATGCCGCTCCTCCTGTCGAGCAGAGCAAGGCCGTCGCCGACCTGGAATCCCCCATCGAAATTCCGGATGACGCGCCAGCAACCTGCGACTCGGAGACCATAGTCGAGCCACAGTATGCTGGTTTCAAAGTTCAGCACACCAATATCGACGGCAAGGACCCTGACAGCAACAATATCAAGAATAACGAAGCAGCTTTGGATGAGTCCTCTGCTGGCGAGCCACAAGAGTCGAGCAAAAACATCCCAGATTCACCCAAGGGCGCCGCCGATCACGCCACAGATGCACTGGCCGCCTCTGCCCCTGAACCTCTGGACCCTGAGGTCGAGCCAACTTTCCAGGCTGTAGAAGGGCTGTCTGAGTTGTCACCTGGTGATCCCGCCCATCAATCGCAATGTGAATCTGCGCTTGCGCCGTCGGAGCTCAGGAGCTTGGCGGAAAGGCTCGCGACCAACGGTGAAGTCGACGACAATCGCACCCACACTGAAGTGGCCATTCCTCAAGGCCCTGAGAGGTCTATCGAAACCCCCGCTGCCGACTCTGCGGACGATGGTACTGTCCCGAGCGGAAGTCTCGGTCAGCCTCTCGGCGGTCCTGAGACTCCTGACCTTATTGAACCGGCCAAGGACGATACCGCAGAAGCCGAGACGAGCGACAATGGCCCAGTGCTTGAAGAACATTTGATCGATACCATCCATCCCTTGGCCGCAAAGCCCAAGGATGAGGAGCGGCCACTGAAGCCGCCACCGAGCAAGACTGACGCCGATGAAGCTGTCGGGGAAGCTTTACCCGTCTTGGATATCCCTCCATCTTCGTCCCAGGAGGACTCCCAGCAATCCACACAGGCCACCGACCTTTCACCTGTCAAGCTCTCCAAGAAACAAAAGAAGAGATTGAAGAAGCAAGGTATCACCTTCCCCGACCCTGAGGCACCACTGCTGTCCGAGACCATAGGCTCTAGTACAGAAGACCTGCGTGTTGTCGTCAGTGAACCTGTTGTGGTTCCTGATGCAACTCCAGAGGAACTGTCCGTGTCGGTGTCGGCCCCAGGCACCACTGAGCAGCCCCCCGCGCTCGAAGTTACGTGGGATACTCCTACTAAACAAGCTCAAAAGAACAAGCAAAGAAATCCGCAGCAGCAAGAAGCTGAGAGCACGTCACAACTGGCCAGCTCGGGTCCTGCAGTGCCCGATGTGGAAGCCGATGTTGCAGCACAAGCGGAACTAGGGTTGCCAGAGCCCTCAGAGACCGGACAACCCTTGCACGCTCCCACTTCGGCGGCCGACAGCGTTCCATTGTCTCCGATTGTCGATACCGAGGTGCCGCACGACGAGGCTCCACCGTCTGATGCCAATGAGCCTCCAAACCCATCACCCATAGAGCCACCGCCGAGCTCGGAAATTTCTCATGCTGAGCTGCCGAGCACTCCGCCGAGTGCTTCCGAGCTCGACAACTTGGGGCTCAAGACCCACATGGCCACGGAACATGCCTCTGATACGGCCATGGAGCCTGCAGCTGAGGTCGACGCGGTGCCGGCTCATGATGCGCTAGAGCCGCAGGAGACGATCAATGCTGAACCCTCTATCCAGCCAGCTGTCTTCACACCTCAGGACACTGAAATCTCTACCGAATCTTCCGCCTCGAGCAGCGACCCTGCGCCCATGCGGTCGCCCACCTCGAATGCTGTCAAACACCAACTTGAGCCTATTGTCGAACTTCCCGAAGATCTTCCACCAGATGCCTCCCAGGACGAGCCTGCAACTTCCGCCGAGCTTGCGACAAGAGCTCAGGCTGGAGCTCTGGATGTGGTCCCTGTTGTGCTAGCCAGCGAGGTTGGCCTAGAATCATCAACAGCAACACCCACTGAGCCTCCAGTTGAAATCACATCCTTTGAGACTCCGCTCAAGGATCAGGCTGATGTCCAGCGTCCTCTTGAAGATTCTTCTCCCCCCACTGTGCCCGAAGATGCACCGCCAGAGACGGTTGAGCGCGAGAAAACTGTAGTGGAACCCCCGGAAGACGCCACAGAAGGAGAGGGCCTCCTCAATCTGCCTACTGCAACCAAGGAGGAGTCTCCTCCAGAAGTCCCTGCGGGCACTGCAATCACGACGGACGCAAAGGTTCACTTCGAGGACTCTGCCGACAATACCTCTTCTCATCCGGCGGCCGACTCCCCACAATCATCCGCAGGCGGGGCTCTGACCGAGCCCAGGACAGATGACCCCTCGGATACGTGCGCGGCGCCAGACCGAAGCGCATGCCTCGTTGATGATACCACCGAACAGGTGCATTCCAGCAGCGACCCTGCTCCATCAACCGCAGGACCGGATTCCACCCGCGAAGTGCTGAATTCCGAACCTTCGGCGATGCTCAGGAGCGACTTGAGCGCAGACGCTACAGCCGCGGCTCTCGCTCTGGGGGCGGCAGTACTGATACCATCGGATTCCACGCCTGATGACGCGTCGACGTCAGTGGCCGCCAAGGAGTCAGAAAAGGACAAGTCATTGGACATGGTGGCTGCTCCTGTGCAAAATATCCCCGAACCCCAGCCCGCAGTTCATGATGCCACCACGCTATCTGTGTCCCACGACACTCGGGCCCCGCCTCCGGCCATCGTCGATACTCTTGTGCTCAGCCCACCTTCTACAGAGCCTGCTGCTTCTGGCCATGCCCTCCCCGAGGCACCCACACAAGAGCCACATGCAGACAAGTTTTCAAGGATGGAGTCTTCTGCCAGCTTCCAAGCGGATCCCACAGCCCAGACCCAAAGCAGCACAGCCCAGATGAGTGACAGGGGAGCATCTGGGGAGATCAATGCCCTAGATGCCCAGGCTACCGGAGTACACAAGGAACTTCCCAAGATCGCGGCAAAGAGGTCTAAAAAAGGTAAGATGATAACCGGAAATCTTACGAGTTTCGAATTTGCGCTCACGAAACAGCAAGACGACGGGCTCGGCGGTCTTTCAGGTAGTGTCGGTATCCCGGTGACTGAGCAACAGACGGAGACGGGCGCGGCAAAGCCAAGCAAAGCCCCAGCAGACGTTGGGCTCGCGGAAGCTGTCACGTTGACGCCCACGAAGTCGGAGGAATCCAAACGAGAGAAGTCCCACGACAACGCACTGGAAGCCGAGCAATCTTTGATCAGCAGCCCTGACTCCAAGAGTGCGATTTCTGGTTCTCAGCCTCAAGCCTCGATCGTTGAGATTCACAAGGCCGCAGGTGGAGAGGAAGGCTACTTCAACATGGAACCCGATGCGGCACCGCTTCCTCTCACTATTCAGCCTTCGGACACCGCGCTCGAGGTCCACCCAGTCGTTTCGGAGGACCTCGAGCCCATGAGAAAAGAGGCAGACTATCTTCCTCCCAGCCCCCCGTCGAAGGGCCTTTACTTGATGACGCGGGAGGGGTCCGATGCATTTCTCAAGGACGGGCACATACCAAGGCTTCTAACCGCCCAGACCGATAGCCCTGTGATCAGCCCGCAAGACCTCAAAAGCGGGATGGATACCAAGCCGTCTCTCGACAACAAAACAAGCAGCCAGCACTCAACGGACGATAACCCGCCATCATGCACCGCCGCAAAGGAACAAGCTGGGCCAATCCGAGATGGCAACAGGCTAGCTGACGCGCCTCCGGAGCCCGCAAGCCCACCCAACGACATTTCCATCAACACGGCAGTCACCGCGGCCGTGGTAGGCGCTGGCGTAGCTGCGCTGACCAAGAGTTCCGTCGGTTCCAAAAAGACAAAGTACAAGAAGCCCAAGATCATCGATCCACGAATGGACCGCGACGACGACAATACAGCTCTGGGGGAAGCGAAGCTCAAACAACCAATGGAGATTTCAAGGGGTGACCGGAATTCGGTGAGCTTCCGGAAGATGGCTGAGCAGTCTGCTGGTGAAAGCCCAAGAGGCAGTGTGAGCACTGCTGAGGGTGTCCAGGGTGCGGACGACGTTGGTGAGGAGTCGAGGGTAGCAATGGACGTGGATCCTAGGGACTCCACACGAAGCTTTTTGTCCACGACAACGGATAGGGGCTTGGATGAGAACGGCAGGCGGGGAGGTACAATGCTGCACAGAGACATGCTCTCCGATTTTGGTGGCAGCCCTATGCTTGGGGTCGAGGAGAAGTTCCCAGAGCGCGTCCCGCTCACGGAGTCACCAACGGACTTGACACCAAGAACATCGCCCGCTCTCGAGTCCGAATCGAAGTTCTTGCCTTCACCAAGGCTACCAACGGGTCAGCAACAGACGCCAGCTGGCACTGTGGGACCCGGTATCCACGACATACAAGATCTGAGAAGGACACCCTCGCGAACGCTGGAGCCGGTGCTGGAAGAGGACGACGGGACGCATGAGCCGACAAAGCATAAGAGCAAGAGGAGGAACAAGAGAGGTCCACGGGATGTGGATAGGGACAGCGGGTATGCAGCGGACTCTCCGCTTGCGGCCTTTGGCCGTGCCCGGACCGAACGGCAGGAAACTCGGGTTCGTGACAGCGGAGTTCACCTGCGAGACTGGCCAGAGGGCTTGACGCAAGTGCGAGACGTTGGCGGGTTCAGCCCTGACGCTACAAGAAGGTTGTCCCCAACTGCTGCACCAAGCACGCCGATTGGGGACCCAAGCAGGAGACGTCTGTCGCCACTCAAGGACGAGGCAACGCGGGAGCTTAAAGAGACAGACACGCCGCGACTGCGGGGGACAGAGCCGCAGCAGCCCAACCCAGAGCCTCAGAAGCAGGGCAGTGGAAGCAGTGTGAGTAGTGGGGGTAGCCTGAGCGACAGAAAGCGAGGCTCTTACAGAGAGCAGCTGGGGAGCGGTTCGATACCGACGGCGATCATGGCGACGGCGGCGAGAGAGCGGGCGCCGCAGACACCAGCGGAAGATCGGCGAGGGTCAGACCACAGCATCCTGTCCAGACGCATGTCGCCAGCCTCGCCACTGGCGGGGCAGCGCCCGTATGGTGGCGTGCAGTACTACGGCGGCTCGGGGCAACGCGCCATGTCTAACACCAGCGTTGCGCGACGACGCACGCCCGATCTGGCGCTCAGCATCAGCCCGCTGCCGGAAAGCCCAGTCAGCCTTCGGTCCGTTGGGAACACGCCCCCACTTCGGCGGGCCGACAGACGAATGAGCGGCGACCTTCGATCCATCAACCAGCTCCGCGGCGTGGTTGGCCACCAGCCCCAGCCCCGACCCACCGACAGCACAGCCGACAAGGATGTGGCCACCAGGGGGGCTGGGACTGTTGGGGCTGCAGATGCAACAGTGGCTGCTCCTGCCAATGCTGCTGCTGCTGCCGCCGCTGCTGTTGCTGCACTTGGACTTGCAGCAGCTGCGACCCTCAGCAGCCCCGACGCGCCTGCCAGCGCAAACAACAACAGCACCCCGATCGCCAATGAAGGCCGTGTCCGCGCCAGAGAAATGGCCGACGTCTATGTGAGTTTTCTTTTGATTGTTCCATCCCATTCCGTCAATTCCGACCATCGATCCCCCAATCGCCCTCTCTCCATCCATTGCCTTTGCCCCATCAATCCCTCACCGCTGCTGACACGCGCAATCGTCGCCCAGGATGGCTATGGAGAGGGCCGCATCGGCTCCCCTCGCTCCCCTACCAGGCCCCACAGCATGCGCCGCCGCCAGAGCATGCAAGTCATCGAGCTCGAGGCCCGAGTCGAGCAGCTGTCGGCCGAGAACCGCTCGCTGCACGAGGCGCGCGCCCAGGCAGAGCAGGCACAAACCCACAAGACGGCGGGCGCCCTGGCCGATCGCGACGATCAGATCGACGCGCTCAAGCGCTCCGTCAAGTTCCTTACCGACGAGCTCGCCCGCCTGACCGAGATCAACGAGGGCCTGCACAGCGCCATCTCCCAGACAGCCCTCAACCGTGATGACCGCTACCGCCTGCTCGAGGCTCAGCACGCCGACACTGCGCGCGAGCTCGAGGAGGTGCGCAGGGCCAGCGGCAGCGGTACTACTCCTCCCCCGCCCCACAAGCTCCTGGCCGAGAAAGACCTTGAGATTGCACGCCTGCGCGCCGAGCTCGAGGAGGCCAAGCAGCAGATTCGTGAGCTGCAGCGCCAGATCCTCGCCACCAAGGGCCTCGACGGCGACTTCCTCGTCGCCCACGACATCGATTACTTCGACCACCGCTGCCAGCAGCTATGCTCTCATGTCCAGCAGTGGGTCCTGCGCTTCTCCAAGTTCTCCGACATGCGCGCCTGCCGCCTGACGGGCGAGATCAACGACGAGAAGATCATCGATCGTCTCGACAATTCCGTGCTCGACGGCTCCGATGTCGACAACTACCTCCGCGACCGTGTGCGCCGCCGTGACATCTTCATGTCCATGACCATGTCCATGATCTGGGAGTTTGTCTTCACCCGCTACCTCTTCGGCATGGACCGCGAGCAGCGCCAGAAACTCAAGTCGCTTGAGAAACACCTCCTCGAGGTCGGCCCGCCCCACGCCGTTCGCCAGTGGCGCGCCGTCACCCTGACCCTTCTTGCCCGTCGCACCTCCTTCCGCGACCAGAAGGAACAGGACACAGAGGCTGTCGTACAGGCTGTGCTGCAGACCTTGTCCATGATCTTGCCGCCGCCCTCCAACCTCGAGGACCAGATCCAATCTCAGCTGCGCCGCGTAATGCGCGAAGCCGTCGACCTGGCGGTCGAGATGCGCACTCAGCGCGCCGAGTATGTCATGCTGCCGCCGCTGCAGCCAGAATACGACGCCAACGGAGACCTGGCCGCCACAGTCCCATTCAACGCCACCATGATGCACGAGCGCTCTGCCGACACTACCAAGGGCCAGGAGCTCGAAGCCGACAGCTCCACCGTTCGCATCGTGCTCTTCCCACTCGTCGTTCGCAAGGGCGACGACCAAGGCCGCGGCGACGATGAGGTTGTTGTCCACCCCGCACAAGTGCTCATCTCCAGGCCCTCGGGCTCCAGCAGGCGCGGTGGAGGCCGCCTCCTCACACCCAGCTCCGATGCCGGTGGCGCGAGCCTGCTTGGCCGTAACACCTCTCCTATCTCGGCACCCCCCACCATCAGGAGCACCCTCAGCATGCCAGATGCTGAGCCGCTCGAGGGTGGGTTCTAGAGAAGATACTTCGAGTTAATAATTGGAAATGACGAGACGAGGAGAGAGAGCAACTTATGAGAAAAAGAAGCAAAAGTACAATAACGACCGGCGCTGACGAACAATATTTTAATCACTTGGGAGGGACTTTTCCGGGTCTAGGACGGACGATACAGTTTCGCCCCTGCATACACTTTGGATGGATTAATGGACGAAGGGGGGTTATGGGTTATTTCAAATTTGGGTTAATCTTGGGTTCTCAGCATCATGATATCCCTCTCTGGTCTTCGCGTCTGGTTTTCATTTTCGTGTTCTTATTTGTCGCTTCACCCCACTCCGCTTCAAGATCTATTTATTTCTAGCCTTGACTTGTTTTTTTCTCAACTATCCCCACATCTGGTTCTCTCATGTTCGACATCTGATACACTATCATGTTGTGCCTGCAAAATCTTTGCTTTTTGACCGTCTTTCATTCGGGATCTTCTTTACTCGCTCGGGCCGGGTCAGTGTATCATCTTCCCACACCCACAATGACTTATGAATGACGACGAGAAGATAGATCTACCTCGAGCCCACCAGAGAAATACCACGAGTTCTAAATTTTGAAGCTTGTTCCTTTGGCCCAGCTCAGCTCTACGGTATCTACAGAAAACAACGACATGCAATAGCAAATTATTCGGTATATCCGATCTTGCTATTGTGAGCACACAATACCTCCTGGGCAGTCCATTGGTCTGATCAAAAGCAGTGTGCCCATGCATTTATCCGACTCTGCTCTCACTTCTCTCGTCCGTGGCCTGCTTCCAAACGGCTCGGGGCCACGACACGGCACGCCTAACTATTCCACTTCATGCCTAGACTTGGGTTCATAAAGCCAGTCAGGGAAAACTCTCCCGTCTGGGGGTCAGTCGGGAAGATGGCGTTGATGTCCTCGTTGTATGCAGACTAGAAGCATCGAGCGGTTAGTTGGACGCACGGCGAGTAAGAAAGAGCAGAATGGCACAAGGAAAAAGACAGCAAATTTACGTACCCAATCAATCTGCTGCCCGGAGCCAGGAGGACCTGCGGCGCCCCCATGTCGCTGAGAATAGCCAACAACACTGCCGCCATCGCTGCTGCCTTCGGGGCTGTCTGCGTTCTGTGGCGGCAGGCTCCAGAGCACCTCACCATTTGACACGCCAGCAAACACGACATTCGGGGGCGGGCCGGCGGATGGCATTTGCATCTGCATTGGCGTCGGCATCTGTGGCGGAAGCCCGTGTCCTCTGCCGGTACCGTCATTTCCGCCCGCCAACATTGGCTGGGGCATGATCGACGACGGCGACGATGAGTTGGGCTCGGGCTTGAGACTGCCGGGCGAAAGGCCACCGGGGGAGGGTTGTCGGTGTTGCTGTCCTTGCTGCATCATGCCGGATTGTGCGCCCGGGTGTGCTTGGTACTGCATTGCGGACAAGCCAGGCTGTTGTGCGTGGTGGTGGCTGTGTTGCTGCTGCTGCGGCCCTCGAGATGCATCTCCCTTGTTGAAAGAGTCGGGTGGCGCTGTGGCAGCTGGTGGCGGCGATACACTGCCCTCCGTCTTGATGGCGTGTTTATCCGGCACTGCTCTCGTGGTGTTTGTGGGCGCCCGCATCTTCCTCATGCCCATATAGACGGCCGTCTTGCTAGCGATCTCGCGCAGGATCAAGACGCCCTTGTCCTCGCGGCTCATGTTGGGGTCCATGTTGAAAACGTAGTCGAGGCAGGCCCATATGCGCTCTCCCTCCTTATTTTGGGGCCGGTAGTAGATTTCGGTGGCCAACAGCAGCGCGATCTGGAACTGCTGGTAGGCACCCAGGTACCAGGCCCAGGCGGCGAACTCGGGATTGGTTTCGAGCTGGATCGAGATCTCGACGATGCCGACGCCGCCCCAAATCAGCACGCTGTTGAGCCGGGGCGGCATCGGGTTCATTGTGTTCGAGTGGTATGGATGCAGTATCATTGCGTACAGTCGGTACATGAGCAGGTGCATCACCAACTTGGCGTACCGCTGGATCGGAACGCGGTCATCCAGGTAGCGTTCGTACTTGTCCAGCATGCGCTTCCGGAAATTCTCGATTTTGGACAGCACCGCCGTCACCGTCGTCTTGCGGATCTCGAGCCTTCGCCGGTCCATCCAGATGTTGCGCATCATCTCGTTGATCTCGAACCGCATCAACGGAAGCAGAGTCGAGGTCCACCTCTCAGCCGACTCGGGTGGCACCACAGCCTTGGTCAGCTCGTCCTCTTCGCAGTTGATAGGGAGCTTCGTGTCGTAGTCCTCCCTCCTGATGGCTGGCTTGGGCCCTTGGGCCTCGCAGGTGCGCACGTCGAGGAAGCAGAGCTGGTGCCAGATCAACCGCCGCACATGTGTCTCCAACGGTGTGAGGCCGTAGGCCTCGCCGTCGCGGTGTAGGCCCATGCATTCTGCCATCCTGACGGCTGCTCCAACCAATACCGAGTGAGCCCTAGACACTTCGGCGCGGCAAAGAGGGATCTGGGCAAGGTTTTGGTGAAACGTCAGATCAACGGTACTTCAAGGGTAACAAACAACAGAGGTAAATCCTTCCTGTGTGTGGGATCCTCCGGCTTACCATGTACATAACCAAGGCCTGGAGAGTCTCAACTCGAGTTGTTCTTAGAAAATTAGCCTTGCTCAGAGCTGATTCGGTCCCGATCTTGACCCTTCCCATCAGTTCCGCCTTTGTGCACCCGAATTGGTGGAGAATGGCTCTCTCTTCCAGTGAGACCACGGCGCTAAACCAGGCGGCGAAGACGACAGCCTGTGTCGAGGGACGAGGCTCGACACCGTGGTGGACGTCGTCCCAGAAGGTAGCGTACTGTATCTCAAAGGACGGGCGGTGCACGCACCGAGCAATAGGGTGCACCGATTCGAAGTAGCGCTGCATGAGCCAGTCTCCGGAAGCCTTATTGCCGGGGATGAAGCTCAGGAGAGACGGCATCTCGCCGAGCTGGCCAAAGAAGTAGCCACTCGTGGGCGGAATGTAGGATTCTCCCGGCCGCAGGAAGTCGGGTATCGAGACATCGGCGCCTGCGGCCTGCGACATGCCGTCGGCCCGGGGCGGCTGTGGTGGTGGAGGGCCAAAGCCAGGTGGCGGCGGCCCAGAGCCGCCCGGCAGACCAGCCTGGATCTCCTCGGATATACGTGGCCTGTTCAGACCCCCGATCCGCTCCGTGATGCGCATTCTGCCGACCTGGATACCCAGGTCGATTATATCGTCTGTGGTATGGTCGACATCGGGATCGTCGTACGTCAGGTCCAAGGCGACCATGGGGGTGATCTCCAGATCCCGCTCCTCGTCGTACTCGTCCTCGACGTCATCCGCCACAATTCTCTGCTGCTGGAATCCGCGGGAGGTGGATCGGGCAACGTCGCGTTCGAGCTGGCGCTCCAGAGCCCCCGCCTTCTCTTTTATCTCGGTAAGACGGTGCTGGCTTGCCTCGTCAAGCTTGGGGCCGAGATACATGCATTCTCGCGCGAACTTCAAGCAGTTGGTGCAGGGATTCGATTTGTTGCATTTCAGTTTCCTCCGGCGGCACTCAAGGCAGGACGTGATCATACGCATGCGCCTGCGAATCGGCTTGGGGGCTCCTGAGGATGTCGAGCCGAATGGCGCACCGGCCCCTGTCGAGCTAGAGGCGGCATCCGGCACATCCTGTGCAGACGGCTGCTGCTGCTGCTGCTGCTGGTCCTGCAGCTGGCCATGTTGCTCTGCGTGCGGCAACTGTTGCTGTCGGTGATTCTGCTGCGGGGGTTGCTGCTGAGACTGCTGCAGCTGCTGGGGTGGGTGCTGCGGCTGCATGTGGTGGTGGGCGGCCATCCCCTCCCCCCCGGGCATGTCCCTTGCGTCCAGGAGCATGCCGTGAGCGCTGTTGCCAAAGACTCCTCCTGGAGCTCCCGAGGCTCCAAACGGACTAGCCGCGGCTCCCAGTACGGCCGTTGGTTCAGAGTCCATGGGGGTCATTGACATGGACCCATGAGTCTGCATCGCCGGTGGGTGAGGTCCACTGCGAGTGCCGGACACCCCATCCAGGTGCGCCAATGTGGAGACGGATGGGTGTGTGTGGTAGTAGCTGTGGCCCTGCGTGTGATGGCCTGGCTGTCCATCGGCCTGTTGGTCGTGGCCATGGCGCTGCATATGTCCATGCCCCTGGCCAGGTTGAGAGTGGCATTGCGACGCAGATTGGGCATGGCCTAGGGTCGGTTCAAGGTTCGCCATCGAGCACTAAAGAGGAGGGACAAAGCCCTCGCGTGGGTGTGTGTGTGTGTGTGTGTGTGTGTGTATGTGTGTACGGGGAGTCCTGTGGAAGGACGTGCCGGTGGCAGCAGGGACTGCAGACGACGTGCTGGTGCGAACCAGCGCACGTGCGGCGTGCAAGTTGTGGATGTAGCGCTACCAGCTGTCTATTCGAGCACCGGAAGGGCACCGTCGTCCAGGCGGTATTGGTGCACTCGCTTGTGCTTGGGGCAGGTGAGCTTGTAGCTGGGCCAGAAGGCGTGGGATGCTGGGATGCAAATTCCAGCCGACAGCACAAGGTGGGTGTGGTGGGTGTAGTGGGGGACCGGGCCGCTGGCAGGCTGGCAACGTCGGCGCTAGCGAGGGCGTGCCCGTCCGTTCTAGGCAGGAGCGGGCCTGCGGGCTGGCGACGGCGGCCTGACGGTGGTGTCAGAGGGCCAGGCACAGGGGGGCGCCGGCATAAACGGGGACAAATCACATAGGGCAGCCTTCTCTGGCAGGATCTGTGCGGAGACAGACAGAAACGCGTGTGGGCGGGTGTTGCGCTTCTAGCGGTCCTAGCGGTTTCTAGCGGCGGCGCAACGGAAGAGCGTGGATGCAGCCCCAAGACAGCAAGCAAGCAAGCAAGCAAGCAGGGCGTCCGTCTCTCGTCCCGGCTTCCAATGCTTGGTCTGTATCAATGGCACCGGAGGCGGCGGCGGCGGACAAATCAGGAATCAGGGCGCGGTCGAACCGGCGAGGTGGCGGGCTCTTTTCTTGGGGTTGGCCAGGCAGGGACGAGCGGGCGTAAAGGGCGTGGGCGTGGTGGGAAGATCACAGTAGCGTACGGACGTAAGTGAGGACGGGGTTGCGGGTGGTGCCCCTAAAAAGCGGGGATCCCAACGACGAGATATAAATACTGCCCTCCCTTTCGCGGTCCCAGCAAGGAAGGCGCGCTGGCCCGATGCGGAAGGACCGGGGTTGACGCTCAGCCTGGAGCTCCTCGGACCTGCGCAATCGCGGATGGCCTGAGCCTCCAAGCCCGCCATCTCGCACAGCTTCGGGCTCGGCCGACGGCTGGCTCGACCTCTGTCCTGGACAATTGCGAGCCAGCTAGCGGGCAGTGGCCACGAGCCGCCCTTGACTTGGTGCGCTTGCGAGGCAGACGGTGCTCCTCTTGGGCACCAGCCTTGACCAACCTAGGTGACGCTAGTGTGACGGCGCTCTCTCAACATGCACGCGCACAGACAGGCCGTAGTTGGAAGTGATGCGAGCCAGGCCTTTTCTCTTTTCTTTCCTTTTCTGCTTTCCTTCCGTTTGCTTTCCCCTCGCCAGCCAAACCGTGACTGAGGGCCGTTTATAGGATATCCGAATCGCATTTTAGCTACCCACCGAGTTTGCCTCTTGTCATCTGTCCTGCCGACAGTCTCTCTCTCCCCTTTGGGGCTGTGGTTGACGATGGCGAACGGGCAGGGGCATACGCTTGGTGCGCGACAAGCGGCACGAATGTAACACCGGTGTGCAATCAGCCTTTGGGCCACCCAGGTCAACAGCAAGATACCATGCACATTGGAGAATAATCAACATGCACGGGAGGGACAAGGGGATGAGAAACGGTATGGGAATGGTGGGACAGAGACGCTCCGACTGAGGAGATGTGCTGGCGGCGCCGAGCCAATGTTGCTGGGCAGGTCGGGACCCCTATGCTGTGCCGTGCTGTGCGTCTGTGTCGCCAGCCGTCTTGGCCCAAGCTGGCACGCGAACCCACGAACCGAGCCTCTGGGATCGGGAGAGAAGGAGGGATTTCTTGGCTAGCCGGCCAGCTGGCTGGACACACAAACAAACGAAGCAGTCCCAAGTCACATACCTACCACTTGGGTACAGGTAGGTGGTACACCCTACCTGCACGTGTTGCTGCCAGCGTCGAGCATGTTTGATCCCGCCAGCACCATTGCCGGGAATTTGAGGGCCTTCTCAGGCCTATGCCTTTGCTCCGTTCGCCACTCGCTCGTTCTCCGCTTCGAGCAGGCTATCCCTAAAATAAACATCAGCAAAGGCCAGACTTGGAACTTTTCCACTCTCAACCCCTGGACGAGCGCCTAATTTCAGCTGTCCAGGATCTCGCATGATTTTGGCCCCTAGCCCGCAACTCCTCACCGCTCATCATGGTTTACACGCAGAAATGCATCGAGAACTGGGCATCATGGACGGAACTTCCCATGACAAAAGCAAGCAAGCAAGCAGGTGACGAAAGGGGGGGAACATGGCTCCAAATATCGCCAAGGACTGCCAAGCCCGCTATTGTAAACGGAATGTTGGCTTTGGTTCAAGATTTACCGAATGTAGTTTCCGCTCTCATCGTCCCGCTGTGCCCTCTCCTCCCGGCGGCGACGGGCCCAAATCTGCGCCCAGGTGTCCAATGCCTTGCGGCACTCCGCTGCCGCTGCCGCACCCTGCGACTTCTTGACCAGCCACAAAAACCATTGGATACGGCTCGGCCTGGTCCAGCCGCTTTCAAGAAGATCCTTGGTCACCACCTTGAAAAGCCCCGTCATCGCCGCCGAAGCCTCCTTCCCACGCGTATTGTGACGTTTGAGAAGAAGCACGCAGTGGTTGACGTAGCGGAACCGCTGACTATCCGTCAGATGCGCTGCCTTGCTGAACATGACACTCAACTTCGCTAATATCGTAGCCTGTCGCCGCGAGATGCGGAACCGCCGGTGCAGGATACGCCTCCGCGTAGCCGAGGGGGTATTTTTGGTGATCAGTGGTTGTCCCAGAGTCTCAAAGACCTCGAATGGATGGTATTCGGTATCGTTCACCATCTCACTGAGGGCGTGGTCCGACTCCCCCAGGCCTCCATTGGCCTCCATCGCGAGATGACATTCATCCAACCCGTGATACAATCCGTGAATCCCCTCCGCCACCCTCCCAGTCTGACTAGTCACGGCTTCTGCCAGTTTCACCAAGGCAGGCCTCAGGCGAGCGCGATGCTGCCGACTCAGTCTTTCTAGCGCTGGCACTAGACGCTCCGTGGCGCCTATAGCCCGTAGACACTGCCAGAGACCGATGTAGAACCAAAAGGCGCTATCCGCCTTCTTGACGTCGTATATTGACTCGACCAGAGACGGCAATCCGTGGCTCGGCCCCGATGCCCGCAGCCTAGATCTGAGGGCGCGGTATTCCTTGTAGCTGATGTGCCCTCGGCTGGTCCACTGCTCTATGAGCACATGGCACAGCTCAACTTCCGAGAATGCAGATGAAGGGCGGACTTGTTCCGCTCTGTTGCCTTCGAAAGACCCTGACATAAAGGCGAAAAGAGTCTTCTGCGTGACCTGTGGCATCTGGCTGAGAACCGACAGCCAGTTGATCAATAGCCTGTGGTGGTGCGGCTGTCCTCGCTGCTCGGTGACGACCTTCTCAGCAGCCTTCATAACGTCCGGATGCTGTCCAAGGTGGAAGCCACGCATGGCGCCGGCCAGCAAAGAGACATGAATCCTTTCGATGTCCGGTCCTGAAATTCGCATCTCTCGAGACAGACGCAATGCCATGTCGCATATCTGCAGGGATCCAGAGGCTGCGTCGGCCGCGCGCAAGCAATATTCTATCCCGGCGTCGCTCGAGAGAGCGGCCTGCAATGCAGACATTCTCCCGGAAAACACACCCAACTCGGCCTGGGCTATGTCGACCATTGTTGACAGGTGGGATCTGTTGCCCCAGCTGGAGTCTACAGACCACGTCGACAAGCATGCGCGTAGAATGGTTTGAACCCATCCCAGTTCCCTGTTGCCCAGTAGCTCAGGTGTAACTTCCGCCATTATCTCCCTGAAGCCCCGTATGAGGTGCGCACCACTGTTGAGTTCTGAAAGTCCTTTGAGGAGCTTGATTGGTAGCCTGTTGTACTTTTCGCCATGGGCCAGCCGCGAGGACCGTATTCCTTTGACAGTCTTGACATACAGTTGTAGCAGTAGCCTGTTGTGGAGTGATGGTTTGCAGAATTTGTCGCGGATCTTCTCGGCGAGGGTCTCAAGCGCCAGCTCACATTCGCCAGATGTGAGTATCCCCAAGGATATATATTGCTGAAACGACTCCATCATCTCGGCGTACCTGGCCTTGGCGTCTACCAGCAGCTCCGGGCCGCGTGCGGCATCCAGCGCCTGGATCTCGTCCCAGAACAGCAGGCACTGTTTCTGAACTGACTCGACCATGTCGAGCGCCGTGGTCCCTTGGCCTTTGGACACGACCTCGGGAGGTGTGACTGTCAGAGTTGCCCCCTCTTCCTCGTTGTGTGCGTATGCTCTCGGACTAGCGCCACCGTCCCAACCAAGTAGCGCCGAGAGCCACGACGCCGGCAGTGGCAGTGCGCTGCGCTGGCTCTCGTCGTTGAGTTGGTTTTGCGCGCGGGAGGATGCGGTTGTCGGGCGTTCCCAGCGCCATTGGGTCAAATCTGCGGGGTACATGTACGCCCACGACGGCAGGGCCGGGTGTGTCTGAGGCATGGCGGCGTCGGCCATGCGCCGCCTGCCTAGTCGCCTGCTGCTCTCCAGGGGGCCGGGGGCGGAGCTGGCCATGCGGCGGGACGCCTTGGCGACCGAGCAGTACCGCTCAAACATGCTGGAGAGCATGGAGTCGGTGATCCAGATCCCACCCGCCAGGGCGTCTGCCGGAGCAATATGGCTCGGGGTCGGTAGGCGGCATCGTGGAGCACATCGCGCCCGCATCGGTGGTCGGTTGAGGAGTCAACGGGTATCGACGGCGGTTGTGTCGGCGGCGGCATGAGGCTCTCTGTGAACCAGAATTGGGGCAGCCCGGAGGATGGAAGGCAGGAATTGGCCTCTAGTAGGTGTATCGGGCCGTGTGTATCGTAGGTGTGGGCTGCCCCGAGTCTGCTGGAAACATCGCTGAGCGAGAATTTCGGTGCGGTTTCTTGCGATGCCGTGACCAGACAAAGCTCGGCTAGGCCCGTGCCACCCATGATATTGAGCGTCAGCCACAAGCCCCCACCATGTGGCACAGTGGGTCTCCATCGCGAAAGGCAAGGGTTCCCCCGGGTTCGGCAATGGCGGGAGCTAAGCTTCACTTGGATCACGTTCTGGTGATGAAATTTGACGATTTTCCCCTTCCTTTTCTTCTCTTTCATATTCCCTTCACTTCTCTTTTTGTCGGACACCAGGATACCTCCTCTTCCGGAAACCCAACTGTAAAATAGTCTAAAAAGCAAACTCAGTTCACCATGGGCCACGATTTCGAACCCCTCCAGAATGATCTCATCATCAGGGCAGCATGGGGTCAGTATATCCGGCCGAGCTAAACAATCCCTTGAAGTTCAAGAAGAAGAGAAAGAGGAGGCTAGAGGTATTATCAGTCAGTCTAACACGCATGCGCTCCTGCAGGCCAGGTCGTTGAGCGACCTCCCATATGGATCATGAGGCAAGGTATACAGACACCCATATCATCACTAGCGTCGTCAACCTGAACTGGTCTTGACAGCATGTGCAACCTCTCCTAGCTGGGCGATATCTGCCCGAGTACCACGAGGCCAAGGGAAAGCGGGACTTTTTTGAGTGCTGTCGAGACCCCGAGGTGGCCTCGACGCTGACGCTCCAGCCGATTGAGCGGTTTGCGGGGCTCCTGGACGCCTCCATCATCTTCTCCGACATCCTCGTCATCCCCCAGGCCATGGGAATGACTGTCGAGATGGTGGACAAGAAGGGGCCGCACTTCCCCAACCCGCTGAGCTCGCCTGATGACGGCCAGTACGGCGAGGTCATGGCCCGCGACATCGACGTCTCCAGGGAGCTCGACTACGTCTACCGGGCCATCACCTTGACCCGCAAGAAGCTCCGTGGCCGCGTCCCGCTCATCGGCTTCTGCGGCGCCCCGTGGACCCTGTTCTGCTATATGGTCGAGGGCGGCGGAACCAAGCTCTTCATCCAGAGCAAGAAGTGGATCTTCAGGTACCCCGAGGAGAGCAAGAAGATGCTGCAGAAGATTGCCGAGCTCTGCGTTGAGTACCTGGCTCTGCAAGTCCAGGCCGGAGCGCAGGTATGCCAACCCTATGTGATTCATGATATAGGGCATGTACGGGCTTTTATCCAATATGTGCATGGGCTAAACCCGTATCCCTCAGCTCGTGCAAGTCTTCGACTCCTGGGCAGGCGAGCTCTCGCCCGCGTCGTTTGAGAAGTTCTCGGCGCCGTACCTGTCCTACATATCGGCGAACCTGCCCAGGCGGCTCAAGGAGCTCGGGCTCGACCCAGTCCCGATGATTGTCTTCCCCAAGGGCGCCTGGTACGCCCTCGAATCGGCCTGCGACATGGGCTACAACGTCGTCGGCCTGGACTGGACCTTCCGGCCCTCGGCGGCTGACAAGGCGCGCGGCGACCGGTCCATCGTGCTCCAAGGCAATGCCGACCCAGGAGTGCTCTACGGAACCAAAGAGGCCATCACCGCGGCCGTCGAGGAAATGGTCGAGGGCTTTGGGTGGGCCGCGAAGAAGAAGGGCTGGATCGTGAACCTGGGCCATGGTAAGTATCTTCCGAGATTTGATTGCATGCTTGTGAAGGCTCTCTGCTTATACATGTTAAACAATTAGGCATCACCCCGCTCGTGAGCCCGGACGACCTCAAGTTCTACCTCCAGGAAATTCACCGCCAAACCCAGAACTAACGGGACGGGTCTGTTTGATTCAGGAATCGAAAAAGATTATGGCTTCCAAGCAAAGCCGGGCCGTGAGACTCTTCTAAAGGCTGTCATTGGCGATGATTGACCTGTATAAATATCACATTACATAGCTCGTGTCAGCTTCCCAACAAAATACAAATTCGGTTGATATTGATTTGTGTCAAAGGGCGATTTGTTCCATACCATGATACCCTCCAGGCCTTCCGTCCCCCGATGCTTCTACAAACAGCCTGGCTTTTAGCGTTGCTGATGTGCACGTCTGCTGCGCAAAACCCGTCGTTTCCGGATGCCTCGTTGTGGTCGCTGATAAGCTTCGTCGCCATGGCCTTGGCCAAGCCGCGGCCTCGAAACGGTTCCTTTCCAAGTGAACAGGTAAGCAGCTTGGTAAATGGAAAGCATTGATATCAAACAGTGACACGGCCAGCCTGTCAACTCACCTCGCAGTGGAGGGTCGAAAGCGTGCCGTCGACACCTTTGTATAGCGATCGGTCAGTATGATGACTGAAGTATGATGTCGCATGCAATGGTGGTTAGGCGCCTCCGGGACGATACCTAGAAACGACCATGCAACAAGCCTTCCGTCCGAAAGTCTTATTCCAAGACTAGGCAGGGTCATCAAGGTAGATCTGTGTATTGCAACGCAAACTACCGTATGAGCCACATGACCAGATAGATATAGGGGGGAAATGGCGAAAGCCAGCAAGAAAACCCTCGGGTGTCCACCATACTTAGTCTTGGGGATGTCGGTCCTGGAGATGATCAGGGGCACGTCCCCGCTCCGCACCGCGTCCCACTGCATGTCCGGCGCCAGGGGTCGCAGCTTCCCGGGCGGCGGCAGGTCGGCGGCGCGGAGTAGGAACTTGCGGTGCGGGTTGCGGTACGGGGTCCGCACGCCCCTCCGCGTCACCAGAAGCCGCCGGACCGTCTCGTGCAGCGCCCCGACCATGAAGCCGTCGGGCCGCGCGACGCCGTCGACGCCGACCGGCGG